>NC_030808.1:40873583-41202333 GCF_001704415.2 Capra hircus
GGCAGTTTGGACATTTTTGCTTTCTCTGAGCTCTTACAAAATTTTCAAACCATCTCAGTGAATAAGAATTATTTCATCCATATATGTATCCACATGTGCAATTTTTTAATGTTAAGTTTTTACTTCCTGTTTTTTTTTAAACCTTGTTTCCTCATTAATAAAACAAGCTTGTTAGAATAACAAATAAATCCTGGGTTGATGTGACTTCAGTGGTGAATTTCACTTTTTAGAGAAGAAATAATACCAGTCCTACATAATCTTTTTCAAAAAGAGAGGAGAAAGGAATACATTCTACTTATTATGAGACTAAAATTTCCCTAGTACCAGTTGCAGACAGAGTCACTAGGAAATTGTAGCTGTGTCCCAGATAGAAAATTAGTGGGACATTCCTTAACAAAATATTTCCAAATTTAATCTTGTGATACATAAAAGGGAATGCAACGTTGGTTTGAACATTTGAAAATTAAAGCACAGGGGAGAAAAGAAGGATATGATCATCTTAACAGATGCAGAGAAAGCCTTTGACAAAATTGAGTGCTCTTTTATAGTAAAAAATCTTGGCAAACTAGGAAGAGAACAGCCTCACACCGGTAGGTGATACCTATGAAGAACGTACAGCTGACATCAAATTGAATAGTGAAAGATGAAATGTCTTGAACCCAAGAACAGGAACAGGCAGGGTTGCTTACTTTACCTGCTGAGGGAGTATCTCACATGCTGCATTGTTTTTATACATACTCTCCTAGTCAATATTACCCTGGAGGTCCTAGCCATTGGACTAAGACAAGAAGAAGAAATAAAAGAGAGAAGAAAAGCTTTCTCTGTGCAAATGACATGATTGTTTATGTCAAAAATTCCAATGATGGTACTAAACAGCAATTACCCCTAAACTATGAATTTATTTCTTTATTTATTTTGGTTTCTTTTATTTTACTTATTTTAATTTGAGGCTAATTACTTTACAATATTGTAGTGGATTTTTTTTAATTTTTATTTTTACTTTATTTTACAATACTGTATTGGTTTTGCCATACATTGACATGAATCCGCCATGGGTGTACATGAGTTCCAAATCCTGAAGCCCCTCCCACCTCTCTCCTCATATCATCTCTCTGGATCATCCCCGTGCACCAGCCCCAAGCATCCTGTATCCTGTATCAAACACAGACTGGTGATTCGTTTCTTATGTGATAGTATACATGCTTCAATGCCATTCTCCCAAAACATCCAACCCTCTCCCTCTCCTCAGAGTCCAAAAGTTCGTTCTACACATCTGCGTCTCTTTTGCTGTCTCGCATACAGGGTTATCATCACCATATTTCAAAATTCCATATATATGTGTTAGTATACTGTATTGGTGTTTTTCTTTCTGGCTTCACTCTGTATAATCGGCTCCAGTTTCATCCACCACATTAAAACTGATTCAAGTGTATTCTTTTTAATGGCTGACTAATACTCCATTGTGTATATGTACCACAGCTTTCTTATCCATTCATCTGCTGATGGACATCTAAGTTGTTTCCATGTCCTGGCTATTATGAACAATGCTGCAATGAACATTGGGGTACACGTGTCTCTCTCAATTCTGGTTTATTCAGTGTGTATGCCCAGCAGTGGGATTGCTGGGTCATAAGGCAGTTCTATTTGAAATTTTTTAAGGAATCACCACACTGTTCTCCATAGTAGCTGTACTAGTTTGCATTCCCACCAACAAGTGTACGAGGGTCTCCTTTTCTCCACACCCTCTCCAGCATTTGTTGCTTGTAGACTTTTTGATCACAGCCATTCTGACTGGTGTGAAATGGTACCTCACTGTGGTTTTGATTTGCATTTCTCTGATAATGAGTGATGTTGAGCATCTTTTCATGTGTTTGTTAGCCATCCGTATGTCTTCTTTGGAGAAATGTCTGTTTAGTTCTTTGGCCCATTTTTTGATTGGTCATTTATTTTTCTGGACTTGAGCTGCATAAGTTGGCTTGTATATTTTTGAGATTAGTTGTTTGTCAGTTGCTTCATTTGCTATTATTTTCTCCCATTCAGAAGGCCTGTCTTTCACCTTGGCTTATAGTTTCCTTTGTTGTGCAGAAGCTTTGAATTTTAATTAGATCCCATTTGTTTATTTTTGCTTCTATTTCCATTACTCTGGGAGGTGGATCATAGAGGATCCTGCTGTGATTTATGTCGGAGGGTGTTTTTGCCTATGTTCTCCTCTAGGAGTTTTATAGTTTCTGGTCTTATATTTAGATCTTTAATCCACTTTGAGTGTTTTTTGTGTGCGGTGTTAGAAAGTGATCTAGTTTCATTCTTTTACAGTTAGTTGACCAGTTTTCCCAGCACAACTTGTTAAAGAGATTGTCTTTACTCCATTGATAAGGTGTCCATTAGGTGCGTGGATTTATCTCCGGGCTTTCTATTTTGTTCCACTGATCTATATTTCTGTCTTTGTGCCAGTACCATACTGTCTTGATGATTGTGGCTTTTGTAGTAGAGCCTGAAGTCAGGCAAGTTGATTCCTCCAGTTCCATTCTTCTTTCTCAAGATTGCTTTGGCTATTCGAGGTTTTTTGTATTTCCATACAAATTATGAAATTATTTCTTCTAGCTCTGTGAAAAATACCGCTGGTAGCTTGATAGGGATTGCATTGAATCTGTACATTGCTTTGGGTAGTATACTCATTTTCACTATATTGATTCTTCCGATCCATGAACATGGTATATTTCTCTATCTATTAGTGTCCTGTTTGATGTCTTTCATCAGTGTTTATAGTTTTCTATATATAGGTCTTTAGTTTCCTCAGGTAGATATATTCCTAAGTATTTTATTCTTTTCGTTGCAGTGGTGAATGGAATTGTTTCCTTAATTTCTTTTCTACCTTCTCATTATTAGTGTACAGGAATGCAAGGGATTTCTGTGTGTTGATTTTATATCCTGCAACTTTACTATATTCATTGATCAGCTCTAGTAATTTTCTGGTGGAGTCTTTAGGATTTTCCACGTAGACGATCATTTATCCTACTCAAACTCTTCCAGAAAATTACAGAGGAAGGCATACTTTCAAACTCATTCTATGAGGCCACCATCACCCTAAATACCAAAACCCAACAAAGGTACCACAAAACAAGAAAACTACAGGGCAATATCACTGATGAACATAGATGTAAAAATCCTCAACAAAATTCTAGTAATCAGAATCCAACAACACATTAAAAAGATCATACACCATGACCAAGTGGGCTTTATCCCAGGGATGCAAGGATTCTTCAATATCCGCACATCAATCAATGTAATTCACCACATTAACAAATTGAAAAATAAAAGCCATATGATTATCTCAACAGATGCAGAGAAGGCCTTTGACAAAATTCAACATCCATTTATGATAAAAACTCTCCAGAAAGCAGGAATAGAAGGAACGTACCTCAACATAATAAAAGCTATATATGACAAACTCACAGTAAACATTATCCTCAATGGTGAAAAATTGAAAGCATTTCCCCTAAAGTCAGAAACAAGACAAGGGTGCCCACTTTCACCACTACTATTCAACATAGTTCTGGAAGTTTTGGCCACAGCAATCAGAGCAGAAAAAGAAATAAAAGGAATCCAAATTGGAAAGGAAGTAAACTCTCACTGTTTGCAGATGACATGATCCTCTACATGGAAAACCCTAAAGACTCCACCAGAAAATTACTAGAGCTGATCAATGAATATAGTAAAGTGGTAGGATATAAAATCAACACACAGAAATCCCTTGCATTCCTATAGACTAATAATGAGAAAATAGAGAAATTAAGGAAACAATTCATCCACCATTGCAATGAAAAGAGTAAAATACTTAGGAAAATATCTACCTAAAGAAACTAATGATCTATATATAGAAAACTATAAAACACTGGTGAAAGAAATCAAAGAGGACACTAATAGATGGAGAAATAGACCATGTTCATGGATCAGAAGAATCAATATAGTGAAAATGACTGCACAACCCAAAGCAATGTACAGATTCAATGCAATCCCTATCAAGCTACCAGTGGTATTTTTCACAGAGCTAGAACAAATAATTTCACAATTTGTATGGAAATACAAAATATCTCGAATAGCCAAAGCAATCTCGAGAAAGAAGAATGGAACTAGAGGAATCAACCTGCCTGACTTCAGGCTCTACTACAAAGCCACAGTCATCAAGACAGTATGGCACTGGCACAAAGACGGAAATATAGATCAATGGAACAAAATAGAAAGCCCAGAGATAAATCCACGCACCTACGGACACCTTATCTTTGACAAGTTCAGTTCAGTCACTCAGTCATGTCCGACTCTTTGCGACCCCACGAATCGCAGCACGCCAGGCCTCCCTGTCCATCACCAACTCCCGGAATTCACTCAGACTCACGTCCATCAAGTCAGTGATGCCATCCAGCCATCTCATCCTCTGTCGTCCCCTTCTCCTCCTGCCCCCAATCCCTCCCAGAATCAGAGTCTTTTCCAATGAGTCACCTCTTCTCTTGAGGTGACCAAAGTACTGGATGATGCTTTAGCATCATTCCTTCCGAAGAAATCCCCGGGCTGATCTCCTTCAGAATGGATTGGTTGAATCTCCTTGCAGTCCAAGGGACTCTCAAGAGTCTTCTCCGACACCGCAGTTCAAAAGCATCAATTCTTCGGCGCTCAGCCTTCTTCACAATCCAACTCTCATATCCATACATGACCACTGGAAAAACCATAGCCTTGACTAGATGGACCTTAGTCTGCAAAGTAATGTCTCTGCTTTTGAATATGCTATCTAGGTTGGTCATAATTTTTCTTCCAAGAAGTAAGCGTCTTTTAATTTCATGGCTGCAATCACCATCTGCAGTGATTTTGGAGCTCAAAAAAATAAGGTCTGACACTGTTTCCACTGTTTCCCCATCTATTTCCCATGAAGTGATGGGACCGATGCCATGATCTTTGTTTTCTGAATGTTGAGTACAGTTACTTATATTTTATAACTGTAAGTTTGTACTTTTTCACCATCTTCACCCATTTCATCTACCTTTCACTCCCCACCACTGGTAATTATTGATATATTCTCTGTGAGCTTTTTGAAGAAAAAAAAAAACATTTGACATATAATTTAGATGATATTGTATTTTTCTTTCTCTGTCTGACTTATCTCAGATAACATAATGGTCCATCCATTTGTCTCAAATGGCAAAATTTTATTCTTTTTTTTAATGGCTGAAAGTTTCATTGTATATATAGACCACATTTTCTTTATCTGTTCATCTGTTAACGTGCATTTAGAATGTTCCCATATCTTGGCTGTTGTAAAAGTGCTGCTATGAACATGAGAGCACAAATATCCTCTTGAATCTTGCTGTTAAAGTGCTTCACTCAATATGTCAGCAAATTTGGGAGACTCAATAGTGGCCACAGGACTAGAAAAGGTCAGTTTTCATTTCAATCCCAGGGAAGGGCAATGCCAAATAATATTCAAACTACCATACAGTTGTACTCATTTCATATGATAGCAATGTTTTACTCAAAATCCTTCAAGCTAAACTCAACAGTTTGTGAACCAAGAACTTCCAGGCATATAATTCGGCTTTCAAAGAGGCAGAGGAACTATAGATCAAATTGTCGTTGGATCATGGAGAAAGCAAGTGTGTTACAGATAAACATCTGCTTCTACTTCATGACTACTTGAAAGCCTTTGACTCACTCTGTGGATCACAACAAACTGTGGAAAATTATGAAAGATATGGGAATACCCAGACCATCTTACCTGTCTCCTGAGAAACCTGTGTAGGGGTCAAGAAGCAACAGTTAAAACTGGACATGCAATACCTTACTGGTTCCAAATTGGGAAAGGAGTAGGACAAGGCTGTATATTGTCACCCTGCTAACTTAACTTACATGCAGGGTATATCATGTGATGTGTCAGGCTGGATGAATCACAACCTGGAATCAAGATTGCTGAGACAAATATCAACAACCTTAGATATGCAGATAATTCCACTCTAATGGCAGAACGTAAAGAGGAACTAAAGAGCCTCTTGATGAGGGTGAAAGAAGAAAGTAAAAATGCTGGTTTGAAACTCAAAAACATAAAGAAACTAAGATCATGGTATTTGGTCCCATCACTTCATGGCACATAAATGGGAAAAAATAGAAACAGTGGCATATTTTCTTTTCTTGGTCTCCAAAATCATTGGATGGGGACTGCTGCCACAAAATTTTAAAATGCCTGCTCCTGGGGAGAAAAACTATGATAAACCTAGACAGCATATTAAATCAGAGATATAGCTTTGCCAACAAATGTCCATATGGTCAAGGCTATGTTTTTTCCAGTAGTCATGTATGAATGTGAGTGTGGGACCATAAAGAAGACTGAGCACTGAAGAATTGATGTTTTCAAAATAGTGGTGCTGGAGAAGACTCTTTAGAGTCCTTTGGGCAGCAACGAGATCAAACCAGTCAATCCTAAGGAAATCACCCCTAAATATTCTTTGGAAAGAATAATGCTGAAGCTGAAACTCCAATACTTTGGCCACCATGATGCAAAGAACCGACTTATTGAAAAAGATCCTGATTATGAGAAAGATTGAGTGCAGGAGGAGAAAGGGGTGACAGAGCATCAGATGGTTGGATGCCATCACCAATTCAATGGATATGAGTTTAAGCAAACTCCAGGAGATGGCAAAGGACAGGGAGGACCGGCATGCTGCAGTCCTTGGGGGCGCAAAGAATCGGACAGGATTTAGCAATTAAACAGCAACAATTCATTTTCTTCTAATATTCAGAAGTGGAATTGATAGATCACATGGCTGCTCTGTTTTTAAATTTTTTGAGGAGTCTCCATACTGTTCTCCATAGTGGCTGCACCAATTTACATTCCCACCAGCAGTGTAGGAGGTTCCCTTTTCTCCACAGCCTCTCCATCACTTATCTCTTGTAGGTCTTGATGATCACCATTTTAGGAGGCTTTATGTGATATCCCATTGTGGTTTTCATTTGAATTTCTCTGATGATTAGTGACGCTGAGCCCCTTCTTATATACCTTTGGCTACAGATGTCTTCTTTGGAGAAATGTGTATTTAGTTCTGTGCCCGTTTTAAAAATTGGATTGTTTTTTAAGTTGTATGAGTTCTTTATAAATTTTGGACATGAACCCCTTATCTGATACATGGTTTGCAGATTTTTTTTCCTGTAGGTTGCCTTTGTGATTTTTGCTGTGCAATAGCTTTTAAGTTTGATGTAGTCTCACTGGTTGATTCCCCCCGCCCCTCCCCCCCCTTTTTTGTGCTTTTTGTTTCATGTCTATACAATCATTGCCAAGGCAAGTAATGAGGAGCTTCTTCTCTATGTTTTCTTCTAACAGTTCTGTGGTTTCAGGTCTTATATTTAAGTCTTTAACCCATTTTGAATTAATGTTTCTGAGTGGCATATGGTAGGGATCTGGTTTTATCTTCTGAATGTGTTTATTCAGTTTTCCCAACACCATTTGTTAAAGAGACTATCCTTTCCCCACTACTTGTTCCTAGCCTCCTTACAAAAATGTTAATTAACTGTTTATGTAGAAGTTTAATTCTGGATTCTCTATTTGATTCTGTTGGTCTATTTCTATGCCACTATCATGAAAGTATTTTTAACAGCTTCTTTAGAGGTGTATTCTGTGTTTGTGGCTGGAAAAAACAATTGATTTTCATATGTTGATTTTGTATGCAGCAACCATACAGAATTTATTATTTCTAATTGTTTATCTGCCCTATTTGAACTTTTCATGCATACAATCACGTCATCACGAATAACGGCAGTTTTATTTCTTCTCCAAACTTTTGTTTGTCTTGTTTGTTCAACAACTTCTAGACTGAATAGGAATGCTTGTTAAATGGGTGGATTGGTGATAATGTCATTGTTTCTTCATTTCCAAACTAGCAAGGATAAACATTTCACCCTTTTAGCAGATTAAGCAAGTTCCCTTGTATAGTCAGCCCTCCAATCCATGGGTTTTGCATCCACAGTTGGTTGAGTCTGTGGATCAAAAATACTTGGGAGGCAGATTAATGGATAAAGATGTTGTTGCACATATACACAGTGAAATAGTATTCAGCCATAAGAAGGAACATATTTGAGTCACTTATATGAGGTGGATGAACCTAGAGCCTGTTATACAGCGTGAAGTACGTCAGAAAGAGAAAAATATTGTATTCTAATGCCTATATACAAAATCTAGAAAAATAGTACTGAAGAATTTATTTACAGGGCAGCAATGGAGAAAAAAGACATAGAGACTAGACCTATGAACATGGGGAGAGGGGAGGAGAGGCTGAGATGTATGGAAAGAGTAACATGGAAGCTTACATTACCATATGTAAAATAGATAGCCAATGGGAATTTGCTGTATGGCTCAGAAAATTCAAACAGGGGCTCTGTATTAACCTAGAGGGCTGGGAGGGGGAGCGAGATGGGAGGGAGGTTCAAAATGGAGGGTATATATGTATACCTATGTCTGATTCGTGTTGAGGTTTGACAGAAAACAACAAAATTCTGTAAAGCAATTATCCTTCAATTAAAAAAAAATGAAAAAAAAAAAACACTTCAGAAAGCAAATTCCAGAAGTCTCCAAGAAGCAAATCTTGAATTTATTGAATGCTAGTAAAGATTTACATAACATTTAAATTGTATTTACAACTGTTTGCATAGCATTCTTATTGTATTAGGCATTTCAAGTAATCTAGAAATTTATTGTATGTGGGAGGATGTACATAGTTTATAACCTGCACCATTTTATAAAAGGGATGTGAGCATCCATGTATTTTGGTATCTGTGAGGGTCTTGGAACACAGGGCAACCGTATTCCTAGTTTCTTAAGAGTTTCTGTCATAAATGAGTGATATCTTTTATCAAATGCTTTTCTTATCATCTCTACCGAGAAAAGTTTTTTCTCCTTTATTTTATTAATATGAAATATTACATGGACTTAATTTGTAAATGTTAAGCCTATATTATCTCCCTTAGAATTAACTCAGATTGTGATATATCATTCTTTTAATGTTTCACAGAGTTCAGTTTGCTATTATTATATTGCAGATTTTGTTCATCCATGTTCAGGAAGGTTCTCAGCCTGTATTTTTCTTTTCTCATAATGTCCTTTTTAGATTTTGCTACCTGGGTTTTGTTGGTCTAAAAAAATATTGATAAGTGGAGGAATGTTCTCTCTTTTTCCTGTTCTCTTTTAGAAGAGTTTGTATAAGATTAGTGCTGTTTCTTCCTCTAATATTTAGGCAGAATTTGTCCACCTAGCCACCTGAGTCTGAAATGTTCTTTTATGAGACAGTTTAAAATTTTTAGTTTAATTTCAGTTATGGAACTATTCATGTTCTGTTGTATTATTGAACTTTAGTAAGTTTCACTTTTAAAAATAATTTATTTCATCTGATATTTTTAAATGTTTGGTATAATGTTCTTTTAACATTTACTTGCCAGTTTTTAATGGCTGCTTCATTTCTAATATTTGTTAATTGTATTTTTCCTTGATAATTCTTGTCAGAGGTTATTGATGTTATTAGTTTTCCTTTTTAGAACTCTTCTTTTGAGGTCATTTTATTAGTACTTTTATCTATTTCCTTCCTTCTCTCTTTGAACTACCTTGCTGGGCAATTTTCCCTTCCAAATTCTTGAGAATTTTTTAACTTGGATGTTTAACTTGTTAATTTTTCAAACTTTTATCACTTTAATATATGTATTAAAACCTAAAAACTGTTAATTCAGTTAGCATTCTTATTACTAATGCTTCATCAGATTTTTTTTTATTTCATTTCCCCCCTGGTGGTTTAAAAATGGTATACTTCTACCATTATTTTTGTGATGATTTAAAAAAAATGTGCTTTAGCTTTATTTTGGTACTTTGACTTGATTCCAGGAAAATTCAGCAAATAGAAATAAACAATGTACTAGATAAAATAATCAAAGCATTGGCAATGAAAATTTTAACTGAATTAGGGGAAAGAATAGATGAATGCAGTGAGATTTTTAACAAGGAGCTAGAAAATATAAAAAATACCTAATCAGAAACAAAGAATTCAACAAGTAAAATTGAAGGAAAAAAAAAGCAAACACAGTAGAAGAAATGGAACAGCAGACTAGATGATACAGAAGAATGCATAAATTATCTGGAAAGTAAAATAATGAAAATCAATCATGATAGCAATAAAGAAAAGGAAATTCTAAAAATGAAAACAGTTTAAGAGATTTCTAGGATAACATTAAAAATACTAATATTCACATTGTATGGGTTACAGAGGAGGAGAGAGAGAAAAGGAGATCAAAATGTATTTGAGAAAATTATGCTGTAAACCTCCTGAATCTGAACAAGGAAACATATCCAGGTACAGGAAGAGCAGAAGGTTCCAGAAGCAATGAATCCAAGCAGATCCACAATAAGACATATCATAATTAAAGTAGGAAAAGTTAAAGAGAGAATTCTAACAGCAACAAGAATAAAACAAGGAAGCACATATAAGGGAATCCCTGTAAGACTATCAGCTGATTTGTCTGCAGAGACATTGCAGGCCAGAAGGAAGTGGCATGATGTTTTCAAAGTGTTAAAAGGGAAAAACCTAGACTCTAGGATACTCTACCCAGAAAAATTATCATGAAGCAGAGATAAAGAATTACTTTGACAGGCAAAAACTAAATAATTTATTAATATTAAACCTACCCAAAAAAGAGTCTTCTATAAGTGTAAAAGAAGTAAGAATTTATAGAAAGGGAAAATCCAACTACAAAAGGCCAACATATAATAAGAACTGAGGATTAAGTGCTTAAACCAAGTATGAAAATAAAAGACAAAAGAATGCTAAAATCAACTGTAACTACAATAAATAGTGATGAGATAAACGTGAAGATCACCAAGATGACATCTAAAACAAAAACAGTAAGGGGGGGGGGACAAAAAATGTAGATCTTTCAGAGTGTGTTTGAACTTACATGACTATCAATTTAAAACAAATAGTTACAGTTACAGGAAAATACATATGAACACATGAAAACCACAAATCAAAAGCCTATAATAGATACACTAAAAAGAGAAAGAAATACAAACATGCTACTGAAGAAAACTATCAAACGACAGCCAGAGGTGAACTGTAGGTGTAAAGAAATGGATGTGTGCCATACTTTGTGACACTTTTTTACTTTTTTTTTTTTTTTGGCCCTAAGTCAAACTTTTTAAGTTTGGCAGGAGAATGCACTTGCTGGAATGTCTAGATACACTCAAATATAGGCCTTTTGGCCTTGGCAGACACTTGAGCTGGAGCAGTGCTGAGAGCAGAGAGGGAAGTGCCCACACTAAAATTATTGCCACATGTAGGGCAGCACATGTCCACTCACTGACGGTCCTCTGAGCATCAGTGGGAAGGCGACCATGCCTCTCAGGGAGTAATTGAGACTCTGCTTTAACTATAGGCTGAAGGGGATGAGATTTTCCAGTACAACAGCACCTCCACAGAACCAAGCTCTCCTCTTTAAGTAGAAAAATTTCAGCGAAGCACTCTTAGACTGCCTTGCTCCAGTTACTATCATTTTGTAGTGGGTGCTCTAAACTGTCAGTTACAACTCTGAGTTATTCGGGGGTTATTATGGTAGGTGCCCAATATGCTAGAAGAGTGGAGAAATAACTCCAAAAAGAATGAAAAGGCTGAGCTAAAGTTGAAACAATGCCCAGTTGTGGATGTGACTGGTGATGGAAGTAAAGTTCAATGCTTTAAAGAACACTATTGCATAGGAACCTGGAATGTTAGGTTCATGAATCAAGCTAAATTAGGAATGGTCAAACAGGAGATGGCAAGTGAGCATCAACATTTTAGGAATCAAACTAAAATGGACCGGAATGGGCTAATTTAATTCAGATGACCATTATATCAACTACAGCAGAAAAGAATCCCTTGGAAGAAATGGAGTAGCCCTCATAGTCAACAAAAAGTCCAAAATGCAGTACTTAGGTGCAGTCTCACAAAAGACAGAAAGGTCTCTGTTCATTTCCAAGGCAAATCTTTGAATATCACATTAATCCATGTCTATGCCCCAAACACTAATGCTGAAGAAGCTGAACAGTTCTATGGTAAGCTACAAGACCTTTTAGAACTAACACCAAAAAAAAAAAAAGATGTCTTTTTCATCATAGGCGACTGGAATGCAAATATAGGAACTCAAAGATACCTAGAGTAACAGGTAACTTTAGCCTTGGAGTACAAAATGAAGAGGGCAAAGGCTAACAGTTTTGCCAAGAGAACACACTGGTCATAGCAAACACCCTCTTTCAACAACACGAGGGACGACTCTTCACGTGGATATTACTAGATGGTCAATACTGAAATCAGAATGATTACATTTTTTGCAGCTGAAGATGGAGAAGCTCTATATAGTCAGCGGGGGGTGGGGCTGGGGGGGAAAGACCAGGAGTTGACTGTGGCTCATATCATGAACTCCTTATTTCCAAATTCAGACTTAAATTGAAAAAAGTAGGGAAAAACACTACAGCATTCAGATATGACCTACATCAAATCCCTGATGATTACACAGTGGAAGTGGCAAACAGATTCAATGGATTAGATCGGACAGACAGAGTGCCTGAAGAACTATCGATGGAGGTATGTGACTTTGTACAAGAGACAGTGATCAAGACCATCCCCAAGAAAAAGAAATGCAAAAAGGCAAAATAGTTGTTTGAGGAGGCCTTACAAACAGCTGAGAAAAGAAGAGTCGTGAAAGGCAAAAGAGAAAAAGATACATCCGTCTGAATGCAGAGATCCAAAGAAAAGCAAGGAGAGATAAGAAAACCTTCCTGGTGATCAACGCAAAGAAATAGAGGAAAATAATAGAATACAAAAGACAAGAGATCTTCAAGAAAATTAAAGATACCAAGAGAACATTTCATGCAAGTCCAGTTCAGTCGCTCAGTTGTGTCGACTCTTTGCGATCCCATGGACTTCAGCATGCCAGGCCTCCCTGTCCATCATGAACTCCCGGAGTTTACTCAAACTCATGTCCACTGAGTCAGTGATGCCATCCAATCATCTCATCCTCTATCGTCCCCTTCTCCTCCCACTTTTAATCCTTCCCAACATCAGGGTCTTTTCCAGTAAGTCAGTTCTTCACATCAAAGGTGACCAAAGGTTTGGAGTTTCAGCTTGAACATCAGTACTGATTTCCTTTAAGATGGACTGATTGGATCTCCTTGCAGTCCAAGGGACTCTCAAGAGTCTTCTCCAACACCACAGTTCAAAAGCATCAATTCTTCAGTGCTCAGCTTTCTTTATAATCCAACTCTCACATCCATACATGACTATTGGAAAAACCACAGCTTTGACTAGATGGACCTTTGTTGGCAAAGTAATGTTTCTGCTTTCTAATATGTTGTCTTGGTTGGTCATAGCTTTTCTTCCAAGGAGCAAGCATCTTTTAATTTCATGGCTGCAATCACCATCTGCAGTGATTTTGGAGCCCAAAACAATAAAGTCTGCCACTGTTTTGTTTTGTTTCGTTTTCCTAAGATTTCCCCATCTATTTGCCATGAAGTGATGGGACCAGATGCCATGATCGTTTTCTGAATGTTGAGCTTTAAGCTAACTTTTTCACTCTCCTCTTTCACTTTCATCAAGATGCTCTTTAGTTCTTCACTTTCTGCCATAAGGGTGATGTTATCTGCATATCTGAGGTGATAGATATTGCTTCCAGCAATCTTAATTCCAGCTTGTCCTTCATCTAGCCCAGCATTTCTCATGATGTACTCTGCATATAAGTTAAATAAGCACAGTGACAATATACAGCTTTGGCGTACTCCTTTTCCTATTTGGAACCAGTCTGTTGTTCCATGTCCAGTTCTAACTGTTGCTTCCTGACCTGCATATAGGTTTCTCAAGAGGCAGGTCAGGTGGTCTGGTATTCCCATCTCTTTCAGAATTTTCCACAGTTTATTGTGATCCACACAGTCAAAGGCTTTGGCATAGTCAATAAAGCAGAAATAGATGTCTTTCAGGAACTCTCTTGCTTTTTCCATGATCCAGTGGACGTTGGCAATTTGATTTCTTGTTCCTCTGCCTTTTGTAAAACCAGCTTGAACATCAGGAATTTCACGGTTCACGTATCGCTGAAGCCTGGCTTGGAGAAATTTGAGCATTACTTTACTAGCATGTGAGATGAGTGCAATTGTGTGGTAGTTTGAGCATTCTTTGGCATTGGCTTTCTTTGGAATTGGGATGAAAACTGACCTTTTCCAGTCCTATGGCCACTGCTGAGTTTTCCAAATTTGCTGGAATATTGAGTGCAGCACTTTCACAGCATCATCTTTCAGGATTTGAAATAGCTCATCTGGAATTCCATCACCTCCACTAGCTTTGTTTGTAGTAATGCTTTTTCAGGCCCCTTGACTTCACATTTCAGGATGTCTGGCTCTAGATGAGTGATCACATCATCGTGGTTATCTGGGTCGTGAAGAGATTTTTTTGTACAGTTCTGTGTATTCTTGCCACCTCTTCTTAATATCTTCTGCTTCTGTTAGGTCCAGACCATTTCTGTCCTTTATTGAGCCCATCTTTGCATGAAATATTCCCCTTGTATCTGTAATTTTCTTGAAGAGATCTCTAGTCTTTCCCATTTTGTTCTTTTCCTCTATTTCTTTGCATTGATTGCTGAAGAAGGCTTTCTTATCTTGTCTTGCTATTGTTTGAAACTCTGCACTCAGATGCTTATATCTTTCCTTTTCTCCTTGTTTTTCACCTCTCTTCTTTTCACAGGTATTTGTAAGGCTTTCCTAGACAGCCATTTTGCTTTTTTGCATTTCTTTTCCGTGGGGATGGTCTTGATTCCTGTCTCCTGTACAATGTCATTCCATAGTTCATCAGGCACTCTATCATTCAGATCTAGGCCCTTAAATCTATTTCTCACTTCCACTGTATAATCATAAGGGATTTGATTTAGGACTGCCCCCCAAAAAAATTGGAGAAAGAAATGGCAACCCACTCCAGTATTCTTGCCTGGAGAATTCCATGGACGTAGGAGCTTGGTGGGCTGCAGTCCATGGGTCGCAAAGAGTTGGACATTACTGAGCGACTTCACTTTCACTTTAAACATAAAATCTTTTGTACAGCAAAGGAAACTACAAACAAAGTAAAAAGAGAACCCTCAGAATGGGAGAAAATAATAGCAAATGAAACATTTGACAAAGAATTAATTTCCAAAATATATAAACAGCTCATAGAACTCAATACCAGAAAAGCAAACAACCCAGTCAAAAAGTGGGAAAGGACCTGAAGAGACATCTCTTCAAAGAAGACATACAGATGGCTAGCATGCACATGAGAAGATGCTGAACATCACTCATTATTGAAGAAACGAAAATCAAAACTACAATGAGATACCACATTACACCAGGCGGAATGGCCATCATCAAAAAGTCTACAAACAAGAAATGCTGGAGAGGGTGTGAAAAAAAAAAAGGAACACTCTTGCATTTCTGGTGGGAATGTAAACTGATACAGCCGCTATGGAATATTGTATGTAGATTCCTTGAAAAGCTAGGCATAAAACCATCATATGACCCAACAACTCCACTCCAAGGCATATGCCCTGAGCAAACCAAAATTGAAAAAGACACATGTACCCCAAGGTTCATTAGAGCACTATTTACAATAGCTAGAAAATGGAAGCAACCTAGATGTCCATTGACAGATGATTGGATAAAGAAGCTGTAGTCCATACATATAGTGGAATACTACTCAGCCATAAAGAGGAATGCATGTGAATCCATTCTACTGAGGTGGACAAACCTAGAGTCTATTATACAAAGTGAAGTAAGTCACCAAGAGAAATATAAATATTCTATACTGACACATACATATGGAATCTTAAGAGATGACACTGATGAATTTATTTTCAGCACAGTGATGGAAAATCAGAGATCAGAGCTATGGGCATGGGGGGAGGAGAGGAGGGAGAAGGGGAGATGTATGGAGAGAATAACATAGAAATGTATAATACCATATGTAAAATGGATAGGCAATGGAAATTTTCTGTATGACTCAGGGAACTGAGATGGGAGTGTGGTCCAGGAGGGAGGGAACATGGGTGTACGTATGGCTGGTTCTTATTGATGTACGACAGAAAACCACAAAATTCTCTAAAGCAATTATTCTTCAATTAAAAAATTAAAAAAATTAAAAGGATCAGGCAGGTGGCAGCCATTGCTGTCTGGAAACACATGAATAATCAGACATCTTCAAGAACATTCTTGAGTTTCAGAATTGTAAAGTGTTCTGTAAGGAATAAATGTGTTTAGTCCTTGCCCTAAAAAACTTGACAGTATCATTTGAAAAATAATATTCAACTACACGAAACAGTATAAATTTCATAGAAGAGTAAAATAAATTAGACTTAAAAAATAGCTATAAGGGTAACAATAATTTCATTCCCAAATACTAACCATTAAAACAAACAAACAAAACAAAACCCTAAACATTATTTTTTTCTTTTGTGATGTAACAGTTTTCAACAATTTCATTGTGCTGAAATAGAATTTATTTAGAATAGTCCTTTGTTTAAAAAAAAAAAGGAAAATTTTGTCTTTGGCACTTAACTTTTTAATCTGTGTTTGATGATAATAACCACACATTTCCTGTATTTTAAAAAATCCTGTTTAGAGGAAGGAAAAATTGTTATATATATACACAACACCACCACAGAATGAACACAAAATCTTTGCTTTACTAAAAGAAGCTAGTTGAGCAAACTGTAGTCAGCAAAGTTCCCTGAGCATTTGTGCCATCTGTCACCATACTAAATTCAATTAAAACTGCCCTGTGGGATTTCTCAACCAGCCATGTTCGTCATTTTCTCTATTTTGTTTCTGTTAAACATTTCAGAAATGTATGTTATCTTCCCAAGCAGGATATGTAAGCTCCTTGCCCCTAGTCACCAACCATACCCTATCACCCCTTGTTTTCCCCCTGATATTTGTATATGTAACAGACATGCAATAAGTATTAAGGAACTTCAAGGGTCAAGCTGAATAAAAATTGTCTTTTAATGACTTAAACCATAGTTTTATATCTGAGTAAGAATAGGAACATGCTTCCCTGACACTACTCCACTTCTTAAATTCTTAAAGTCTGCTTTGGCTTTTGTCGAACTGGATCATTTCTTCCTATTAAAGAAAACAAACAGAAGCTTCCTACCCTAGGAAGATCAGAATATTAAAAACCACAATGTAAAAGCAACAGAAATGGGCCACAAACACATTTTTCTCAAAAAAAGGAAAGTTTCTTTTAGTAGATTTTCCCTAAATTTTTACTGGCTTACAAATAATATCAGGTTGGTTATTCTTCCTCAGTTCTTGTCTCCTTGTGGCAAAGAGTTGAAATAACACACCAGTTATATCTCAAGCAGGCAGGATGTATTGGGCAAGCAACAAGAAGTACACTCCGTAGGCCTGAGAGTAGAACAGTCCCCGCAGGAGTGGCCCTGTCATTTTGGCTTCTCTCTTCCCTTGTTCCTTACGCTGAGCAGGTTCCTGGGGCCTGACTGGTTACATTCTATGCAAATAGGGGAAGGTACATACATACACCCAAAACCAATCAGGGGAGACCGTATGTTTTCAGGGAAGGGAGCCTGTTGGGTGCCTTTTCTGCCAGAGGTTCCCACTTAGGGCCATGGCTTCCCCTTTTCATGGGCTTTTCTTTTTTTTTTTCCTTCTAGTTACTGCTTCTTCTGACCAAAATCTTGAACCCCCTTTCCCTATTCTAGCTACCTAACCATAATAACCCCCGAATAACTCAGAGTTGTAACTGACAGTTTAGAGCACCCACTACAAAATGATAGTAACTGGAGCAAGGCAGTCTAAGAGTGCTTCGCTGAAATTTTTCTACTTAAAGAGGAGAGCTTGGTTCTGTGGAGGTGCTGTTGTACTGGAAAATCTCATCCCCTTCAGCCTATAGTTAAAGCAGAGTCTCAATTACTCCCTGAGAGGCATGGTCGCCTTCCCACTGATGCTCAGAGGACCGTCAGTGAGTGGACATGTGCTGCCCTACATGTGGCAATAATTTTAGTGTGGGCACTTCCCTCTCTGCTCTCAGCACTGCTCCAGCTCAAGTGTCTGCCAAGGCCAAAAGGCCTATATTTGAGTGTATCTAGACATTCCAGCAAGTGCATTCTCCTGCCAAACTTAAAAAGTTTGACTTAGGGCCAAAAAAAAAAAAAAAAGTAAAAAAGTGTCACAAAGTATGGCACACATCCATTTCTTTACACCTACAGTTCACCTCTGGCTGTCGTTTGATAGTTTTCTTCAGTAGCATGTTTGTATTTCTTTCTCTTTTTAGTGTATCTATTATAGGCTTTTGATTTGTGGTTTTCATGTGTTCATATGTATTTTCCTGTAACTGTAACTATTTGTTTTAAATTGATAGTCATGTAAGTTCAAACACACTCTGAAAGATCTACATTTTTTGTCCCCCCCCCCCTTACTGTTTTTGTTTTAGATGTCATCTTGGTGATCTTCACGTTTATCTCATCACTATTTATTGTAGTTACAGTTGATTTTAGCATTCTTTTGTCTTTTATTTTCATACTTGGTTTAAGCACTTAATCCTCAGTTCTTATTATATGTTGGCCTTTTGTAGTTGGATTTTCCCTTTCTATAAATTCTTACTTCTTTTACACTTATAGAAGACTCTTTTTTGGGTAGGTTTAATATTAATAAATTATTTAGTTTTTGCCTGTCAAAGTAATTCTTTATCTCTGCTTCATGATAATTTTTCTGGGTAGAGTATCCTAGAGTCTAGGTTTTTCCCTTTTAACACTTTGAAAACATCATGCCACTTCCTTCTGGCCTGCAATGTCTCTGCAGACAAATCAGCTGATAGTCTTACAGGGATTCCCTTATATGTGCTTCCTTGTTTTATTCTTGTTGCTGTTAGAATTCTCTCTTTAACTTTTCCTACTTTAATTATGATATGTCTTATTGTGGATCTGCTTGGATTCATTGCTTCTGGAACCTTCTGCTCTTCCTGTACCTGGATATGTTTCCTTGTTCAGATTCAGGAGGTTTACAGCATAATTTTCTCAAATACATTTTGATCTCCTTTTCTCTCTCTCCTCCTCTGTAACCCATACAATGTGAATATTAGTATTTTTAATGTTATCCTAGAAATCTCTTAAACTGTTTTCATTTTTAGAATTTCCTTTTCTTTATTGCTATCATGATTGATTTTCATTATTTTACTTTCCAGATAATTTATGCATTCTTCTGTATCATCTAGTCTGCTGTTCCATTTCTTCTACTGTGTTTGCTTTTTTTTTCCTTCAATTTTACTTGTTGAATTCTTTGTTTCTGATTAGGTATTTTTTATATTTTCTAGCTCCTTGTTAAAAATCTCACTGCATTCATCTATTCTTTCCCCTAATTCAGTTAAAATTTTCATTGCCAATGCTTTGATTATTTTATCTAGTACATTGTTTATTTCTATTTGCTGAATTTTCCTGGAATCAAGTCAAAGTACCAAAATAAAGCTAAAGCACATTTTTTTTAAATCATCACAAAAATAATGGTAGAAGTATACCATTTTTAAACCACCAGGGGGGAAATGAAATAAAAAAAAAATCTGATGAAGCATTAGTAATAAGAATGCTAACTGAATTAACAGTTTTTAGGTTTTAATACATATATTAAAGTGATAAAAGTTTGAAAAATTAACAAGTTAAACATCCAAGTTAAAAAATTCTCAAGAATTTGGAAGGGAAAATTGCCCAGCAAGGTAGTTCAAAGAGAGAAGGAAGGAAATAGATAAAAGTACTAATAAAATGACCTCAAAAGAAGAGTTCTAAAAAGGAAAACTAATAACATCAATAACCTCTGACAAGAATTATCAAGGAAAAATACAATTAACAAATATTAGAAATGAAGCAGCCATTAAAAACTGGCAAGTAAATGTTAAAAGAACATTATACCAAACATTTAAAAATATCAGATGAAATAAATTATTTTTAAAAGTGAAACTTACTAAAGTTCAATAATACAACAGAACATGAATAGTTCCATAACTGAAATTAAACTAAAAATTTTAAACTGTCTCATAAAAGAACATTTCAGACTCAGGTGGCTAGGTGGACAAATTCTGCCTAAATATTAGAGGAAGAAACAGCACTAATCTTATACAAACTCTTCTAAAAGAGAACAGGAAAAAGAGAGAACATTCCTCCACTTATCAATATTTTTTTAGACCAACAAAACCCAGGTAGCAAAATCTAAAAAGGACATTATGAGAAAAGAAAAATACAGGCTGAGAACCTTCCTGAACATGGATGAACAAAATCTGCAATATAATAATAGCAAACTGAACTCTGTGAAACATTAAAAGAATGATATATCACAATCTGAGTTAATTCTAAGGGAGATAATATAGGCTTAACATTTACAAATTAAGTCCATGTAATATTTCATATTAATAAAATAAAGGAGAAAAAACTTTTCTCGGTAGAGATGATAAGAAAAGCATTTGATAAAAGATATCACTCATTTATGACAGAAACTCTTAAGAAACTAGGAATACGGTTGCCCTGTGTTCCAAGACCCTCACAGATACCAAAATACATGGATGCTCACATCCCTTTTATAAAATGGTGCAGGTTATAAACTATGTACATCCTCCCACATACAATAAATTTCTAGATTACTTGAAATGCCTAATACAATAAGAATGCTATGCAAACAGTTGTAAATACAATTTAAATGTTATGTAAATCTTTACTAGCATTCAATAAATTCAAGATTTGCTTCTTGGAGACTTCTGGAATTTGCTTTCTGAAGTGTTTTTTTTTTTCATTTTTTTTTTAATTGAAGGATAATTGCTTTACAGAATTTTGTTGTTTTCTGTCAAACCTCAACACGAATCAGACATAGGTATACATATATACCCTCCATTTTGAACCTCCCTCCCATCTCGCTCCCCCTCCCAGCCCTCTAGGTTAATACAGAGCCCCTGTTTGAATTTTCTGAGCCATACAGCAAATTCCCATTGGCTATCTATTTTACATATGGTAATGTAAGCTTCCATGTTACTCTTTCCATACATCTCAGCCTCTCCTCCCCTCTCCCCATGTTCATAGGTCTAGTCTCTATGTCTTTTTTCTCCATTGCTGCCCTGTAAATAAATTCTTCAGTACTATTTTTCTAGATTTTGTATATAGGCATTAGAATACAATATTTTTCTCTTTCTGACGTACTTCACGCTGTATAACAGGCTCTAGGTTCATCCACCTCATATAAGTGACTCAAATATGTTCCTTCTTATGGCTGAATACTATTTCACTGTGTATATGTGCAACAACATCTTTATCCATTAATCTGCCTCCCAAGTATTTTTGATCCACAGACTCAACCAACTGTGGATGCAAAACCCATGGATTGGAGGGCTGACTATACAAGGGAACTTGCTTAATCTGCTAAAAGGGTGAAATGTTTATCCTTGCTAGTTTGGAAATGAAGAAACAATGACATTATCACCAATCCACCCATTTAACAAGCATTCCTATTCAGTCTAGAAGTTGTTGAACAAACAAGACAAACAAAAGTTTGGAGAAGAAATAAAACTGCCGTTATTCGTGATGACGTGATTGTATGCATGAAAAGTTCAAATAGGGCAGATAAACAATTAGAAATAATAAATTCTGTATGGTTGCTGCATACAAAATCAACATATGAAAATCAATTGTTTTTTCCAGCCACAAACACAGAATACACCTCTAAAGAAGCTGTTAAAAATACTTTCATGATAGTGGCATAGAAATAGACCAACAGAATCAAATAGAGAATCCAGAATTAAACTTCTACATAAACAGTTAATTAACATTTTTGTAAGGAGGCTAGGAACAAGTAGTGGGGAAAGGATAGTCTCTTTAACAAATGGTGTTGGGAAAACTGAATAAACACATTCAGAAGATAAAACCAGATCCCTACCATATGCCACTCAGAAACATTAATTCAAAATGGGTTAAAGACTTAAATATAAGACCTGAAACCACAGAACTGTTAGAAGAAAACATAGAGAAGAAGCTCCTCATTACTTGCCTTGGCAATGATTGTATAGACATGAAACAAAAAGCACAAAAAAGGGGGGGGGAGGGGCGGGGGGAATCAACCAGTGAGACTACATCAAACTTAAAAGCTATTGCACAGCAAAAATCACAAAGGCAACCTACAGGAAAAAAAATCTGCAAACCATGTATCAGATAAGGGGTTCATGTCCAAAATTTATAAAGAACTCATACAACTTAAAAACAATCCAATTTTTAAAACGGGCACAGAACTAAATACACATTTCTCCAAAGAAGACATCTGTAGCCAAAGGTATATAAGAAGGGGCTCAGCGTCACTAATCATCAGAGAAATTCAAATGAAAACCACAATGGGATATCACATAAAGCCTCCTAAAATGGTGATCATCAAGACCTACAAGAGATAAGTGATGGAGAGGCTGTGGAGAAAAGGGAACCTCCTACACTGCTGGTGGGAATGTAAATTGGTGCAGCCACTATGGAGAACAGTATGGAGACTCCTCAAAAAATTTAAAAACAGAGCAGCCATGTGATCTATCAATTCCACTTCTGAATATTAGAAGAAAATGAATTGTTGCTGTTTAATTGCTAAATCCTGTCCGATTCTTTGCGCCCCCAAGGACTGCAGCATGCCGGTCCTCCCTGTCCTTTGCCATCTCCTGGAGTTTGCTTAAACTCATATCCATTGAATTGGTGATGGCATCCAACCATCTGATGCTCTGTCACCCCTTTCTCCTCCTGCACTCAATCTTTCTCATAATCAGGATCTTTTTCAATAAGTCGGTTCTTTGCATCATGGTGGCCAAAGTATTGGAGTTTCAGCTTCAGCATTATTCTTTCCAAAGAATATTTAGGGGTGATTTCCTTAGGATTGACTGGTTTGATCTCGTTGCTGCCCAAAGGACTCTAAAGAGTCTTCTCCAGCACCACTATTTGAAAACATCAATTCTTCAGTGCTCAGTCTTCTTTATGGTCCCACACTCACATTCATACATGACTACTGGAAAAAACATAGCCTTGACCATATGGACATTTGTTGGCAAAGCTATATCTCTGATTTAATATGCTGTCTAGGTTTATCATAGTTTTTCTCCCCAGGAGCAGGCATTTTAAAATTTTGTGGCAGCAGTCCCCATCCAATGATTTTGGAGACCAAGAAAAGAAAATATGCCACTGTTTCTATTTTTTCCCATTTATGTGCCATGAAGTGATGGGACCAAATACCATGATCTTAGTTTCTTTATGTTTTTGAGTTTCAAACCAGCATTTTTACTTTCTTCTTTCACCCTCATCAAGAGGCTCTTTAGTTCCTCTTTACGTTCTGCCATTAGAGTGGAATTATCTGCATATCTAAGGTTGTTGATATTTGTCTCAGCAATCTTGATTCCAGGTTGTGATTCATCCAGCCTGACACATCACATGATATACCCTGCATGTAAGTTAAGTTAGCAGGGTGACAATATACAGCCTTGTCCTACTCCTTTCCCAATTTGGAACCAGTAAGGTATTGCATGTCCAGTTTTAACTGTTGCTTCTTGACCCCTACACAGGTTTCTCAGGAGACAGGTAAGATGGTCTGGGTATTCCCATATCTTTCATAATTTTCCACAGTTTGTTGTGATCCACAGAGTGAGTCAAAGGCTTTCAAGTAGTCAATGAAGTAGAAGCAGATGTTTATCTGTAACACACTTGCTTTCTCCATGATCCAACGACAATTTGATCTATAGTTCCTCTGCCTCTTTGAAAGCCGAATTATATGCCTGGAAGTTCTTGGTTCACAAACTGTTGAGTTTAGCTTGAAGGATTTTGAGTAAAACATTGCTATCATATGAAATGAGTACAACTGTATGGTAGTTTGAATATTATTTGGCATTGCCCTTCCCTGGGATTGAAATGAAAACTGACCTTTTCTAGTCCTGTGGCCACTATTGAGTCTCCCAAATTTGCTGACATATTGAGTGAAGCACTTTAACAGCAAGATTCAAGAGGATATTTGTGCTCTCATGTTCATAGCAGCACTTTTACAACAGCCAAGATATGGGAACATTCTAAATGCACGTTAACAGATGAACAGATAAAGAAAATGTGGTCTATATATACAATGAAACTTTCAGCCATTAAAAAAAAGAATAAAATTTTGCCATTTGAGACAAATGGATGGACCATTATGTTATCTGAGATAAGTCAGACAGAGAAAGAAAAATACAATATCATCTAAATTATATGTCAAATGTTTTTTTTTTTCTTCAAAAAGCTCACAGAGAATATATCAATAATTACCAGTGGTGGGGAGTGAAAGGTAGATGAAATGGGTGAAGATGGTGAAAAAGTACAAACTTACAGTTATAAAATATAAGTAACTGTACTCAACATTCAGAAAACAAAGATCATGGCATCGGTCCCATCACTTC
Source organism: Capra hircus (assembly GCF_001704415.2). NCBI lineage: Eukaryota > Metazoa > Chordata > Mammalia > Artiodactyla > Bovidae > Capra > Capra hircus. The sequence continues at coordinate 40,898,081 of NC_030808.1, forward strand.
ATGGGAAATAGATGGGGAAACAGTGGAAACAGTGTCAGACCTTATTTTTTTGAGCTCCAAAATCACTGCAGATGGTGATTGCAGCCATGAAATTAAAAGACGCTTACTTCTTGGAAGAAAAATTATGACCAACCTAGATAGCATATTCAAAAGCAGAGACATTACTTTGCAGACTAAGGTCCATCTAGTCAAGGCTATGGTTTTTCCAGTGGTCATGTATGGATATGAGAGTTGGATTGTGAAGAAGGCTGAGCGCCGAAGAATTGATGCTTTTGAACTGCGGTGTCGGAGAAGACTCTTGAGAGTCCCTTGGACTGCAAGGAGATTCAACCAATCCATTCTGAAGGAGATCAGCCCGGGGATTTCTTCGGAAGGAATGATGCTAAAGCATCATCCAGTACTTTGGTCACCTCAAGAGAAGAGGTGACTCATTGGAAAAGACTCTGATTCTGGGAGGGATTGGGGGCAGGAGGAGAAGGGGACGACAGAGGATGAGATGGCTGGATGGCATCACTGACTTGATGGACGTGAGTCTGAGTGAATTCCGGGAGTTGGTGATGGACAGGGAGGCCTGGCGTGCTGCGATTCGTGGGGTCGCAAAGAGTCGGACATGACTGAGTGACTGAACTGAACTTGTCAAAGATAAGGTGTCCGTAGGTGCGTGGATTTATCTCTGGGCTTTCTATTTTGTTCCATTGATCTATATTTCCGTCTTTGTGCCAGTGCCATACTGTCTTGATGACTGTGGCTTTGTAGTAGAGCCTGAAGTCAGGCAGGTTGATTCCTCTAGTTCCATTCTTCTTTCTCGAGATTGCTTTGGCTATTCGAGATATTTTGTATTTCCATACAAATTGTGAAATTATTTGTTCTAGCTCTGTGAAAAATACCACTGGTAGCTTGATAGGGATTGCATTGAATCTGTACATTGCTTTGGGTTGTGCAGTCATTTTCACTATATTGATTCTTCTGATCCATGAACATGGTCTATTTCTCCATCTATTAGTGTCCTCTTTGATTTCTTTCACCAGTGTTTTATAGTTTTCTATATATAGATCATTAGTTTCTTTAGGTAGATATTTTCCTAAGTATTTTACTCTTTTCATTGCAATGGTGGATGAATTGTTTCCTTAATTTCTCTATTTTCTCATTATTAGTCTATAGGAATGCAAGGGATTTCTGTGTGTTGATTTTATATCCTACCACTTTACTATATTCATTGATCAGCTCTAGTAATTTTCTGGTGGAGTCTTTAGGGTTTTCCATGTAGAGGATCATGTCATCTGCAAACAGTGAGAGTTTACTTCCTTTCCAATTTGGATTCCTTTTATTTCTTTTTCTGCTCTGATTGCTGTGGCCAAAACTTCCAGAACTATGTTGAATAGTAGTGGTGAAAGTGGGCACCCTTGTCTTGTTTCTGACTTTAGGGGAAATGCTTTCAATTTTTCACCATTGAGGATAATGTTTACTGTGAGTTTGTCATATATAGCTTTTATTATGTTGAGGTACGTTCCTTCTATTCCTGCTTTCTGGAGAGTTTTTATCATAAATGGATGTTGAATTTTGTCAAAGGCCTTCTCTGCATCTGTTGAGATAATCATATGGCTTTTATTTTTCAATTTGTTAATGTGGTGAATTACATTGATTGATGTGCGGATATTGAAGAATCCTTGCATCCCTGGGATAAAGCCCACTTGGTCATGGTGTATGATCTTTTTAATGTGTTGTTGGATTCTGATTACTAGAATTTTGTTGAGGATTTTTACATCTATGTTCATCAGTGATATTGCCCTGTAGTTTTCTTGTTTTGTGGTACCTTTGTTGGGTTTTGGTATTTAGGGTGATGGTGGCCTCATAGAATGAGTTTGAAAGTATGCCTTCCTCTGTAATTTTCTGGAAGAGTTTGAGTAGGATAAATGATCGTCTACGTGGAAAATCCTAAAGACTCCACCAGAAAATTACTAGAGCTGATCAATGAATATAGTAAAGTTGCAGGATATAAAATCAACACACAGAAATCCCTTGCATTCCTGTACACTAATAATGAGAAGGTAGAAAAAGAAATTAAGGAAACAATTCCATTCACCACTGCAACGAAAAGAATAAAATACTTAGGAATATATCTACCTGAGGAAACTAAAGACCTATATATAGAAAACTATAAAACACTGATGAAAGACATCAAACAGGACACTAATAGATAGAGAAATATACCATGTTCATGGATCGGAAGAATCAATATAGTGAAAATGAGTATACTACCCAAAGCAATGTACAGATTCAATGCAATCCCTATCAAGCTACCAGCGGTATTTTTCACAGAGCTAGAAGAAATAATTTCATAATTTGTATGGAAATACAAAAAACCTCGAATAGCCAAAGCAATCTTGAGAAAGAAGAATGGAACTGGAGGAATCAACTTGCCTGACTTCAGGCTCTACTACAAAGCCACAATCATCAAGACAGTATGGTACTGGCACAAAGACAGAAATATAGATCAGTGGAACAAAATAGAAAGCCCGGAGATAAATCCACGCACCTATGGACACCTTATCAATGGAGTAAAGACAATCTCTTTAACAAGTTGTGCTGGGAAAACTGGTCAACTAACTGTAAAAGAATGAAACTAGATCACTTTCTAACACCGCACACAAAAAACACTCAAAGTGGATTAAAGATCTAAATATAAGACCAGAAACTATAAAACTCCTAGAGGAGAACATAGGCAAAACACCCTCCGACATAAATCACAGCAGGATCCTCTATGATCCACCTCCCAGAGTAATGGAAATAGAAGCAAAAATAAACAAATGGGATCTAATTAAAATTCAAAGCTTCTGCACAACAAAGGAAACTATAAGCAAGGTGAAAAGACAGCCTTCTGAATGGGAGAAAATAATAGCAAATGAAGCAACTGACAAACAACTAATCTCAAAAATATACAAGCAACTTATGCAGCTCAAGTCCAGAAAAATAAATGACCCAATCAAAAAATGGGCCAAAGAACTAAACAGACATTTCTCCAAAGAAGACATACGGATGGCTAACAAACACATGAAAAGATGCTCAACATCACTCATTATCAGAGAAATGCAAATCAAAACCACAGTGAGGTACCATTTCACACCAGTCAGAATGGCTGTGATCCAAAAGTCTACAAGCAACAAATGCTGGAGAGGGTGTGGAGAAAAGGAGACCCTCGTACACTGTTGGTGGGAATGCAAACTAGTACAGCTACTATGGAGAACAGTGTGGTGATTCCTTAAAAAATTTCAAATAGAACTGCCTTATGACCCAGCAATCCCACTGCTGGGCATACACACTGAATAAACCAGAATTGAGAGAGACACGTGTACCCCAATGTTCATTGCAGCATTGTTCATAATAGCCAGGACATGGAAACAACTTAGATGTCCATCAGCAGATGAATGGATAAGAAAGCTGTGGTACATATACACAATGGAGTATTAGTCAGCCATTAAAAAGAATACACTTGAATCAGTTTTAATGTGGTGGATGAAACTGGAGCCGATTATACAGAGTGAAGCCAGAAAGAAAAACACCAATACAGTATACTAACACATATATATGGAATTTTGAAATATGGTGATGATAACCCTGTATGCGAGACAGCAAAAGAGACGCAGATGTGTAGAACGAACTTTTGGACTCTGAGGGAGAGGGAGAGGGTTGGATGTTTTGGGAGAATGGCATTGAAGCATGTATACTATCACATAAGAAACGAATCACCAGTCTGTGTTTGATACAGGATACAGGATGCTTGGGGCTGGTGCACGGGGATGATCCAGAGAGATGATATGAGGAGAGAGGTGGGAGGGGCTTCAGGATTTGGAACTCATGTACACCCATGGCGGATTCATGTCAATGTATGGCAAAACCAATACAGTATTGTAAAATAAAGTAAAAATAAAAATTAAAAAAAATCCACTACAATATTGTAAAGTAATTAGCCTCAAATTAAAATAAGTAAAATAAAAGAAACCAAAATAAATAAAGAAATAAATTCATAGTTTAGGGGTAATTGCTGTTTAGTACCATCATTGGAATTTTTGACATAAACAATCATGTCATTTGCACAGAGAAAGCTTTTCTTCTCTCTTTTATTTCTTCTTCTTGTCTTAGTCCAATGGCTAGGACCTCCAGGGTAATATTGACTAGGAGAGTATGTATAAAAACAATGCAGCATGTGAGATACTCCCTCAGCAGGTAAAGTAAGCAACCCTGCCTGTTCCTGTTCTTGGGTTCAAGACATTTCATCTTTCACTATTCAATTTGATGTCAGCTGTACGTTCTTCATAGGTATCACCTACCGGTGTGAGGCTGTTCTCTTCCTAGTTTGCCAAGATTTTTTACTATAAAAGAGCACTCAATTTTGTCAAAGGCTTTCTCTGCATCTGTTAAGATGATCATATCCTTCTTTTCTCCCCTGTGCTTTAATTTTCAAATGTTCAAAACCAACGTTGCATTCCCTTTTATGTATCACAAGATTAAATTTGGAAATATTTTGTTAAGGAATGTCCCACTAATTTTCTATCTGGGACACAGCTACAATTTCCTAGTGACTCTGTCTGCAACTGGTACTAGGGAAATTTTAGTCTCATAATAAGTAGAATGTATTCCTTTCTCCTCTCTTTTTGAAAAAGATTATGTAGGACTGGTATTATTTCTTCTCTAAAAAGTGAAATTCACCACTGAAGTCACATCAACCCAGGATTTTATTTGTTATTCTAACAAGCTTGTTTTATTAATGAGGAAACAAGTTTAAAAAGAAACAGGAAGTAAAAACTTAACATTAAAAAAATTGCACATGTGGATACATATATGGATGAAAATAATTCTTATTCACTGAGATGGTTTGAAAATTTTGTAAGAGCTCAAGAGAAAGCAAAAATGTCCAAACTGCCATGACTTGGGGCTTTTATAAATTTCTTCTCAGTGAACACATATTATTTGCAACAACAACAACAACAACAAAGAACAACAAATAACAGTCAGAGTTTTCAATACATGGAAGGGAATCTCCTCACACCTAGTTCTGAGCCAGTAGGTGTGATGGGGTTCCTGACTTGATGACAAGTTAGAGCAAAGCATGTTTCACTGTGAAGATGCTATTATCTGGTTTCACTAGTCTTCCACTTCTCATAGTCAGAGCAAAGTAACACCTGACTTTCAGGACGGTGAGGAATACCATTTTGAACTTCATGACCAGGAAAAGGGATGTGATGGTTCAGCTTTGTCAGGAATAAAGCTGTTACTGTTCAATAGAATAGACAAAGAAGTTAGATATAAGGGCAGGGGAAATTCATGTTGAGCCTGGGACAATGGAGAATATCTTTCCAATGACTAGAGGTCATTTAGAGATGCTGATATTAATATATTCCTAATGAGGCCATAACAACTCACTCTAAGCTCCAGTTATCATATTGAAGATGGATAAAGAGACATTTCATAGGGTATGAAGAAAAGGTACTCTTCATAATTTGGTATTAGTTAAATCGCCCAACTTCTCAAAATTTCTTGTGAGTCTTTGCCTTTATTTTACCACAATAATATTCTACCAATAGTAACATAATACAAATAACATACATTCTCAGAATTAAAGGAAACAAAGCTATCAAGTTGGGGGGAAAGCTTTTACAATGACTTTCCTTAAGCATTTTTGTTGGCTCCAGATAAAATAATGTGTATACTATTTTGTTGGAGAAGGCAATAGCACCCCACTCCAGTACTCTTGCCTGGAAAATCCCATAGACGGAGGAGCCTGGTGGGCTACAGTCCATGGGGTCACTAAGAGTCGGAGACGACTGAGCGATTTCACTTTGACTTTTCACTTTCATGCATTGGAGAAGGAAATGGCAACCCACTCCAGTATTCTTGTCTGGAGAATCCCAGGAACGGCGGAGCCTGGTGGGCTGCCATCTATGGGGTCGCACAGAGTCGGACACGACTGAAGCGACTTAGTAGTAGTAGTAGTATACTATTTTGTAGCACTTGAGTTAATCCCACAAATAAAGATAGGGAACTGGATATAGTGTAATTCCTGTTTCTGATTAATTTTATAGAGGATGTGGTTGGTCAAGCTCTGTTTATCCAAATATTAAGAAGTCAGTTGGAGAGAAAACATCATATGAGTTCTCCTTGGTGGCATTACTAGCACAATGTATAGTTGGGAAGTAGAGGATATTCACATGAGGACAAGAGTAAGAATTATGATTCCAAAGAATGAATATCAAATATGATATTGAACATACAAACGTGGTACTGATTAGCACAATTCTTCCAAGACGTGACCTCTGAATTCAAACACTTAAATTACCAACATTCAACCCATCATTTTCTCAACAAGATACCTTAAGACAATCTGGATAGAACAGGGGCTGAATTCAGGGTTTAGAAGGAAGTTGCTTAACAATTAAGCAGACACAATTACTGGACAGGTGAGTTGGTCAGTGGTGTACTGACAAGAGGGATGAGATGGGAAGGCACAACCTTGGAAGATCCCGTCAGGTGGATCAAACTCAGGCAGAGAAGAGTAGATGGACTTCTGTGATTTTTAAGAAGTATTTAACCTAGAAGTTCATCCTTATTCACCTTAACAACTGAATTGTCAGTTGACTATGAAGGAACAAAAATGTCACTCAAATGTAAATGTCTCTTTCCTAATCATACATTAGAGAGGAAACATGTCTCACAGACCTTACTCATGGCACAGATTAGAATATATTTATTATGTAACAGCAGTAGTGTGAACATCATTCAGGGTGGTCAGCTGACTTACTCAAAGTGATTGTAAATCCCCTCCCAAAAAGCAAGGTTTCCTAAATCCAACTAAACATACAAGATGTCCTGCAATACACAGAGCCTATACACTGAGGCCCTGAAAACTGATGGTTTTTAAAAAATTCAAGCTGAATATAACTTGACATTCTATCTAGTTTAAATATGTAACATTGCTTCTAGTATTATCTAGCTGAAAGAAAAAAATAAATGAAAGAGGTAGGATGTTGTGGCAATTAGCACCTTGGTTCCAATTTTTAATTTTGAACAGTTGCTTAATTTCCCTGAACCTCACTCTTCCCTGGGTAAAATGAGGATGCATGTGTGTGTGCTCAGTCATGTCTGACTTTTTGAGACCCTAGGGACTATAGCCCTCCAGGTTCTTCTGTCCATGGATCTTCTGGGCAAGAAATACTAGAGTGGGTTGCCATTTCCTACTCCAGGGCATCTTCCTGACTCAGGAACTGAACCCAGGTCTCTTGCATCCCCTGCATTGGCAGGCAGATTCTTTACCATACCTATAGCTTGAGATAATTTTTGCAATCACAATCCTTAAAGCTCTATTAAATGTTCAATAAATAGCACCAAATGCAGTTAATAATAATAGTTAATATCATAATCATTTGCTACTCTCACCTTCAGATGACCCAGACAGCAAAGCTATTACTTCTCTCAGTGACTGACATTTCCAGGAAAGCACTGAACTAGTATAACAATGACTTAAAAAAAAAGAAAACACCACCATTTCAGTGAAGGCACACATGCCCACAGATTTCACACTGCTACACACACACTTCAACTCTCAAAAGTCATTAACTGAAACCAATGACTTCACTCTTGATGCACTGGAAAATGCTATAAAGTTTCCTCCATTTCCACAGAAGATGGTCTCACCATAAAGTATTACTAATAGCACAGCACTGCTGGGGACAAAATCATCTGTCAGAGTAAACAATGTGAACTGTTAAGTAAGTCAATAGCTACACAATTTCTGCGACTGAAAAAAAGCTTTAATTTTCATTGTCTGGATTTCAGAAATACAATTAAGAGGAAATGAAGGAGGCCTTCAAGATGGCGGAGGAGTAAGATGTAGAGATCACTTCCCTCCCCACAAACACATCAAAAATACATCTGCATGTAGAACAACTCCTACAGAACACCTGTTGAACAGTGGCAGAAGACCGTCCAAAAAGGCAAGCTAATCTCTACATAATGGGGTAGGGAAAAGGAATAAGAAAAAAAGAGAGATACAAAGGATTTGGCTTGGAACCCACACCTCTGGGAGGGAGCTGTGAAGTAGGGAAAGTTTCCACACACCAGGAAAACCCCTCATAGGCGGGAGCAGGGGGAATCTTGGAACCTCAGAGGAGAGTGCAGCAACAGGTGTGTGGAAGGCAATACTGAGAGACTTCTACACAGGGATGGAAGCTAACTATCACTGCCAAGCCTGAGACAGTTGTCTGCATGCCTTCCAGGGCACGTAGGGGCTGGGAACTAAGGCTCAGGCTTTGGATATCTGATCCCAGGGAGAGGACTGGGAGTGACTGCCATGAAGACAACCCGAGGGGGCTAGTATGATACAGCTGAGGAAGTCCACAGAAAAATCTGGGCCTCCCAGGGAGGCAAGAGATCATTTTTTGCAGGGAAGCTCTAACTCCACAAGCTCACAGACAGCATGATGCAGCCTTTGCAAGTGCCACAGGTGGGATGAGCCATGGCTACAGTCTGTGACCACAGAGGCAGGAATGCTGTCCGGCTGCTGCCAAGGCCAGCTTGTGTGCCAGAGGCTAGTGAGGGATGGGGGTGGTGCAGAGACAAGACTGTAGTCTATGACCCCAGAGGTGAGTGTGTGGAATCCCGCCAAGCTGTAAGCAGGTGCAGGTCACTGCGGACACCTTTCTGGGAGCCTGTGCACACTAGCACTATTGAGGGACGCAGGGCAATTCCCCTAGGAGAGTGCATGGCCCACCTCAGGCTATAGCAACTACCCACAGGCCTCTGCTGCTGCAGGCAGTCCCCACACATCACAACTCTGACTGCCATATCCCTCCCTCTCCCTGGCCACACTGAACAAGGGAGCCCTAAACAGCCACTTCTTTCTCTTTCCCCTTGTCTGGGTGGGAAACAGATGCCAGAGGGCGGCCTACAAACACAGGCAAGGCCAAAACCCAAATGGAGCACACCAGGGATTGTGTGGCTAAAGAGGAAGGAAATTTGCTTGTGCAACCACAGCAAATTCACCCAGTTGGAATGAAATTCCCCCAGTTGTTTGAGACTATGGACTTTGGGGGCAATGGTGGGCTCTGGAAGCAAATACAAGCTAGAGTAAGGCCAGATCCAAGTCTGAGCTGACCTCACAGTGCCCTAGGCAGGTCCAGAGAACTTCCTAGTAGTATCGGAGGACTTCCTGAGTAGGCAGACTGGCTGGACCTCACTGTGGGGGAGAGGACACTCACAACTGAGTCCAGAGAAAATATTTTTTCTTATTAACACTATCTCTATATTTTTGTCGTTTTTTCTGCTATGTTCTATTGCTTTTATTATTATTATTCCTTTAATTTTTATTTTCTAATTACCTGTTCTTTTTTATGCTTTTATTTTCAAATTTTATTTTTTCCTATATCTACAGTACTTTCTCACTATATTGCGTTTTTTCCATGTCTTTGGTTTTTGTATTTTACTAGTTTTCAGTGTTTGTTTTCATTTATGGGTTTGCTTATTGGTCTGAATACTCTCTTATTAGTTCCTCTTTTCATTCTTCCTTTTTTTCCCCTTGTCTTTTCTTTTTGTGAATGTGAGTATGTGACTTTATTTGTGTTTGTGTCTGATTAGTTTTACCATTTGTTTCAGGGTTTTGTCTGTCCGTTCTTTGTTTGTATGTTTGAGGTTTTTTTCCTTTCTTTTTTTCTATCTCTTTCTCTTTACTATTTCTATCTCTTTCTCTTTCTTCTCTGTGCTGTGTAGAGTCTTGGTGCTCCAGCCAGAGGTCAGGCCTGAAACCTCCAAGGTAGGAGACCTGAGTCCAGGATGCTGGACAACCAGAGAACTCCCAACCCCATGGCATATTAATCAATGAGAGCTCTTTCAAAGGCCTCCATCTTACTGCTAACACCAAGACCAACCCAAGGCCAGCAAGCTCCAGTGCCAGAGCTGCCCAAAGCCATACCAAGCTTAAAGGCACTCCAAACACACCATTGGATATAGCACTGCCCTTCAGAAAGACAAGACCTAGATCCACTCACCAGAACACAGGTACCAGTCCCCCCTCTACCAGGAAGACTTCACAAGACACTGGTCCAACCCCACCCAGGGGAATAAACCTCGCAAGTAAAAGGAACCTGAAACCTTGCAAGCTTGGAAAGGAGACCCCAAACACATTAATTTTGGACAGAGAAACATAGAGCAGATGAAGGAGCATGGTAAAAAACCACAAGACCAAACAAGTGAAGAGGAAATAGGCAGTCTACCTGCAAAAGAATTCAGAGTAATGATAGTAAAGATGATCCACAATCTCAGCAATAAAATGATAGACAGATAAATAGGATTGAGGTGTGGCTTGAGAATATACAAAAAATATTTAATAAAGACCTAGAAGAAACAAAAATCAGACAATCAGCAATGACAACATAGTAATTGAAATAAAAAATACACTTGAGTAAAACAACAGCAGAGTCGCTGAGGCAGAAGACTGGAGAAGTGGGCTGGAACATACAATGGTGGAAATAATGGAAGCAGAGAAGAATAAAGAAAGAATGACAAGAAAAAAAGGGGACAGTCCCAGAGACCTCCACGACAATATTAAGCACACTGACATTTGGTCCAAGAGGAAGAAGATAAAAGAAAGGGTATTAGAAAATATTTAAGGGGATTATAGTTTAAAACTTCCCTAACGTGGGAAAGGAAATAACCACCCCAATCCAGGATGCCCAGAGAGTGCCATGCAGGAGAAGCCCAAAGAGAAACACACCAAGACACATATTAATCAAACTAACAAAAATTAAACACAAAGAAAAAGTGTTAAAAGCGGCAAGGGAAAAGCAACAAATAACATACAAAGGAATCCCTGTAAGGTTAACAGCTGATCTTTCAGCAGAAACGCTGCAGGCCAGAGGGAGTGGCAGGATATACTGAAAGTGATGAAAGAAAAAAAAACAAAAAACTACAATCAAGATTACCCTACCCAGCAAAGATCTCATTCAGACTGGATGGAGAAATTGGAAGCTTTCAGTTCAGTTCAGTCACTCAGTCGTGTCCGACTCTTTGCGACCCCATGAACTGCAGTACTCCAGGCCTCCCTGTCCATCACCAACTCCCGGAGTTCACTCAGACTCACGTCCATCGAGCCAGTGATGCCATCTCATCCTCTGTCGTCCCCTTCTCCTCCTGCCCCCAATCCCTCCCAGCATCAGAGTCTTTTCCAATGAGTCAACACTTTGCATGAGATGGCCAAAGTACTGGAGTTTCAGCTTTAGCATCATTCCTTCCATAGAAATCCCAGGGCTGATCTCTTTCAGAATGGACTGGTTGGATCTCCTTGCAGTCCAAGGGACTCTCAAGAGTCTTCTCCAACACCACAGTTCAAAAGCATCAATTCTTCGGCACTCGGCCTTCTTCACAGTCCAACTCTCACATCCATACATGACCACAGGAAAACCGTAGCCTTGACTAGACAGACCTTAGTCAGCAAAGTAATGTCTCTGCTTTTGGATATACTATCTAGGTTGGCCATGACTTGAAAGCTTTACAGATAAGCAAAAGTTAAGAGAACTCAGCAACAGAAACCAGCTTTACAACAAATGCTAAAGGAGCTTCTCTAGACAAGAAACACAAGGAAAGTAAAGACCCTACAAAAGCAAACCCCAAACAATAAATGATAACAGAATCATATATATATGTGTGTGTGTATATATATATATATATATATATACATATAAACTACCCTAAATGGAATGGATTAAATGCTCCAACCAAAGGATACACACTGACTGAATGGATACAAAAACAATATCCATATATATGTGGTTTACAATAGACATATTTCAGGCCAAGGGATATGTACAGAGTAAAAGTAAGGGGCTGGGAAAAGAGATTTCACTTGAATGTAAATCAAAAGAAAGCTGGAGTAGCAATATGCATATCAGATAAAACAGACTTTAAAATAAAGGATATTACAACAGACAAGAAATTTATGATTTTAAAAACTCTCCAGTACAATACTGTAAAGTAATTAGCTCCAATTAAAATAAATACATTTAAATTAAAAAAAGAAAAAAACCTCTCCAGAAAATCGGAGAGTTTTAAAAATCATAAATGGATACTTAATTTGTGCAAAACTTCTCTATATCTATTGCGATGATCATGTTTTTTTGTTATTAATTTGTTAATATTTTGTATCACAGTGATTGATTTGCATATGTTGAAGAATCCTTACATCCCAGAAAATTGGCACAGAAGGAAACTTTTGTTGTTGTTTAGTCACTAAGTTGTGTCCAACTCTTTTGTGACCACACGGACTGTAGCCTGCCAGCCTCCTCTATCCATGGGATTTCCCAGACAAGAATACTGGAGTGGATTGCCATTTCCTTCTCCAGGGTATCTTCCTGACCCAGGTATCGAATCCACGTCTCCTGCATTAAGAGGTGTATTCTTTACCACTGAGCCACCTACCTCAACATGATAAAGGTCATATATGACAAACCCAGAGCAAACATTATTCTCAATGTTGAGAAACTGAAAGCATTTCCTCTAAGATCAGGAACAAAACAAGGGTACCCATTCTCACCACTGTTATTCAATATAGTTTTAGAAGACCTAGACATAGTAATCAATAAGAAAAGAAATAGAAGGAATGCAGGTTGGAAAAGTGTAGAAGGAAATGGCAACCCACTTGACTATTCTGGTCTGGAGAATTCCAGGGACAGAGGAGCCTGGTGGGCTGCTGTCCATAGGGTAGCACAGAATCAGACACGGCTGAAGCAACGTAGCAGCAGCAACTGCAGCAGCAGATTGGAAAAGAAGATGTAAAACTCTCGTTATTTGCATATGACATGATACTATGCATATAAAACCCTAAAGATGCCACCAGAATATGATCAATGAATTTAGCAAAGTTACAGGATACAAGATTAATACACAGATATCTCCTGCATTCCAATACACTAACGATGAATAATCAGAGAGAGAAATTTAGGAAAAATGACATTTATCACTGAAACAAAAAGAATAAAATACCTAGGAATAAAACTACCTAAAGCGACAAAAGAACTGTAGGCAGAAAACTGTAAGACACTGATCAAAGAAATAAAAAACGACACAAACATATGGGCAGATAACCCATGTTCTTGGATTGGAAGAAGCAATATGGTGAAAATGACTATACTACCCAAAGCAATCTACAGATTCAATGCATACCCTATCAAATGACAAATGACATTTTTCTCAAAACTAGAAAAAAATATTTTGCAAATTGTATGGAAACACAAAAGACCCTGAATAGCCAAAGCATTCTTTTTTTTTTTTTAATTTAAATTTTATTTTTTTACTTTACAATACTGTATTGGTTTTGCTATACATTGACATGAATCCACCACAGGTGTACATGAGTTTTGAGAAAGAAAAATGAAGCCAGAAGAATCCATTCAGACTACTACAAAGCTACAGTCATCAAGAGAGTATGGTACTGGCATAAAAACAGAAATACAGACCAATGGAATATGATTGAAAGCCCATAAATAAGCCCATACATCTATGGGCACCTTATCTTTGATGAAGGAGGCAAGAACATACAGCGGAGAAAAAACAGCCTCTTCAACAAGTGGCTCCCTGGTGGCTCCTACAATGCAGGAGCCTCAGGTGTTCAGTCCCTGGGTCAGGAAGATCTCCTGGAGAAGGAAATGGCAACCCACTCCAGTGTTCTTACCTGGAAAATCCCATGGACAGAGGATCCTGGTAGACTGCAGTCCATGGGGTCTCAAAGAGTCAAACACGACTGAGCGACGTTGCTTTCAATAAGTGGTGCTGGCAAAACTAGACAGCTACATGTAATATAAAAGAATGAAACTGGAACACTTCCTAACCATACACAGAAATAAACTCAGATTGGATTAAAGACTTAAATGTAAGGTCAGAAACTATAAAACTCTTAGAGGAAAACAGGCAGAATGCTCATTGACATAAATCACAGTAAGATCCTCTCTGACCCACCTCCTAGGATAATTTTAATAAAAACAAAAGTCAACACATGGGACCTAAATAAACTTAAAAGTTTTTGCATAACAAAGGAAACTGTAAATAAGAGGAAAAGACTACCCTCAGAATTGGATAAAACAATTGCAAATGAAGCAACTGACAAAGGATTAGTCTCTGATACATATAAGCAGTTCAAAATCAGAAAACCAAACAACCCAATCAAAATAGGCAGAGAACCTAAACAGACATTGCTCCAAAGATAACATACAGATGGCCAATAAACACATGAAAAGATGCTCAGCATCACTCATTACTAGAGAAATGCAAATAAAAACTGCAATGAAGTATCACCTCACACCAGGTACTTCCCAGCTGGGACTCCTTCCCAGGTACTACTCAGATGGTAAAGAATCCACCTGCAATGCAGGAGACCTGGGTTTGATCTCTGGGTTGGGAAGTTTCCCTGAAGAAGGGAATGGCAGCTCATTCTAGTATTCTTATTCTTGCCTGGAGAACTCCATGGAGAGAGGAGCCTGGTGGCTACAGTCTACGGGGTCACAGAGAGTCAGACATGACTGAGTGACTAACACAAGTACACAAGTCAGAATGACCACCATCAAAAAATAAATGCTTGGAGAATATGTGGAGAAGGGACCCTGTTGCCGGGAACATAACCTGATACAGCCACTATGGAGGACAGATGGAGACTCCTTAAAAACTAGGAATAAAATGACCATATGATCTAGCAACCCCTTTACTAGACAAATAAACTGAGAAAAACCACAATTCTGAAATACACATGTACCGCAAAATACACTGCAGCACTATTTACAACAGCAAGGACATGGAAGCAACGGAGGTGTCCACTGAGAGATGAATGGATAAAGAAGTTGTGGTGCATATGCACAATGTAATACTACTCAGCCATAAAGAGGAACGAATGTGTGTCAGTTACAGTGAGGTGGATGAACCTAGAGCCTGTTATACAGAGTGAAGTAAGTTAGAAAGAGAAAAACAAATATATATTAATGAATATATATGGAATCTAGAAAAATGGTACTGATAAACCTATCTGCATGGAAGGAATGAAGACACTAGATGATCTAGAGATAGGATGCAGGGGCCATGGAAGGGAGGCTCAAGAGGGAGGAGATATGTATAGAGTTCAAGTACTTCATGTTGTATGGCAGAAACCAACATAACATTGTAAAGCAATTACCCTCCAATTAAATTTAAAAAATAAGTCACTAGAAAAGAAGAGAAAATGAACTCCAAATGATAAATTCTGTTCTTTCAGTTTCTAAACATTTCAAAGGGCTTCTCAAGTAGCAAAATATATTTTTGTTTCTAAGCCTTAGTTTTCCTATTTTCTTGTCTTTAGCATAAATTATTGCTCAGATGATTAACAGCCATGTCTGTTCAATCTTTACTCACCTGCAGACACTGAAATTCCATCTTCCTGGTCAGAACATTTTACTTTAACTTTTTGGGTGACGGGCCCAATACACCTTTTCTGTGTTTCATGAGGCTTTTCACCACAAAAGTGGATTTCTCTTACCATCCCAGGTTCAAAGTGCCTGCTGACCCTGTCCTGCTCTAATTCAGATATTAGAAGTGTCTTTGTTGTTCGTCTTTTTTTTTTTTTTTAAAAAAAAGCCCTTCCTTTGAGGCAAGTTCATGGCCTCTGTTTCAGAGATGCAAGCCTGCTAGCGCCACCTCCCACACCCAGCATGGAGCAAGACATCCCCAGCATGCCCTTGAAACCACAGCATGAGCAACACGGATGAATCAAATAGAAGCTCCCGTGCAGAGACTTCAGTCTTTTCAGCAAGTAATCAATGAATCTGAAGTATCCTAAAATAAAATTTCATAAGCAGACTGGAATGGAACTTAAATGAATGGTTTTGATCTGCCTCAAACCAAGCTGAAAGATTCTCTTTGCAAGGGCCTTCCCAAGTCCCAGCCACCATTTTAAAAAGGCATCTAATTGGGTTTGCTGTTTGCTGTTAAATGATGTAACTAAGGAGTCCTTTCATTGACAAACTGAGAATTGTTTAAAAATTTTGAGAGTATGAATTATTTAAAGTTACTCAAAAATTACATATTCCATCCAATCTCCCAATCTAGAAACCTGTTGACTTTTGCACAACCCTGCACATTCTAAGTCTAGTCAGTAGCTGAAACCAACCATCTCCAATTCAGACCCATCTCTAAAATGAGACTGTCATTCACCTCAATTGATCCAGCTCTCAAACCTTGTTTAAAAGATTTCAATAATCTCTTCCTTGGTTGCCACACTCATGCAGCCACCTCCCACTGTGCAGGGAGACCTCAGCTAAAGCAAAGACAAGCGCACACATCACTTGCCAGAAAACACCTTACAGATCTTCAATGATTCTGAGATGGAATTCTGTGTCCTGGTCTGGCCCATGCATGTGCCCTAACCCATGACCATCTGCCCACCACATCTCCTCCCATACTCCTCAAGAACCCCTTTGCTCCTGAGACCCCAGATGACTCCCTGTTTTCTGGATGTGCCAGGATCCATCAGAGCACCATGCTTCTGGCGCAGATGATTTCTCTCAAAGACCTCTTGGCTTTCCACCTGGCAAACTCCTACTTAGTCTTCAAGTACCACTATGAATGCCCCCTCTCTGGGTGTGCTGGGGGGCTTCCCCCCCTGTCCTACCCCAGGAAGTTAAGCATGGTATTTTCTGTGTTCCCACAGCATATTTAGCATCTGCAATTCCTCTTTCACATGTGGTCTGTGTGCTCCTCAGCCCCAGTTAAGCAGGAGCTCCTCTGAGACATGAAGGTGGGCTATTCCTAGGTGGGCATGGATACTAACACAGGCAGAATCCCCTACTGCATATTAGCTTCATCATGATCTCACACAAAGTACATGAACTTTAAGCCAGGAAACTCCTCAATTTAAATCATAAATCTCAGCACCAACATCTTCTAGAAGCTTAGCTGTGGAGCCTTGTGGTTCCTTGTCTGTAAACAACCAGCTTATGAGGATTCAGGAGGGAGAACTAAGGAAGAATGAGATACGTGAACACTGACTGGAGATATCCAGGTATGCATATATCAACAAGAACAATGATAAGACGGCTCTGACACCCACTCTGTGTTGGGCATGTGGTCATCAACCGTCCATCTTTACCAAGTGGTAATAGAGGCCATGGGAGCTGACCAAAGCCATGGGGCAAGTGCCAAGACCCAACCCCCCTGGGGATCTAACTATACACTCCAAACATCACTTCACTTACCTAAGTACTTGATATGTCATTTAATCCTTACCAATATCCCTTTGACTTTCCTCACTTTGAGGATGAAAAAACTGAGCCTCAAATAAAGAATTTGCTCCAAATCATCTAGTTACAAGGTAAACAAGCTAGGACTCAAACTCAAGTGTGTCTTAACTCAAAACACTTCTGTCAAAACCCCATGGGCATTTTATAAAAGATGCAAATATACTGTAAAATGGAAGACTGACTGGAATCTCAGGAAAAGTACCTCTGCGGCGGTGATTCAATATGAAGCCAGGTTCCCCTTGATTAAGATGATCAGAAAAACTTTCTGGAAGGATTTTAAAAGTATTTAAAAACAACACTGGACACTAAAGAAATGACAATTATTATTGGAAACAAAAACTAAAGGCTTGAGAGCACTCAGGACAAGGTTGAAGTCTGCAGACCAGGGACAGAGAATTGTAGGGCTCTCGGAGAACTGGGGACAGTCACAATGGAGAGAAGAGAAGGCAGGGGTGTACACCACATGAGCAGCAACAGGGGCCCTCAGCAAAGCAGAGCAGACCCAGTCCTGGTGAGAATGAGCCATGACAATAAGCAGATGGGAAAATGTGAAGACTGATCCAGGCTCTTGCCCAAAGGAGGTGGTGGCAGTCCTTGGCTCAGAGGTAGGCTTTCCGAGAGTTGAGTGGCACAGGTGGGGGCCCCAGGGCCCCAGGACACAGGCAGGTGGAAGGAAGCCACATTCATGCCTCCAAGAAAGAAGGATCACTTGACATTTTGCAAAGGAATCTGACTTCAGATAAGCTGAATCTGAGATGTCAATGGAACATGGAGGTCAAGGCTTTCAGCAGGGAGACATGCACAATCAGAGCCTGCAGATGTGATGGGAGCTGGGCACTTGCATGCAAGCCAGTGCACATGCACACATGCGTGTGTAAAGACAAGGGGGTGGGGGAAGAATTGTAAGGACTTTACTTTCTATCAATACATTTTAGCAACAGGAAGAAGAAAGGAGAAAAAAATCCTGTTTTATAGCAAGTGAATTGAAAGTGACTTTCCAGGAAGTGTTGTTTAAATTTGCCTGAGATCCAACTAGAAGTAAGGAAAATGAATTTTCAAAATTAAGGGATTAGTCATCATTTCAGAAATATCTGAAATATGTTGATGGGCTTGGAAATTGGAAAATAAAGGACAAAATACTGGTAGAAAAGTAGAAGCAAGTTTTCCAGGCATTTGTAAAAAGAAAAAAATCAATTCGTATAAGATGAAATCAAGGAAGATCACATAAAACTATAGACTTCCCACTAAAATGAGAAGGAGTCCCAGCGCAGAATGAGTGGGTTGGATGGTTGCTGAGAAGGAGGAAAGACATTTGAAACAGGGAAGGGCCAACAGCAGGTGGCAGGGGATTAAACATGTGCTGAGCAGTCAAGAGTAAGCAAGCGGCTCAGAAAAGGCCTCCTGAAATTTCTGTGGACTTTCTGCAAAAACTGCTGAGAGTTCTGAGGAGAATTAGAAGCTACGAGCAGTAAGGTGGAAAATCCAGGAGGTCAAACACTGAGAAATGCAAGTTCATCTCTGCACAGACCTGCTTAGTAGAGCAGCAGGTGTTCCAGAAACAGAATTTCGTAATTGGTATGTAGCACGACTGTTTCTATGGACAGGATCCGAGCCTGGGCCTCCAGCTCACAGTGGAAATGGAGACAGGCTAATGGGTCATTGTGCTGAGGTTCCTAGTGGTATGAGAGCAGGCAGAGGGAGGGGATAGCCTGGTAGGAAAATGCTGTATGACACTACTGATGTACACAAACACACACACACACTGAAATTAAGGGAACCAAAGAGAAAGCTAACAAACATAGAGATTTCAAACAACTATCATCCGATAAAAAGAAACCAATTTTAAGTTCAGTTCAGTCATTCAGTCATGTCCAGCTCTTTGTGACCCCATGGACTGCAGCATGCTAGGTTTTCCTGTTCGTCCATCAGGTAGGTGATGCAATCCAACCATCTCATCCTCTGTTGTCCCCTTCTCCTCCTGCCTTCAATCTTTCCCAGTATCAAAGTCTTTTCTAGTGAGTCAGTTCTTCACATCAGGTGGTCAAAGTACTGGATTTTCAGCTTCAACATCAGTCCTTCCAGTGAACATTCAGGGCATATTTCCTTTAGGATTGACTGGGTTGAATTCCCTGCAGTCCAAGGGACTCTCAAGAGTCTTCTCCAACACCAAAGTTAAAGAGCATAAATTCTTTGGTGCTCAACTTTCTTCATGATCCAACTCTCACATCCATACATGACTACTGGAAAAAAATATAACTGAATAGACAGACCTTTGTTGGTCAATTAAATCTCTGCTTTTTAATATTCTATCTAGGGTGGTCATAGCTTTTCTTCCAAGAAGCAAGCATCTTTTAATTTCATGGATGCAGTCACTATCTGCAGTGATTTTAGAGCCAGAATATAAAGTCTGTCACTGTTTCCATTGTTTCCCCATCTCTTTGCCATGAAGTGATGGGACCAGACGTGGTTAACTTTGTCTTTTGAATGTTGTTTTTAAGCCAGCTTTTTCACTTTGCTCTTTCACTTTCATCAAGAGGCTCTTTAATTCCCCTTCACTTTCTGCCATAATGGTGGTCTCACCTGCATATCTGAGGTTATTAATATTTCTCACTGCAATATTGATTCTAGCTTGTGCTTCATCCAGCCTGGCATTTAACATGATGTACTCTACATATAAGTTAAATAAGTAGGGTGACAATATACAACGTTGACATAGTTCTTTCCCAATTTGGAAACAGTCCACTGTTCCATGTTCGGTTCTAACTGTTGCTTCTTCTTGACCTGCATACAGGTTTTCAGTAATCAGGTAAGCTGGTTTGGTATTCTTATCTCTCTAAGAATTTTCCAGTTTGTTGTGATCCACACAGTCAAAGACGTTAGCATAGTCAAAGAAGCAGAAGCAGATGTTTTGCTGGAAATCTCTTGCTTTTTCAATGATCCAACAGATGTTGGCAATTTGATCTCTGGTTCCTCTGCCCTTTCTAAATCCAGCTTGAACATCTGGAAGTTCTCACTTCACATACTATTGAAGCCTCATTTGGAGAATTTTGAGCATATTTTGCTAGCATGTGCTTGCTTGCTTGCTTGCTAAGTTGCTTCAGCCGTGTCCGACTCTGTGCAACCACATAGACGGCAGCCCATGAGGCTCCCCCATCCCTGGGATTCTCCAGGCAAGAACGCTGGAGTGGGTTGCCATTTCCTTCTCCAATGCATGAAAGTGAAAAGTGAAAGTGAAGACACTCAGTCATATCCGACTCTTAGTGACTCCATGGACTGCAGCCTACCAGATTCCTCCATCCATGGGATTTTTCAGGCAAGGGTACTGGAGTGGGTTGTCATTGCCTTCTCCTGCCAGCATGTGAGATGAGTGCAATTATGTGGTAGTTTGAACATCCTTTGGGATTAGAATGAAAAATGACTTTTTCCAGTCCTATGCCCACTGCTGAGTTTTCCAAATTTGCTGGAATACTAAGTACAGCACTTTCACAGCATCATATTTTAAATAGCTCAGCTGGAATTCCATCACCTCCATGCTTCCTAAGGCTCACTTGACTTTGCACTCCAGGATGTATGGCTCTAGGCAAGTGATCACACCATCATCATTATCTGGGTCATTAACATCATTTTTGTATAGTTCTTCTGTGTATTCTTGCCACCTCTTCTTCATACCTTCTGTTTCTGTTAGGTCCATACCATTTCTGTCCTTTATTGTGTCCACCTTTAAGCATCACTATGAACAAAATTAGTGGAGGTGATGGAATTCCAGTTGAGCTATTTCAAATCCTAAAAGATGATGCTGTGAAGTGCTGCATTCAGTATGCCAGCAAATTTGGAAAACTCAGCAGTTGTCACAGGACTGGAAAAGGTCAGTTTTCATTCCAATCCCAAAGAAAGCCAATGCCAAAAAATTCTCAAACTACCACACAATTGCACTCATCTCACATGCTAGTAAAGTAATGCTCAAAATTCTCCAAGCCAGGCTTCAGCAATACATGAACTGTGAACTTCCAGATGTTCAAGCTGGATTTAGAAAAGACAGAGGAACCAGAGTTAAAATTGCCAACATCCACTGGATCATCGAAAAAGCAAGAGAGTTGCAGGAAAACGTCTCTTTCTGCTTTATTGACTATTCCAAAGCCCTTGATTGTGTGGATCACAACACACTGTGGAGAATTATTCAAGAGATGGAAATACCAGACCACCTGACCTGCCTCTTGAGAAATCTGTATGCGGGTCAGGAAGCAACAGTTAGAACTGGACATGGAACAACAGACTGGTTCCAAATAGGAAAAGAAGTACACCAAAGCTGTATATTGTCACTGTGCTTATTTAACGTATATGCAGAGTACATCATGAGAAATGCTGGGCTAGATGAAGGACAAGGTGGAATCAAGCTTGCTGGAAGCAATATCTATCACCTCAGATATGCAGATAACATCACCCTTATGGCAGAAAGTGAAGAACTAAAGAGCCTCTTGATGAAAGTGAAAGAGGAGAGTGAAAAAGTTGGCTTAAAACTCAACATTCAGAAAACGAAGATCATGGCATCCGGTCCCATCACTTCATGGCAAATAGATGGAGAAACAGTAGGAAAACAAAATGAAACAAAACAAAACAGAGGCAGACTTCATTGTTTTGGGCTCCAAAATCACTGCAGATGTTGACTGCAGCCATGAAATTAAAAGATGCTTGCTCCTTGGAAGAAAAGCTATGACCAACCAAGACAACATATTAGAAAGCAGAAACATTACTTTGCCAACAAAGGTCCGTCTAGTCAAAGCTATGGTTTTTCCAATAGTCTTGTATGGATATGAGAGTTGGACTATAAAGAAAGCTGAGTGCCGAAGAACTGATGTTTTTGAACTGTGGTGTTGGAGAGGACTCTTGAGAGTCCCTTGGACTGCAAGGATATCCAACCAGTCCATCCTAAAGGAAATCAGTCCTGAATGTTCATTGGAAGGACTGATGTTCAAGCTGAAACTCCAAAACTTTGGTCACCTGATGTGAAGAACTGACTTATTGGAAAAGACCCTGATGCTGGGAAAGATTAAAAGCAGGAGGAGAAGGGGACGACAGAGGATGAGATGATTGGATGGCATCACTGACTCAATGGACATGAGTTTGAGTAAACTCCGGGAGTTCATGAGGGACAGGGAGGCCTGGCATGCTGCAGTCCATGGGATCGCAAAGAGTTGACACAACTGAGCGACTGAACTGGACTTGCATTAAATGTTCCCTTGGTATCTCTAATTTTCTTGAAGATCTCTTGTCTTTTATATTCTATTATTTTCCTCTATTTCTTTGCATTGATCACCAGGAAGGCTTTCCTATCTCTCCTTGCTATTCTTTGGAACTCTGCATTCAGATGGATATAACTTTTTCTCTTTTGCCTTTCACGACTCTTCTTTTCTCAGCTATTTGTAAGGCCTCCTCAAACAACTATTTTGCCTTTTTGCATTTCTTTTTCTTGGGGATGGTCTTGATCACTGTCTCCCATACAATGTCACATACCTCTGTCTATAGTTCTTCAGGCACTCTGTCTATCAGATCTAATCCATTGCATCTGTTTGCCACTTCCACTGTGTAATCATAAGGGATTTGATGTAGGTCATATCTGAATGGTCTAGTGTTTTTCCCTACTTTTTTCAGTTTAAGTCTGAATTTGGAAATAAGGAGTTCATGATGTGAGCCACAGTCAACTCCTGGTCTTTTTTTTTTTTTTTTGCTGATTGTATAGAGCTTCTCCATCTTCAGCTGCACAGAATGTAATCAATCTGATTTCAGTATTGATCATCTAGTAGTGTTCATGTGTAGAGTTTTCTCTCGTGTTGTTGAAAGAGCGTGTTTGCTATGATCAGTGTGTTCTCTTGGCAAAACTGTTAGTCTTTGCCCTCTTCATTTTGTACTCCAAGGCCAAAGTTGCCTGTTACTCTAGGTATCTCTTGAGTTCCTATTTTTGCATTCTAGTCCCCTATGATGAAAAAGGAATCGTGTTTTTTTTGTGTGTGTGTGTGTTAGTTCTAGAAGGTCTTGTAGCTTATCATAGAACTGTTCAGCTTCTTCAGCATTAGTGTTTGGGGCATAGACATGGATTAATGTGATATTCAAAGATTTGCCTTGGAAATGAGCAGAGACCTTTCTGTCATTTTTGAGATTGCACATAAGTACTGCATTTTGGACTTTTTGTTGACTATGAGGGCTAATCCATTTCTTCCAAGGGATTCTTGTCTGCTGTAGTTGATATAATGGTCATCTGAATTAAATTAGCCCATTCCAGTCCATTTTAGTTTGATTCCTAAAATGTTGATGCTTACTTGCCATCTCCTGTTTGACCACTCCCAATTTAGCTTGATTCATGAACCTAACATTCCAGGTTCCTATGCAATAGTGTTCTTTAAAGCATTGAACTTTACTTCCATCACCAGTCACATCCACAACTGGGCATTGTTTCTACTTTAGCTCAGCCTTTTCATTCTTTTTGGAGGTATTTCTCCACTCTTCTCCAGCAGCATATTGGGCACCTACCGACTTGGGGTGTTCATCCATCAGTGTCATATCTTTTCACCTTTTCAAACTGCTCATGGGATTCTCAAGGCAAGAATATTGAAGTGGTTTGACATTACCTTCTCCAGTGGACTGTATTTTGTCAGAACTTGCCACCATGACTTGTCCATCTTGGTGACCCTACATGACATGGCTCATAGTTTCACTGGGTTAGACAAGGCTGTGATCCAAGTGATCAGTTTGGTTCAATTCAGTTCAGTTCAGTCGCTCAGTTGTGTCCGAGTCTTTGCGGCCTCATGAATTGCAGCACGCCAGGCCTCCCTGTCCATCACCATCTCCCGGAGTTCACTCAGACTCACATCCATTGAGTCCGTGATGCCATCCAGCCATCTCATCCTGGTCGTCCCCTTATCCTCCTGCCCCCAATCCCTCCAAGCATCAGAGTCTTTTCTGATGAGTCAACTCTTCGCATGAGATAGCCAAAGTATTGGAGTTTCAGCTTTAGCATCATTCCTTCCAAAGAAACCCCAGGGTTGATCTCCTTCAGAAGGGATTGGTTGGATCTCCTTGCAGTCCAAGGGACTCTCAAGAGTCTTCGCCAACACCACAGTTCAAAAGCATCAATTCTTCGGCACTCGGCCTTCTTCACAGTCCAACTCTCACATCCATACATGACCACTGGAAAAACCATAGCCTTGACTAGACGGACCTTAGTCGGCAAAGAAATGTTTGCTTTTTAATATGCTATCTAGGTTGGTCATAACTTTTCTTCCAAGGAGTAAGCGTCTTTTAACTTCATGGCTGCAGTCACCATCTCCAGTGCTTTTGGAGCCCAAAAAGATAAAGTCTGACACTGTTTCCCCATCTATTTCCCATGAAGTGATGGGACCGGATGCCATGATCTTCGTTTTCTGAATGTCGAGCTTTAAGCCAACTTTTTCACTCTCCTCTTTCACTTTCATCAAGAGCCGTTTTAGTTCCTCTTCACTTTCTGCCATAACGGTGGTGTCATCTGCATATCTGAGATTATTGATATTTCTCCTGGCAATCTTGATTCCAGCTTGTGTTTCTCCCAGTCCAGCGTTTCTCATGATGTACTCCGCAAAGAAGTTAAATAAGCAGGGTGACAATATACAGCCTTGACGTATTCCTTTTCCTATTTGGAACCAGTCTGTTGTTCCATGTCCAGTTCTAACTGTTGCTTCCTGACCTGCATATAGGTTTCTCAAGAGGCAGGTCAGGTGGTCTGGTATTCCCATCTCTTTCAGAATTTTCCACAGTTTATTGTGATCCACACAGAGAAAGGCTTTGGCATAGTCAATAAAGCAGAAATATATGTTTTTCTGAAACTTTTGCTTTTTCCATGATCCAGCAGATGTTGGCAATTTGATCTCTGGTTCCTCTGCCTTTTCTGAAGCCAGCTTGAACATCTGGAAGTTCACGGTTCACGTATTACTGAAGCCTGGCTTGGAGAATTTTGAGCATTACTTTACTAGCATGTGAGATGGGTGCAACTGTGCAGTAGTTTGAGCATTCTTTGGCATTGCCTTTCTTTGGAATTGGAATGAAAACTGACCTTTTCCAGTCCTATGGCTGCTGCTGAGTTCCAAATGTGCTGGCATATTGAGTGCAGTAGTTTCACAGCATCATCTTTCAGGATTTCAAATAGCTCCACTGGAATTCCATCACCTCCACTAGCTTTGTTCGTAGTGATGCTTTCTAAGGCTCCCTTGACTTCACATTCCAAGATGTCTGGCTCTAGAATAGTGATCACATCATCGTGATTATCTGGGTTGTGAAGATCTTTTTTGTACAGTTCTTCTGTGTATTCTTGCAACCTCTTCTTAATATCTTCTGCTTCTGTTAGGTCCATACCATTTCTGTCGTTTATCGAGCCCATCTTTGCATGAAATATTCCCTTGGTATCTCTAATTTTCTTGAAGAGATCTCTAGTCTTTCCCTTTCTGTTGTTTTCCTCTATTTCTTTGCATTGATTGCTGATGAAGGCTTTCTTATCTCTTCTTGCTATTCTTTGGAACTCTGCATTCAGATGCTTATATCTTTCCTTTTCTCCTTTGCTTTTCACCTCTCTTCTTTTCACAGCTATTTGTAAGGCCTCCCCAGACAGCCATTTTGCTTTTTTGCATTTCTTTCCCATGGGGATGATCTTGATCCCTGTCTCCTGTACAGTGTCACGAACCTCATTCCATAGTTCATCAGGCACTCTATCTATCAGATCTAGGCCCTTAAATCTATTTCTCACTTCCACTGTATAATCATGAGGGATTTGATTTAGGTCATACCTGAATGGTCTAGCGATTTTCCCTGTTTTCTTCAATTTGAGTTTGAATTTGGTAATAAGGAGTTCATGATCTGAGCCACAGTCAGCTCTTGGTCTTTTTTTCTTTTTTTTTTTTTTTGACTGTATAGAGCTTCTCCATCTTTGGCTGCAAAGAATATAGTCAATCTGATTTCTGTGTTGACCATCTGGTGATGTCCATGTGTAGAGTCTTCTCTTGTGTTGTTGGAAGAGGGTGTTTGCTATGACCAGTGCATTTTCTTGGCAAAACTCTATTAGTCTTTGCCCTGCTTCATTCCGCATTCCAAGGCCAAATTTGCCTGTTTCTCCAGGTGTTTCTTGGCTTCCTACTTTTGCATTCCAGTCCCTTATAATGAAAAGGACATCTTTTTTGGATGTTAGTTCTAAAAGGTCTTGTAGGTCTTCATAAAACCGTCCAACTTCAGTTTCTTCAGCATTACTGGTTGGGGCATAGACTTGGATAACTGTGATATTTAATGGTTTGCCTTGGAGATGAACAGAGATCATTCTGTCATTTTTAAGATTGCATCCAAGTACTGCATTTCAGACTCTCTTGTTGACCATGATGGCTACTCCATTTCTTCTGAGGGATTCCTGCCTGCAGTAGTAGATACAATGGTCATCTGAATTAAATTCACCCATTCCAGTCCATTTTATTTTGCTGATTCCTAGAATGTCGACGTTACCCTTGCCATCTCTTGTTTGACCACTTTCAATTTGCCTTGATTCATGGACCTAACATTCCAGGTTCCTATGCAATATTGCTCTTTACAGCATCGGATCTTGCTTCTATCACCAGTCACATCCACAACTGGGTATTGTTTTTGCTTTGGCTCCATCCCTTCATTCTTTCTGGAGTGATTTCTCCACTGATCTCCAGTAGCATATTGGGCACCTAATGACCTGGGGAGTTCCTCTTTCAGTGTACTATCATTTTGCCTTTTCCTACTGTTCATGGGTTTCTCAAGGCAAGAATACTGAAGTGGCTTGCCATTCCCTTCTCCAGTGGACCACATTGTGTCAGACCTCTCCACCAAGACCCACCCACCTTGGGTTGCCCCGCAGGCATGGCTTGGTTTCATTGAGTTAGACAAGGCTGTGGTCCTAGTGTGATTAGATTGACTAGTTTTCTGTGAGTATGGTTTCAATGTGTCTATCCTCTGATGCCCTCTTGCAACACTACCATCTTACTTGGGTTTCTCTTACCTTGGGCCTGAGGTATCTCTTCACGGCTGCTCCAGCAAAGCACAGCCGCTGCTCCTTACCTTGGGCGAAGGGTATCTCCTTACTGCCACCATTCCTGACCTTCAACTTGGGATAGCTCCTCTAGGCCCTCCTGTGCCTGCTTAGCCACCACTCCTCGGGTTGCTCCTCCCGGCCGCTGATCCTGGCCTAGGACATGAGTGGCTCCTCCCAGCTGCCGCCCCTGGCCTCGGGCGCGAGGTGGCTTCTCCCAGCCGACCCTGACCTCAGACGCGGGGTGTCTCCTCCCAGCCTCCACTGTCCTCGGACGCGGGGTAGCTCCTCCCGGCCGCCGCCCCAGACCTACGACACGGGGTGGCTCCTCAAGGCCATTTCTGCGCCACCACAGCCTGGCACTCTGGGCCGCTGTCCCTGACTTCAGACGTGGGGTAGCTCTCAGCCGTGCCTAGCGCGGTGGCCTGCCGCCGCCGCCTGTGCTTAGTGTGCTGGCCCGCTGCCGGTTAGTTTTCTGTAATTGTGGTTTCCATTCTGCCTGCCCTCTGATGGATAAGAGGCTTGTAGAAGCTTCCTGATGGGAGGGACTGGATGTGGGGGAATCTGGGTCTTGGTCTGATGGGCAGGGACATGCTCAATAAATCTTTAATCCAATTTTCTGTTGATGGGTGGGGCTTTGTTCCCTTCCTGTAGTTTGGCCTGAGGCCAGACTATGGTAGGGCTTATGCAGCAACCTCCTTCAAAAGGACATATGTGGGCACTGTTGTATTCAATGTTCCTGACCCCATGGCAGGTCAGTGTTGACTCATGCCTCTGCCCAAGACTCCTGGACACTAACAGACAAGTATGGCTCAGTCTCTTGTAGGGTCACTGCTCCTTTCTCCTGGGTCCCAGTGCACACAAGGTTCTGTTTGTGCTCTCCAAGAGTCTGTTTCCCCAGTTCCCTGTAAGTTCTATAATCAAATCCCACTGGCCTTCAAAATCAAATTCCCTGGGGTTCTCTGTCCCTTTTCTGGGTGTCCAGGTTAGGAAATCTGTTGCAGGCCCTAGAACTTTCACAACAGTGTGAGAACTTCTTTGGGAAAATTGTTCTCCAGTTTGTAGGTTGTCTACTCAGTGGCTCTGTGGTGGGGCTCACACACCACACCTCCCAGGTGTGCTGGAGCCAGAGCCCTTGTTCCTGCAGCAGGCCTCTGCTGACCTGTGCTTCTGCAGGAGACACTCAGACACTCAAAGGCAGGGACCCCAGTCTCGTTGTGGGGTCTCTGGATCCTGGTGCACACAAGGTTTTGTTTGAGCCCTCCAAACATTTCTGGCAGTTATGAGGTTTGATTCTAAACGTGATTTTGCCCCTCCTACTGTCTTGTTGGGGCTTCTCCTTTGCCTGTGGACATGGTGTATCTTTTTTTTTTTTTTGTGGGATTTCAAACAGTTATGAACTGATAAAAAGAAACCAACTTTAAGTTAAAGGTAGAAGTAAAAGAAATCAGTGAGGTGGGAGGAAAAATAGCTCAGAGTAACAGAAGGACCGGAGAAGGACACACTGGTTTAGCCAGAGCCTGGGGGAGAGACAAGGACTGAATTAGACGGAGGGGAGTGTGACGTATATGCTATCAATATCAGGGCCCTTGGAGGTAGCCAACCGTGAGAAGGAACAAGCAAAGAGGGCTGAGAGCCAGGGCTGCCTTCCTTGGTCTCACTGCTGGGACCACAGAGTCCTGCTTAGGAAGGAGCAGAGCACTGCTCTTTAGCTATCCAGTCTCATAATTCGATACTGACCAGTGCCAAGCTGGGGGCTCCCCTCATGGCTCAGACAGTAAAGAATCTGCCTGCAATGCAGGAGACCTTGGTTTGATCCCTGGGTCAGGAAGATCCTCTGGAGAAGGGAGTGGCAACCCACTCCAGTATTCTTGCCTAGAGAATTCCATGGACAGAGGAGCCTGGCGGGCTACAGTCCCTTGGGTCAAGAAGAGTTGGGCACGACTGAATGACTAACACACACAATGCCAAGCTAAGGTGAGAATTTCCAAATGCTTGTAATGAAACGTTCTTCACTAGAAGCAGTAACTATGGAAAACTGCATTCCTGAGTTTTCTGGACAGGACGCCCCTCCCTCGAAATCCAGGCTTCCCATATTGGAGCCTATGCTTTCTCAAAGGTATTAGCAGAAGGTGAGTTTTGACAATTTGCCCCAGGGACATATAGACCAAAGAGAAGTATCAATCGCACATTTCTTACAGCTGCTGTTGAGTCTCTTTCACAGAAACAGAAGCTAAAATAAAGACTCAGCCTTAAAATGTGTCACCAACCACCTGCAGCCATTGAGAAGCCAGGTAAAAATCCACGACAAGCTCTACCTCCTATAGACAAGGTGCCTGGGTGGTGCTTCCAGGGAGACTGATGGGTTGATTAGTCGTCAGAGGTGCCACTATGACCACAGCTATGGTCATCGTTTCGGAGACAAGCTACTCTCCAGAGTGCAAACACAGTTACACAAAACAGAGGCCCTGAGCAGCCATTTCTTAAGGCCAAGGATTTGGACTTCTCTGGTGGTTAAGAATCTGCCTGCAAATACTTAGGAATATATCTACCTAAAGAAACTAAAGACCTATATATAGAAAACTATAAAACACTGATGAAAGAAATGAAAGAGGACACTAATAGATGGAGAAATATACCATGTTCATGGATCGGAAGAATCAATATAATGAAAATGAGTATACTACCCAAAGCAATTTACAAATTCAATGCAATCCCTATCAAGCTACCAGCCACATTTTTCACAGAACTAGAACAAATAATTTCAAGATTTGTATGGAAATACAAAAAACCTCGAATAGCCAAAGCAATCTTGAGAAAGAAGAATGGAACTGGAGGAATCAACTTGCCTGACTTCAGGCTCTACTACAAAGCCACAGTCATCAAGACAGTATGGTACTGCTACAAAGACAGACATATAGATCAATGGAACAAAATAGAAAGCCCAGAGATAAATCCGCACACATATGGACACCTTATCTATGACAAAGTGGGCAAGAATATACAACGGAGTAAAGACAATCTCTTTAACAAGTGGTGCTGGGAAAACTGGTCAAACACTTGTAAAAGAATGAAACTAGATCACTTTCTAACACTGCACACAAAAACAAACTCAAAATGGATTAAAGATCTAAATGTAAGATCAGAAACTATAAAACTCCTAGAGGAGAATATAGGCAAAACACCCTCCGACATAAATCACAGCAGGATCCTCTATGATCCACCTCCCAGAATTCTGGAAATAAAAGCAAAAATAAACAAATGGGATCTAATTAAAATTCAAAGCTTCTGCACAACAAAGGAAAATATAAGCAAAGTGAAAAGACAGCCTTCTGAATGGGAGAAAATAATAGCAAATGAAGCAACTGACAAACAACTAATCTCAAAAATATACAAGCAACTTATGCAGCTCAATTCCAGAAAAATAAACGACCCAATCA
Organism: Capra hircus; assembly: GCF_001704415.2. NCBI lineage: Eukaryota > Metazoa > Chordata > Mammalia > Artiodactyla > Bovidae > Capra > Capra hircus. Next base: position 40,928,881 of record NC_030808.1, read on the forward strand.
AAAAATGGGCCAAAGATCTAAATAGACATTTCTCCAAAGAAGACATACGGATGGCTAACAAACACATGAAAAGATGCTCAACATCACTCATTATTAGAGAAATGCAAATCAAAACCACAATGAGGTACCACTTCACACCAGTCAGAATGGCTGCGATCCAAAAATCTGCAAGCAATAAATGCTGGAGAGGGTGTGGAGAAAAGGGAACCTCCTACACTGTTGGTGGGAATGCAAACTAGTACAGCCACTATGGAGAACAGTGTGGAGATTCCTTAAAAAATTGCAAATAGAACTACCTTATGACCAGCAATCCCACTGCTGGGCATACACACCGAGGAAACCAGAATTGAAAGAGACACATGTACCCCAATGTTCATCGCAGCACTGTTTATAATAGCCAGGACATGGAAACAACCTAGATGTCCATGAGCAGATGAATGGATAAGAAAGCTGTGGTACATATACACAATGGAGTATTACTCAGCCGTTAAAAAGAACTCATTTGAATCAGTTCTGATGAGATGGATGAAACTGGAGCCAATTATACAGAGTGAAGTAAGCCAGAAAGAAAAACACCAATACAGTATACTAACACATATATATGGAATTTAGGAAGATGGCAATGACGACCCTGTATGCAGGACAGCAAAAAAGACACAGATGTGTATAACGGACTTTTGGACTCAGAGGGAGAGGGAGAGGGTGGGATGATTTGGGAGAATGGCATTCTAACATGTATACTATCATGTAAGAATTGAATCGCCAGTCTATGTCTGATGCAGGGTGCAGCATGCTTGGGGCTGGTGCATGGGGATGACCCAGAGAGATGTTGTGGGGAGGGAGGTGGGAGGGGGGTTCATGTTTGGGAACGCATGTAAGAATTAAAGATTTTAAAATTTAAAAAATAAAAAACTAAAAAAAAAAAAAAAAGAGAATCTGCCTGCAGGGGATATGGGTTCAATCCTGGTCCAAGAGGACTCCACATGCTGTGGGGTAACTAAGTCCATGTGCCACAACTACTGAGCCCAAGTTCTACTGAAGCCTGCAAGTTCAAAAGCCCTTGATCTGCAATGAAAGAAGCCACTACAATGAAAAGCTCACACACCACAACTAGAGAGAAGCCCCCACTTGCCTCGAATAGAAAAAAAGCCCTCACAAAGCAAAGACCCAGCACAAACAAAAATAAGTGAATAACATTTTAAAAATAATAACAATAAAGACCAAGTTGTTAACATAGGAAGGGTCCTGTTAGAACCTGTGCATTTGCCTTAGACCATACTTGTGAGATGTCTGGGCTTCCCTCATAGCTCAGTTGGTAAAGAATCTGTCTGCAATGCAGGAAACCCTGGTTCAATTCCTGGGCTGGGAAGATCCACTGGGGAAGGAATAGGCTACTCACTCCACTATACTTGGGGTTTCCTTGTGGCTCCGCTGGTAAAGAATCCACCCACAATGCAGGAGACCTGGGTTCAATCCCTAGGGTGGGAAGATCCCCTGGAGAAGGGAAAAGCTACCCACTCCTGGCCTGCAGAATTCCATGGACTGTGTAGTCATGGGGTCACAAAGAATTGAACACAACTGAGCGACTTTCACTTCAACTTCATACTTGGGAGATGCTAACATGTTTGTGTCCATAGACTGTAAAGATTCTAAAACACCCAATGGCCTCTGCACAACAGATATAGTAGTCAAGAGGAGGCATTTCAGAGTTCAACAGACTTAGATGGGGACCATCTCCTGCTAATTGCAATGCCCAGGCTCCCTTCTCTCTAAAACAGACAATAATAATAGCTCCCAGGGAGTCAGAAGGTGTTATAAGATCAAATGACATGTAAAATCCTCAGCAAAATAAGGATTCCACAAATGTTACTGTTATTTGCAGGCCTTCATTGTACCAGTGTGGTAACACAACTAGAAACAGAGTTTAGAAACAAAGTCAGTTTTCACCCCCTAGCTCAGTGCTCTTTAGCTGGATTTCAATCTCAAATTATTATTAAATGTCATTGTGATGTCAGTTAAAGTTATGATCCAACGATTCTGAACAGGAGGTATCTTAATTGTGTTTGTTTGGTCTTACCTTGTGAAACTCTCCTCATGCTCAGACACCACTTTTTGCTCATATCTGAGGAGAACATGGGATGGTCTGATGTCTTGTCTGATCACTGGTCATTTACTGCTGAGTACAAAAGAAGTTAACCAGTGCCCACCAACCCTCGGTGTTCACTACATCTGACTTGTAGCCCACCATATCTGTAATAGCACCCCACTCCAGTACTCTTGCCTGGAAAGTCCCATGGACGGAGGAGCCTGGTGGGCTGCAATCCATGAGGTCGCTAACAGTCAGGCACAACTGAACAGCTTCACTTTCACTTTTCACTTTTCACTTTCATGCATTGGAGAAGGAAATGGCAACTCATTCCAGTATTCTTGCCTTGAGAATCCCAGGGATGGGGGAGCCTGGTGGGCTACAGTCCCTGGGGTCACACAGAGTCGGACATGACTGAAGCGACTTAGCAGCAGCAGCATATCTTTAAGCATCCATGATCTTTCTACCTTAATACTCCACTCAATATGTCAGCAAATTTGGAAAACCCAGCAGTGGCCACAGGACTGGAAAAGGTCTGTTTTCATTCCAATCCCAAAAAAAGGAAATGCAAAAGAATGCTCAAACTACCACACAATTGCACTCATCTCACATGATAGTAAAGTAATGCTCAAAATTATCCAAGCCAGGCTTCAGCAATACGTGAACCGTGAATTCCCTGATGTTCAAGCTGGTTTTACAAAAGGCAGAGGAACCAGAGATCAAATTGCCACCATCTGCTGGATCATGGAAAAAGCAAGAGAGTTCCAGAAAAACATCTATTTCTGCTTTATTGACTATGCCAAAGCCTTTCTCTGTGTGGATCACAATAAACTGTGGAAAATTCTGAAAGAGAAGGGAATACCAGACCACCTAACCTGCCTCTTGAGAAATCTGCATGCAGGTCAGGAAGCAACAGTTAGAACTGGACATGGAACAACAGACTGGTTCCAAATAGGAAAAGGAGTACGTCAAGGCTGTATGTTGTCACCCTGCTTATTTAACTTCTTTGCAGAGTACATCATGAGAAACGCTGGACTGGAAGAAACACAAGCTGGAATCAAGATTGCCGGGAGAAATATCAATAACCTCAGAATGCAGATGACACCACCCTTATGGCAGAAAGTGAAGAGGAGCTAAAGAGCCTCTTGATGAAAGTGAAAGAGGAGAGCGAAAATGTTGGCTTAAAGCTCAACATTCAGAAAACGAAGACCATGGCATCCAGTCCCATCACTTCATGAGAAATAGATGGGGAAACAGTAGAAACAAGGTCAGACTTTATTTTGGGGGCTCCAAAATCACTGCAGATAGTGATTGCAACCATGAAATTAAAAGACGCTTGCGCCTTGGAAGAAAAGTTATGACCAACCAAGATAGTACATTCAAAAGCAGAGACATTACTTTGCCGACTAAGGTCCATCTAGTCAAGGCTATGGTTTTTCCTGTGGTCATGTATGGATGTGAGAGTTAGACTGTGAAGAAGGCTGAGGGCTGAAGAATTGATGCTTTTGAACTGCGGTGTTGGAGAAGACTCTTGAGAGTCCCTTGGACTGCAAGGAGATCCAACTAGTCCATTCTGAAGGAGATCAACCCTGGGATTTCCTTGGAAGGAATGATGCTAAAACTGAAACTCCAGTACTTTGGTCACCTCAAGAGAAGAGTTGACTCATTGGAAAAGACTCTGATGCTTGGAGGGATTGGTGGCAGGAGGAGAAGGGGACGACCGAGGATGAGATGGCTGGATGGCATCACTGACTCAATGGACATGAGTCTGAGTGAACTCCGGGAGATGGTGATGGACAGGGAGGCCTTGTGTGCTGCGATACATGGGGTCGCAAAGAGTCAGACATGACTGAGCAACTGAACTGAACAAGCTGCTTCACAAAATTTTGTACAAATCCTTAAAAGTGAAAGAATATTGCAACACAATTTAATCCTTTAGCTAAAGGAGATATACTGCTTAGCAAATTCAATGTAATAAAAACTTATCTCTAAAAAGGATGTGTCTTTTAACTGAAAATTCCACTCAAGGGAGTTGTGCCGAGCATGAACTGAGAAAGTGCTCAGTCAGAAGAACACAAAAAATCCTTTAACTTCATCAACATCATCATTCAAAATACTAGATTACTTTCCCTAATATGACTGCAACCTGAACTATTCTGTATTTGCTTTCATCAGTACTCGGAGCAAGAAAACTACAATGACACTTTTATTGAGCAATGTAGAAAGCAGCTTCCATTTCTCTCTAATTTAAATGATGTTCTCTCTTTTATTTTACATTGTAAAAATAAAATTATTACAATTAATTTTCCAGTCAATGTATTTCGTGGTGCCAAAATGTTAAAATGTCCAGCTACTGCAAGTTTGTAAAGTACTGCTGACTCTTGAAACAAGAGTTTGAACTGCAGGGGTGTACTTACACAGGGATTTTCTCAACAGTCAGTACTGCAGCTTGACCAGCTGGCTGACCTGCAGACACTGAGCTCATTATAAATTATAGGCAGCTTGTCGACTGCTCACAGGGTAGCCCTCACGCTTGTGTTGTTGAAGTGAAAGTGAAGTCGCTCAGTCGTGTCTGACTCCTGTGACCCCATGGACTGTAGTCTACCAGGCTCCTCCATCCATGGGATTTTCCAGGCAAGAATGCTGGATTGGGCTGCCATTTCCTACTGAAATTCTGTTCTGGCAATTTCCTTCCATAATTTAAAATCACCAGAAGAGGGCAGAGCTAAATATGTGATACTTGGATGGCTGGGCATGAATCGGAAGGAGCTTTCGAAATGAAGCTGAGTTCTATTTTTGACTGGAATTTAGCACCTCCGTTGCTATACTTACCCAGCATAGAGACTTGCCAAGCAGACTTGCAACCTAATTACTCTTCTGCACAAATAGGGCAATAAAAATCATCACCACAAGAGAATAAATGCTACAGAATAAATGCAGTAGAAATGCTTGGCCTTAACAGAAAAAAAGATGTGGAAGAATCTAATATTTATAATACATTATACTTTTCTGAGGTACAAGGTGTCTGTAGCGATTCCCTGGTGGCTGAGATGATAATGCGTCTGCCTGAAATGCTGGAGACCCAGGTTCAATACCTGGGTTGAGAAGATCCCCTGGAGAAGGGCATGGCAACCCACTCCAGTACTCTTGCCTAGAAAATTCCATGGATGGAGGAGCCTGGTGGACTACAGCTACAGTCCATGGGGTCACGAAGAGTCAGACACGACTTCACAGCAATAATATACCTTTCTGAATTCTATGCATACACATTTACGTGGAACAATTAAATAGTTTACAAATCAAACAGAAATATTGTGTGTGTGTGTGTGTGTGTGTGTGTGTAGGCACATGCTCAGTCACTCAGTTGTGTCTCTTTGCAACCGCATGAACTGTAGCCCACAAGGTTCCTTTGTCCATGGGATTTTCCAGGAAAGAATACCGGAGCAGGTTGCCATTTCCTACTACAGAGGATCTTCCTGACACAAGGAGATTAAACCCACGTCTCTTGCATTTTCTACATTGGCAGGTGGATTCTGTACCACTGTGCTACCTGGGAAACCCCCAGAAATACTGAGTATGTGATAATAGTAGAGATAAAAATATCTATAAAAATTAATCTGTAAAAAAACCCTTTATATCTGTGCATGCATTACATAACTTCTTAATCTACAATACATACCCTGTAGACAAGATTACTGAAAAGGTTTAAAATTTTTCTCTCCAAGATTGTTTGAGATTTTGACAAATACACAAATAATTATTTTATTCTCAATCTTTGTATTCTGTAACTGCAATGTTCCACAAACCCTTATACTTCAAAAGTAAAATTCAGAAGAACATGCTTATAAATATATAAAGGAAGGAAAATCGGAACTAGGCCTTGGGCCACAGTAAATATTAAATAAAATTAAATTTAATCATCTTTTTTGTTAAAGATAGGGATTTATTCAGAGTTACACTTCCAGGTCTGAATATCTGCATTTACCTCTCAACGTTTTTCAAATAAAAATAATGAAAGATTGAACAGAGAAAGTTCCTGCAAGGAATTAGATATGGCATTAGCTACACTGAAGATTCCATCAACCACCAGCTTCATCTCTCTCAGCTGAGCAGTTTCTCAATGACACACAGAAAGGGAACCAAAGCGATGCCATCTGGGAGAGAGCCTGGGTCATTAAGTTTGTGTTAGCCCAGCAGCCCTCATCAGCTGAGCTCAACCTCATGAGAATTCAAAGGTAGGAACTCCTTGGAGTTAAAGAAAAAAAAAAAAAAAAGGCAAAAACAGCTTCCACGGAGAAGCAGCAACTAATTTTCACAGAACATATTTCGTAGAGCAAGGCCTTCCCAACGCTGGCTGATCGCAACCCCTATTTCCAGAAGTCAACCTCAGGCCAAGCCAATCGAACTTTCCAAGAGCAGGGGCCAGGTTAGAATCTTAGGAAGCTCTGTGGGCAGCATACTAATGTGGCATAGAGGAGTAGCAGATGAGGATACAGCCCCAGCTAGGAGATCACTGATGGGACCCCGCAGGTGTGAGTGAGGGCTCTTGTGTCACCTCAGGTGAGGGTGAGCAGCTTCAGCAGGTGTGACTGGATCATTCATCTGTGGGGAAGGAGCTGAGGGGCAGAAGGGGACCCTGGAAGCCAAGTAAGAGGCTTAAGTGAGCTACACCAGAGTGATGACAAGGAAGACAAACAAGGCCCGAGTTTCTAGAGAGAAAGCTGACCCTTGAACAACTCGGGTCAGAATGGTGCGGGTCCACTTACACATGGATTTTGTTCAGTAGTAAACACTTCAGAACCACGTGCTCCACAGAGAACCATGCCTATAGGCTGATGGCCACCCATAACTTACGGGAGGATGCTCTACTACGGAGAGGGCAAGGGTTGGAGGCCTTTGCCCCTACCTGTGCGAGGGCAGTAGTGTCTCTGAATCAACAGCTTTGGCAACAGGCGCGCTGTGGGAGGTGAAGACGAGGCACCAGATGTGGAGTCAGCTTTCCTGGGTTTGGATTCCATCTGCTGCTCACGAAACTATGTGACTTAACCTATTACGTGATCCCTGTTAAACACTGAGCCGAGTGCTTGGCCCTTCAACATGCTGGCTGCTTTTCATAGGTTTTTGCTGTTAATGATGTAGCTGTAAAAACGGAATTCATTGAGGCCTTCTTGGTGGCTCAGATGGTAAAGAATCTGTCTGCAACCCAGGAAACATGGGTTTGATTCCTGGAGAAGATCCCCTGGAGAAGGGAGTAACAACCCACTCCAGTCTTTTTGCCTGGTGAATACCATGGACAGAGGAGCCTGGTGGGCTACAGTCCAAGGGTCACAAAGAATCAGACACGACTGAGTGACTAATGCTTCCACTTTCCCTTTTGGGGCATGGTCTACTTTGAGGGAGGCACTGTGAAAATAAACAGTTAAAAAACAGAAAAAAAACTCCCTGATGACAAAGATAGGGGACCTGAGACCACTTTCAGCTTCCCCCTTCACTGCTACTGGCACACTTATTCATTTACTTATTCTGCAAAGCAGAGAAGTGCTGAAGTATGGAAACCACTTAGTTTTGTTACCACGATCCTCAAAGCCCCAGATCATCTACAGGATGTGTCTCATGGCATCAAGAGCAAGAAATAAGTCCCAGTTCCCTGAATCTCCTCATTCCTAACTCCTGGACTGGGGCAACCAACCAGACCATGTGAACTCACTCAACCTGCATTTGCCGTGGACCTAATCATCCCTCCCATGCTTTCCTGCTCACACTGAGGCAAGCGTCACCCACCTGTAGGCCCTCACTGCTGGTATTCACAGCGAGTCTCAAACTTTGGCATGTGAGATCTTAGGTCCCTAACCAGGGATCAAACCCAGGCCCCCTGCAGTGGAAGCACAGAGTCCTAGCCACCAGACCACCAGAGAAGTCCCATGATACCACTTTAAACTATGTGCCCATTGCAGTTGCCAACTGAAATTACACTATCAAATGAGCAACCAATAAGTTGACAGATTTTTAAATCAAATCAATATATCCTCTGTGGGAGTAAATTATGTCTTATTAGATAGCAAACTTCAGCACATATTTTTCCCAAATACTGTGAAATCAGTCAGCATACGAAGACCACTGTATTTCAGTTTTGTAACTGACACCAGGGCAGAAGGGTGGTGGATGCACCAACAGGGTCCCTCAAAGACCCTATGCCACTAGGTGCAGGAATCACAGAGCTTGTCTCCCAAACAGCTCCTTTTGCAAAGCGTTAAGTCAAGATTGCCGTCTAAGCTACATCATGCAGGATTACTCCTCGGATCTTGCCTTGGCTTCTGAATCTCCCTTCCCATTTTAGTAAATATTGGCTGCATTTGTAATAGAAAACTAGAAAGAAAGGTTTTCTCCACTGTGTCCTGTGACTCAAGGACTCCACGTGCCTAACTGTCCTCTTCCCTATCCACCTTCAATAGATATACAGACAACATACAACCAATATTTACTACAAAATGAGGCCATTTTCAGATTCCATTCACACCAATCCCTAATTTCAGTTATATTTTGACTTTGCTTTCAAGGCTAGCCTATTCTCATGCCTCTCACAGGATCAGTAAGACCTTCACTATGGACCATCAGGTGCCTCAAGAAGTTTGGCCTTTGAAAACAATAGTGATGACACCCAAGCAACCTACTCCTACCTGCAGGCTCAAGTGTGGTCTCTCTAAACTCATGGGTATCTAGACATGCCAACACATTTCTGCGCAGCACCCTTAGCCCATCCCTTCAGTCTCTGATCAAAACTGATCTTCTTCCAGGCAATTGTTCCAAGTGAACCAGTGACACCAACATTTTTACATCATGGAATCATCATGGAAAAATTCTCATTTTAAAAGTCCTCCTCTGAGGGCAGTATTTAAAGTACATCTGAGGTCCTTATTTTTCACACAGATTTCTCAGGCTACTAATACTTGCTCCACTCTTCCTAGGCTTCGATTCAAAGTCTTCGATCTTTGAATCCCTAGTATTTACTACAAGGATCACCAGCATCTTTCTCAAACAGCTTTAAAAATGTCCAAAATTCTTTACAGAAAATTCACAGAAGTCACAGGATTACTTTGTTAAAGGAAACACTCATACCCAACCTCATTAATGAGTGTGCTGGGACTATTAACCACCAAGAACACAGGGAAATTGAGAATCTGTTTCAGTCAGAAGTTCTTGTTCTCACGAAGGCAGGGTAGTGTGGAGAAAAGCAACTGACCTGACTGTCAGGAGACAGATTTCTGGCTGTCCAAAGTACTTCAGCCACAGGTAAGTCACTCCTTTCTGAGCTCAAGTGACCTCACCTGTCAACTCCACTCCCATTTCCCATCGTCACTGACCTTCGGATGTATCACCCATCCAGCAAAGCACCAGCCAGAGAGGTGTGCACTGTTTCACCTTTGCTGCACCCAGTGCTGGGGCAAAACCAACATTATCCCCACCCTGTACCCCCACCAGTCCCCAGAAGTACCCCCTTTCCCCCTGCCAGTCTTCAGTGATGGTTCTGTGCATCCACATGAAACATTTCCACACTATTTTCAAACATTTGCCCTTACACACACCTACTCACTCAGTGCAGAGGTCAAAGTCTCCTAACACACAGCAGACACGGACGCTGACAGCATCCCCTCACCTTCCCATGAGCCACAGATAAAGAAAGCCCACCTGCACTGCATCCCCCTTTCCTGGTGTCTTTTCACACACAGGTGTTGCTACTCGTGTCCCAGGCCAACCCTGAGCTGAGCTACACTTCCTATCCCGCTGACACTCTGAGGACAACATGCTATCCATCAATTCTCCTTCTCTATAGGGTCCCCCCGTCAGCATCTGCACATGCTCTAAGCATGCCCAAGCTTTTATTTTAAAAGGTATTTCTCCCTCCACTCTCATCACAACCCTGACACAAGGCCTCTGTTGCTCACCACACTCCTGCACTGACCCTTTCCTTTCTCCCCAGCTCACCCTGACCCTTCATCCAGCTTCAACATGCAGAGACATGGCCAGCATCCCCTCAAAAAACACACATACATCCAGCCTAGACTGCTCTCTACATCTGCAAGGTTACTAACAATAACTTTGGCAAATTCAATGACTACATTTCAATTTCACTCTTCCTTGACCTCTTAGCATGGTTTGGTATCACTTACTCTTCCATCTGTCTTTTATCTGTCTCTCTGCCCCACCTCTCTAACTGCTCTTCACCTGTCCTATGCAGCTTTCCCCTGCCCATTGCATAAACGTTCATCTGCATGTCAGGCCCTGCTGGATTCTCATCCTGTGGGCACTCTTCAATGCCTAACAGCTTCAGGGATCATCTGCACAATCAGATACTCCATCTCTCTCCCCCTAGGTGCAAATAATCGATTACTTTTGCATATCTTTCAGTATATTATCCTCAAATTCCATAAGACCTAAACTGAACAACAAGTATGCTCCCAAGTCCTCCAGGTGATTCTAATGCTTGCTCACATTTGAGCACCACTAGTCTACCAGTATCATCTGCCCCTTCATCATCCCCAGCACTGCTCCCATAGCTAAGAACAGCACCTCCACACTCTTGGATTCCCACACCATCTTCCACAGAATCTTCCAGCCTCCAAGTCAGGCACACAGAACAACCCTAGGCAAGACTCCACAAGCACCTGGAATGCTCTCTCCTCTGCCTAAAACCCTCCAGCGGTTCCCCACTGCTTTTGGGATTCAGTTCCAATTCCTAAATCCATCTACCAGAAGGCTCCACCAATGGCTCTGGGTACCAACCACACTTTACAGATGCCTCTCCCACCCCTACCCCTCACAGTGGACAGTATGCTCCAGTCACATGGACCACTCAATTATCGGTCCCCCATGAAATACTGCGCCACTGTACCCGCCCACCTGGCAGCCCCTTGGACAGTGAGCAACACAGCATAGGGAGAGGACCTGTATTTTTCAGGAGAGTGATTCAGTGTTTATCATATAGCAGTACTATATTATATGACTGGCTGATGACCACACATGGTTAGAGATGGAAAGAAAGTCAAACTGACACAATAAATTTACCTGTTATGTATTACCTAAGTATAGACCTGGGGCTGCCTAACTGCAGCCAGTGTTTGTAAATGAACTCTTGTTGAGAAATAACAGCCAAATCTATCCCCTGAATGCTGTCTGTGGTGCACACATGACAGCAGCATACCTGGGTTCAGTGACAGAGGCTGTAAAGCACTTACTAAGGCCTTCTCTCTGGACAATCCCTCAGCTAGACAATAAAGATAGTAGAAGGGAAATAAGTCACCTTTCAGATTTCCAAAGACTAGTGCAAATCTGGGGGCCTCCCAGGAGGTGCTAGTGGTAAAGGACCCACCTGCCAATGCATGTGGACAAAAAAGCATTGGTTTGATCCCTGGGTCAGGAAGATCCCCTGGAGGAGGACATGGCAACACACTCTAGTATTCTTGCCTGGAGAATCCCAAGGACAGAAGAGCCTGGTGGACTACAGTCCATGGGGTCACAAAGAGTCAGAATGAAACAACTTTGTGCACTACAAATCTGGAGGAAAATCCCTCTCAGTCCCTGTTGGCTTCTGTCCTCTGGGTCCTCAGGTTCCACACTTCTCCTGGCTCTCAAGATTCAAAAGGGAGGCCACAAAAATGTGAGTTATGTCCACAGAACTGATTACTACTCAGGGCAAATCCACAAGAAAGAGAAGAAAACCATGATAAAAAGGCTGGGCTAAACCATCCATTTTAGTAGAAGTCCATCACAAACATTCTCAACCAATTCTTCATCACCCACCCTGTTTTCCAAAGGGGTAAGAAGAAGCACTAGTTGTCAAAGTAAAGCCCCGATACAGCAAGATCCTTAAATGAGCAAAAACAAACTGCAGAGAATAAAGTATGTCATTGACTTCAGAAGTGTGACTGGCACAAATGAGCTTTGAAAAGTTGATTTTTCTAAACCTCAATGAGCTTCACGTCTGGGGATTATTGTGAAATCTATAGATGTCCTGGCAGCATCTCTTCTAAACTCAGAATGCTGTGAGGGGGCAGTAACGTCAGTGCCTTTGCTACTTCCACAATACTCTCGAATTAAGCATAGTTGGAAGGTTGAGGGGGTGGGGGAATCAACTGTTTTGCCTTCTAAAATAGAATACACAAAAAGTAGCACATATTAGAAATGTACTAAACACCAAGTTGAAAAAATAAAATAACCTCCAAACATATGTGCTTCAATTCGGAAGTATGGAAGTTACAATACTGATCCCTACAAGAGCTAGTCATAGTTCAACCACTCACTGAAGTAACCAGGGACAAATTACAAAAAATTATAAGAATGAAAATAAAAGTGACAGAGTGTTCTTTAAAATGATGGAGTCCAGAGAAATAATTTTCGAGAAAGGTATTTAACAAAATATGTATTAAAACCCTTCTCCTTCATAGTGAACCATATGACTACAAACATGGAGGTTATAACGTAAACCACCACACAGTCAATCCTGTGGTAAATACAAAAGTTTAAAAAGCAAGACGGTGGAGGAATAGGACAAGGAGACCACTTTCTCCCCTATAAATTCATCAAAAGATCATTTGAATGCTGAGCAACTTCCACAAAACAACTTCTGAACGCTGGTGGAGGACACCAGGCACCCAGAAAGGCAGCCCATGCTTTTTGAAATGAGGTAGGACAAAATATAAAAGAGAAAAAGAGAGTTTAACGAGTTAGGGACAGAGACCCGCTGTGGGGAGGGAGTTGTGAAGAAGTTTCAAAACAGTAGGAAACCCTCTCACTGGCAGGTCTGTGGGGAGTTTTGGAATCTCAGAGGGCAACATAGCCGGCAGGAAAAAACAAACAAACAAGCAAATAAAATAACCTCAGAATACGCAGCTAACTGCAACTACCAGCAGAGAAGTAGCCCAGATGCTCGCGTTGGCCACTAGTGAGCAGGGGCTGAACAGGGAGGAACAGCTTGAATGCTTAGGGTAAGGACCGGGCCTGAATGCCTTGAGAACAATCTGAGGGAGCTTACCTGAGATAGCAATCCAAACTGTAAGATAGCCAGGGAGAGGAAAAAAAAAAAAAAAAACCTTCCTGCAAAAGGCTCTAACCTAATGCACAGCCTGGCCCTCTCACAGAACAAAGGACTGAGTGATACCAACGGAGAGCTAGCCAGATGCACACAGGTCCCTCCCCCACCACAGGAGGCAGAGAGGCAGGCAAGTGACAGCCAGAGCTGGAAGGCCAAGGGCTATTCCATTCTCAGCCCCAGAAACCAGCATCCTCCAACAAACTGAGAGCAGGCTCCCAGGTGCTATATAAGTCTTCCTGGGATCCTGAACGGTTGACATCCGCCAGGAGGGTCACAGCCTGAGATCAACTACCCAGAGGAGACACATGGCACACCTGAGAGAGTGCTCTGACAGCGCACCCGGGAAACCAAGCGGCTGGGACCGGGAAGGTGATTAAGATGCACAGCCCACCTGGGACAGTGTGCTCACCAAGCAGCTGGTTGCCTGAGTTCCTCGGACCTGGGAAGGGCACAAAAGTCATACCCAGCCAAGTCTGTGCTCCTGTGGAGTACCCGAGAACCTGAACCTGAGCAACTCAGACCTGGGAAGTGCCCAAAACACAGCGTCCGCTTGGGAAAATGCTGCTGCTGATCAACCTGAAACCTGAGCAGTGTAGACCAAGAAAGCACATGCTGCCTTGAGCTGGGGCAGACCCAGTGTAGTCCATGAACTGCGAGCACTCCCCAAACACACCAGCGATATTTGTTTGCTGTGTTCCTCCCTCCCCACAACACAATTTAACAAGTGAACCTAACTAAGTGACCATCTTTGCCCCCTTGTGTCAGGGTGGAAATTAGACACTGAAGAGACTTGGAAAGAGAGGAAGCCAAAATAAATAAAGAAGAGGAAACCACTCTGGAAGTGACAGATGCAACAGATTGAAACCCTGTAGGTAACACTGACTAAGTATTGGAAGGGGCCTATAGTTGGCTTAAAGCTCAACATTCGGAAAACAAAGATCATGGCATCCGGTCTCATCACTTCATGGGAAATAGATGGGGAAACAGTGGAAATAGTGTCAGACCTTATTTTGGGGGGCTCCAGAATCACTGAAGATGGTGACTGCAGCCATGAAATTAAAAGACGCTTAATCCTTGGAAGGAAAGCTATGATCAACCTAGATAGCATATTCAAAAGCAGAGACATTATTTTGCCAACTAAGGTCCTCTAGTCAAGGCTATGGTTTTTCCAGTAGTCATGTATGGATGTGAGAGTTGGACTGCGAAAAAGGCTGAGCACCGACGAATTGATGCTTTTGAACTGTGGTGTTGGAGAAAACTCCTGAGAGTCCCTTGGACTGCAAGGAGATCCAACCAGTCCATTCTGAAGGAGATCAGCCCTGGGATTTCTCTGGAAGGAATGATGCTAAAGCTGAAACTCCAGTACTTTGGCCACCTCATGCGAAGAGTTGACTCATTGGAAAAGACTCTGATGCTGGGATGGAATGGGGGCAGGAGGAGAAGGGGACGACCGAGGATGAGATGGCTGGATGGCATCACTGACTCAATGGACGTGAATCTGAGTGAACTCCGGGAGTGGGTGATGGACAAGGAGGCCTGGCGTGCTGCGATTCATGGGGTCAAAAAGAGTCGAACATGACTGAGTGACTGAACTCAACTGAACTGATAGGCCTTGAGGCTTCTCAACGTGGAACAAGGAACTATCTGAAACTGAACTGACCCCACAGTGCCCGCAACAGCTCAGGAGAAATTCCTAGATATATTTTTACTATTATCACTTTTTAATTTTTTACATTTTTAAGTTATTTCTGAGCCCTTTAATTTTCATTTTTATAACCTACTATTGCCTTGCCAAAAAAAAAGACCCTATTTTGAAAGCAAATTTCATTTTTTTATGTTTTATGGTTGATTTTATTTTCTATTTTTAATACTGTATTTTTGAAAGTGTAACCTCTACTGTAGATTTTTAATCTTTAATTTTGGTATTTGTTATCAATTTTGTACCTTTAAGAATATAATCTTCAGTATCCATTTTCTCTTAGGGGTGTGATTACTGGCTTGATTTCTCTCTCTCCTTTTGACTCTCCCTTTTCTCCCCCTGGTCACCTCTATATCCTCCCACCCCCTTCTCTTCTCTACTTCACTCGGTGAATCTCTCTAGGTGTTCTGGGCTCTGGAGGACACTTAGAGAACTGATTATCAGCTAGATCAGTCTCTCCCCTTTTGACTGCCCCTCTTCTCCTCCTGGTCACCTCTATCTCCCTCCTCCCTCTTCTCCTCTCTGTGTAACTCCGTTAACCTCTATGGGTGTTCCAGACTGTGGTGAGCACATAAGGAAGTGATTACTGGCTAGATTGCTGTCTACCCTTTTGACTGCTCCTCCTCTCCTCCTGGTCACCTCTATCTCCCTCATCCTTCTTCCCATTTCCATGTAACTCTGTGAACCTCTCTGGCTGTCCCTTACTGTGGAGAATTGTTTCACCATTAACCTAGATCTTTTATCATCTGTGCTGTATGGATGGAGAAGTCTTAAGGCTACTGTAGAATAAGACTGAAAGCCAGCGACAGGGGGATTAAATCCAAAACTTGAGAACACCAGGAAACTCCTGACTCCAGAAACATTAACCGACAAGAGCTCATCCAAAGGCCTCCCTACCTGCACAGAAACCAAGCCCCATCCAAGAGCCAACAAGTTCCAGAGCAAGACATACCATGTTAATTCTCCAACATAGGAACACAGCCCTGAACACTAAAATACAGACTGTCCAAAGTCATGTCAAACCCATAGACACCCCAAAACTCACTCCTGGACACTTCATTGCACTCCAGAGAGAAGAGACCCAGCTCCACCGACCAGAATACAGATGTAAGCTTCCCTAACCAGGAAAGCTTGACAACCCACTAGTCCAAACTAACCCACAGGGACTTCAGATTTCCAGCCTACAGAAAGATCACCCCAAATACAGCAATCTAAACAAAATGCAAAGGCAGAGAAATATTCAGCAGGTAAAGGAACATGATAAATGCCCGCCAAACCAATCAAAAGAAGAGAAGATAGGAGTCCACCTGAAAAATAATTCAGAATAATGATAGTAAAGATGATCCAAAATCTTGAAAACCAAATGGAGTTACAGATAAACAGTCTTGAGACAAGGACTGAGAAGATGCAAGAAGTGTTTAACAAGGACCTAGAAGAAGTAAAGAAAAGTTGACCAATAATGAATAATGTAATAACTCAGATCAAAAGCACTCTGGAGGGAAACAACAGTAGAACAGCTGAGGCAGAAGAGAGGATAAGTGAGGTGAAAGAATGGTGGAAATAAATGGAGCAGAGAGGAAAAAAAGAAGAAAGAATTAAAACAAACGAGGACAATCTCAGAGACCTCTGCGATAATGTTAAATGCCCCAACATTTGAATCATAGGAGTCCCAGCAGAAGAAGACAAAAGGAAAGGGCATGAGAAAATATGTGAGGAGATAATAGTTGAAAATTTCCCTAAAATGGGGAAGGAAATAGCCACTAAAGTCCAAGAAACCCAGATAGTCCCAAAACAGGATAAACCCAAGACAAAAACATCCTAAGACATATATTAACCAAATTAATGAAGCCCAAACCCAAAGAACAAATTTTTAAAGCAGCAAGGGAAAAGCAACAAACAACACACAAGAGGATCCACATAAGCATAATAGCTGATCGTTGAATAGAAATTCTTCAAGCCAGAAGGGAATGGCAGGACATACTTAAAGTGATGAAAGAGAAAAACCTACCACCCAGATTACTGCACCCAGCAAGGATCTCATTCAAATATGAAGGAGAAATCAAAAGTTTCACAGACAAGCAAAAGCTGAGAGAATTCAGCACCAGCAAACCAGCTCAACAAATGCTAAAGGATCTTCTCTAGACAGGAAACACAGTAAAGGTTTATAAACCTGAACCCAAAACAGCAAAGTAAGTGGCAATGGGATCACACTTATCAATAATTACCTTAAATGTAAATGGGTTGAATACCACAACCAAAAGACAATGGCTGGCTGAATGGATACCAAAACAAGATCCCTGTATATGCTGTCTACAAGAGACCGTCTCAAGTCTAGAGACATATACAGAATGAAAGTGAAAGGCTGTAAAAAGATATTTTATGCAAATGGAGACGAAAAGAAAGCAGGAGTAGCAATACTCATATCAGATAAAATAGACTTTGAAATAAAGGCTGTGAAAACTGACAAAGAAAAACAGTACATAATGATCAAAGGATCAATCCAAGAAGATATAACAATTATGAATATGTGTGCACCCAACATAGGAGCAGTGTAATATGTAAGGCAAATGCTAACAAGTATGGAAGGGGAAATTAACAGTAACACAATAATAGTGGGAGACTTTAATACCCCACTCACACTCATGGAAGATCAACCAAACAGAAAATCAGCAAGGAAACATAAACTTTAAATGATACAATGGGGCAGTTAGACCTAATTGATATCTATAGGACATTTCACCCCAAAACAATGAATTTCACCTTTTTCTCAAGTGCACGTGGAACAGTCTTCAGGATGGATCACATCCTGGGTCATAAATCTAGCCTTGGTAAATTTAAAAAAATTTAAATCATTTCAAGCATCTTTTCTGATCACAATGCAGTAAGATTAGATGTCAGTACTGGAAAAAAACTAAAAATGCAAACATACGGAAGCTAAACAACATGCTCTGAATAACCAACAAATCACAGAAGAGATTTAAAAAAAAGAAATCAAAATATGCATAGAAACAAATGAAAATGAAAACACGACAACCTAAAACTTACAGGATTCCGTAAAAGCAGTGCTAAGGGAAATGTTTGTAGCAATATAAGCTTACCTCAAGAAACAAGAGAAAAAATAAATAAATAACCTAACTTGACATCTAAAGAAACTAGAAAAAAGAAGAAATGAAGAACCCCAGGGTTAGTAGAAGGAAAGAAATCATAAAAATTAGGGCAGAAATAAATGAAAAAGAAGCAAAGGAGGCTATAGCAAAATTCAACAAAACTAACAGCTAGTTCTTTGAGAAGATAAATAAAATAGACAAACCATTAGCCAGACTCGTTAAGAAAAAGAGAGAGAGAGAGAGAAGAATCAAATCAACAAAATTAGAAATGAAAATGGAGAAATCACAACAGACAACACAGAAATACAAAGGATCATAAGAGACTACTATCAGCAACTATACGCCAATGAAATGGACAACTTGGAAGAAAGGGATGAATTCTTAGGAGAGTATAACCTTCCAAAACGGAACCAGAAAGAAATAGAAAATCTCCACAGACCCATCACAAGCTTAGAAATCAAAGCTGTAACCAAAAATCTGCCGACAAACAAAAGCCCAGAACATGATGGCTTCATGGGTGAATTCTACCAAAAATTTAGAGAAGAGCTAACACCTATCATACCCAAACTCCTCCACAAAATTGCAGAGAAAGGTAAACTGCCAAACTCATTCTATGAGGCCATCATCACCCTAATACCAAAACCAGACAAAGATGCCACAGAAAAAGAGAACTACAGGCCAATGTCATTAATGAACATACATACAAAAATCCTCAGCAAAATTCTAGCAAACAGAATCCAACAACATATTTAAAATATCATACATCATGATCAAGTGGGCTTTATCCCAGGGATTCAAGGATTCTTCAATATCCACAAATCAAAAAATGTGACATACCACATTAACAAATTGAAAGATAAAAACCATATGATTATCTAAATAGATGCAGAGATAGCCTTTGACAAAATTCAACATCCATTTATGGAAAAAAAAAAAAAAAACAACCCTCCAGAAAGCAGGCATAGAAGGACCATACCTCAACAGAATGAAAGCCATATATGATAAACCCACAGCAAACATTATCCTCAATGGCAAAAATTGAAACCATTTCCCCTAAATTCAGGAACAAGATAAGGGTGCCCACACTCACCACTACTATTCAACATAGTTTTCACATTTTAGCCACAGCAATCAGAGAAGAGAAAGAAATAAGAAGAATCCAGATTGGAAAAGAAGTAAAACTCTCACTGTTTGCAGATGACATGATTCTCTACATAGAAAACCCTAAAGACACCACCAGAAAATTACTAGAGCTAATCATTGAATATAGTAAAGTTGCATGATTTAACACAGAGAAATCCCTTGCTTTCCTACACACTAACATTGAGAAAACAGAAAGAGAAATTAAGGAAACAATTCCATTCATCATTGTGATGAAAAGAATAAAATACATAGGAATAAATCTGCCTGAGGAAACAGAAGACTGATATATAGAAAACTATAAAACACTGATGAAAGAAATCAAAGAGGACACAAATAGATGGAGAAATATATCATGTTCATGGATCAGAAGAATCAATATAGTGAAGATGAGTCTACTACCCAAAGCAATCTATAGATTCAACGCAATCCCTATCAAGCTATCAACAGTATTTTTCACAGAACTAGAAAAAAATAATTTCACAATTTGTATGGAAGTACAAAAACCCTTGAATAGCCAAAGCAATCTTGAGAAAGAAGAATGGAACTGGACGAATCGACCTGCTTGACTTCAGACTATACTACAAAGCTACAATCATCAAGACTGTATGGTACCAGCACAAAGACAGAAGTATAGATCAATAGAACAAAATAGAAAGCCCAGAGATAAATCCACGCACCTGTGGACACCTTATATTTGACAAAGGAGGCAAGACTATACAATGGAGAAAAGACAATCTCTTTAACAAGTGATGCTGGGAAAACTTGTCAACCAACTGTAAAAGAGTGAAACTAGAACACTTTCTAACACCATACCCAAAAATAAACTCAAAATGGATTAAAGATTTAAATGTAAGACCAGAAACTATAAAACTCCTAGAGGAAAACAGAGGCAAAACACTCTCTGATATAAATCATACCAGGATCCTCTATGACCCACCTCCAAGAGTAATGTAAATAAAAGCAAAAATAAACAAATGGGACCTAATTAAACTTAAAAGCTTTTGCACAACAAAGGAAAGGATAAGCAAGGTGAAGATAGCCTTCAGAATGGGAGACAATAATAGCAAATGAAGCAACTGACAAAGAATTAGTCTCAAAAATATGCAAACGGTTCATGCAAGCCAATACCAGAAATTAAAGGACCAAATTAAAAAATGGGCCAAAGAACTAGAAAGACATTTCTCCAAAGAAAACATATAGATGGCTAACAAACACATGAAAAGATGCTCAACATCACTCATTATCAGAGAAATGCAAATCAAAACCACAATGAGGTACATCTCATGCCGATCAGAATGGCTGCTATTCAAAAGTCTACAAACAATAAATGCTGGAGAGGGTGTGGAGAAAAGGGATCCCTCTTACACTGTCGATGGGAATGCAAACTAGTATAGCCACTATGCAGAACAGTGTGGAGATTCCTTAAAAAACAATATAGATCTGCCATCAGTTCAGTTCAGTTTAGTTCAGTTGCTCAGCCGTGTCCGACTCTTTGCGGCCCCATGAATCGCAGCATGCCAGGCCTCCCTGTCCATCACCAACTCCCGGAGTTCACTCAGACTCACGTCCATCGAGTCAGTGATGCCATCCAGCCATCTCATCCTCGGTCGTCCCCTTCTCCTCCTGCCCCCATTCCATCCCAGCATCAGAGTCTTTTCCAATGAGTCAACTCTTCGCATGAGGTGGCCAAAGTACTGGAGTTTCAGCTTTAGCATCATTCCTTCCAAGGAAATCCCAGGGTTGATCTCCTTCAGAATGGACTGGTTGGATCTCCTTGCAGTCCAAGGGACTCTCAAGAGTCTTCTCCAACATGACCTAGTCATTCCACTGCTGGGGATACACACTGAGGAAACCAGAATTGAAAGAGACATGTGTACCCCAATGCTCATCGCAGCACTGTTTACAATAGAGAGGGCATGGAAGCAACCTAGATGTCCATCAGCAGACGAATGGATAAGAAAACTGTGGTACCTATACACGATGATACATTACTAAGCTATTAAAAAGAACACATTTGAATCAGTTCAAATGAGGTGGATGAAACTCGAGCCCATTATACAGAGTGAAGTAAGCCAGAAAGAAAAACACCAATACAGTATATTAACGCATATATATGGAATTTAGAAAGATGGTAATCATGACCCTATATCAGAGACAGCGAAAGAGACACAGATGTAAAGAGCAGACTTTTGGTCTATGTGGGAGAAGGCAAGGGTGGGATGGTGTGAAAGAATAGCATTGAAACATGTATATTACCATATGTGAAAAAGATGACCAATCCAAGTTTGATGCATGAGACATGGCACTCAAAGCCGGTGCACTGGGACAACCCTGAGGGATGGGATGGGGAGGGAGGTGGCAGAGGGGTTCAGGATGTGGGCCACATGTACACCCATGGCTGATTCCTGTCAGTGTGTGGCAAAAACCACTACAATATTGTAAAGTAATTAGCCTCCAATTAAAGTTAATAAGTTAATTTTTAAAATAAATTAAAAAAAATAAAACCTGGGTGAGTAGTAAAATTGTTACTAACTTGAAACTATTTCAATCAAATAAAAAAGAAAGTAGTGAAAATAATTTAAAAATAAAATAAAAATAAAAACCTTGTGGGCTTCTGGTTCAATATGGCAGAAAAGAAGGATGTGTGCCCATCTCCACCTGCAAGAGCACCAAAATCACAACTAGCTGTTGAACAGCCATCGACAGAAGGACACTGGAACTCACCAAGAAATGATAGCACACATCCAAAGAAAAAGAAACTGCAATGATATGGCAATCATTGCAAGGGTGCAATCATGATAAAATCAGATCCCATACCCATTGGGAGGATGACTCACAAACTAAAGAACAATGATACCAACGAAGTTCTCCCACTGTTGTGAAGATTCTGAGCCCCACATCAGGCTTTCCAGCCTGAGGATCCAGGAAAGGGACTGGGAATCCCCAAGAAACCTGACCCTGAAGGCCAGCAGGATTTGATGACAGGACTTCCACAAGACTGAGGGAAACAGAGATCCACTCTTCAAGGGCACAAACAAAACTTGTGTGCACCAAGACTCAGCAGAAAGGAGCAGTGCCCCGACTGGAGACTGAACCAGACCTACCTGCTAATGTTGGAGGGCTCCTGTGAAGGCGTGGGTCAGCAGTGGCTGCCACAGGGATGAGGGCACTGACGGCAGGAATCCTGGAAGGTGTCCTTTGGTGTAAGTCCTCTTGGAGGTCACCATTAACCCTACCACAGAGCCAGTAGACTCCGCGGCTGGATCACCTCAGACCAACAGGTGGGAGGGCAACCCCTCCCATTAGCAGGCAACTGGATTAAAACTTTACTGAGCACAGCCCTGCCCACCAGAGCAAGACCCAGTTTTCCCCACAGCTAGTCCTTCCCATCAGGAAACCTACACCTGAGCCTCTAGCCTCATCCACCAGAGGGCAGGTAGACGAAGTAAGAAGAAACACAATCACACAGCAGCTAGAATGAAAATCACATTCTAGAAAATTAGCCAGGATGAAAAAGCAGAAAGTTATGTCTCAGATGAAGGGACAAGACAAAACCCCAGAAAAACAACTAAATGAAGCAGAGATAGGTAACTTTCCAGAAAAAGAATTCAGAATAATGATAGTGAAGATGATCCAGGATCTCGGAAAATGAATGGAGAAGATGCAAGAAATGTTTACCAAAAAACTAGAATAATTAAAGAACAAACAAACAGATGAACAATACATTAGAAGGAATCAATAGCAGAATAACTGAGGCAGAAGAATGGATAAGTGAGCTGGAGAACAGAATGGTGGAAATCACTGCCTCAGAACAGAATATAGAAAAAAATGAAGACAGCCTGAGAGACCTCTGGGACAACATTAAACACACCAACATTCACATTATAGGGATCCCAGAAGGAAAAGAGGGAGAGAAAGGACCCAAAAAATTATTTGAAGAGATAATAGCTGAAAATTTCCCCAGCATGGGAAAGGAAATAGTCAGTCAAGTTCAGGAAGCAAAAAGAGTCCCAGGCAGGATAAACCTAAGGAGGAACACACAGAGACACATAGTAATCAAACTGACTAAAATTAAAGGCAAAGATAAAATCTTAAAAGCAACAAGGGAAAAACAACATACAAGGAACTCCCATAAGGTTATCAGCTGATATATCAATAGAAACTCTGCAAGGCAATAGGGAATAAATTCAAAGTGATAAAAGGGAGGAACTTACAACCAAGAATACTCTACCCAGTAAGACTCTCATTCAGATTTGACAGAGAAATCAAAAGCTTTTCAGACAAGCAAAAGTTAAGAGAATGTGGCACCACCAAACCAGTTTTACAACAAATGCTAAAATAACTTCTCTAGGCAGGAAACACAAGAGAAGGAAAAGACCTACAAAAAAATAAACCCAAAACAATTAACAAAATGGGAATAGGGTCATACATATCGAAAAATTACCTCAAATGTAAATGCATTAACCAAAAGACATAGACTGGCTGGGCAGATGGAAACATGTGCCTGTATGTACTTCAACTTAACGCATCACCCGACTTAGCCACCCAAACTGTATGTAATTATTTTATATTGTTAGATTAATCATGTTTCCATCATGACTTGCAATGGTAATTCTCATTTATTTTTTGTCTGGCTATTGATTGTGAAA
Source organism: Capra hircus (assembly GCF_001704415.2). Lineage (NCBI taxonomy): Eukaryota > Metazoa > Chordata > Mammalia > Artiodactyla > Bovidae > Capra > Capra hircus. The sequence continues at coordinate 40,952,654 of NC_030808.1, forward strand.
ACTGATGAACATCTTTTACTATTGTGATTATGTAGCTACTATTTGCTTAATACCATTGTATCATGATTGGTCAACAAAAAATAAATGAACTCTGTATCACTAAAACTACCATTTCAATGATCCAACAGATGTTCCAATGGATGATCCACTGGATCACCAAAAAAGCAAGAGAGTTCCAGAAAAACATCTACTTCTGCTTTATTGACTATGCCAAAGCCTCTGTCTGAGTGGAACTCAACAACTCTGGAAAATTCTTAAAGAGATGGGCATACCAAACCAGCTTACTTGCCTCTTGAGAAATCTGTATGCAGGTCAGGACATAGAACAACAGACTGGTTCCAAATAGGGAAAGGAGCACGTCAAGGCTGTATATTGTCACCCTGCTTATTTAACTTATATGCAGAGTGCAGCATGAGAAACGCTGGGCTGGATGAAGCACAAGCTGGAATCAAGATTGCCAGGAGAAATATCAATAACCACAGATGTGCAGATGACACCACCTTGATGGCAGAAAGTGAAGAAGAACTGAAGAGCTTCTTGATGAAAGTGAAAGAGGAGAGTGAAAAAGTTGACTTAAAACTCAACATTCAGAAAACTTCTGGTCCCATCACTTCATGGCAAATAGAGAGCGAGAAAGTGGAAACAGTGTCAGATTTTATATTTTTGGGCTCCAAAATCACTGCAGATGGTGACTGCAGCCATGAAATGAAAAGATGCTTGCTCCTTGGAAGAAAAGCTGTGACCAACCTAGACAGCATATTAAGAGGCAGAAACATTACTTTACCAACAAAAGTCCATCTAGTCAAAGCCATGGTTTTTCCAATGGTCACGTATGGATGTGAGATTTGGACTATAAAGAAAGCTGAGCACCGAAGAATTGATGCTTTTGAACTTTGGCGTTGGAGAAAATGCTTGAGAGTCCACTGGGCTGCAAGGAGATCCAACCAGTCCATCCTAAAGGAGTGTTCATTGGAAAGAACAGTCCTGGGTGTTCATTGGAAAGACTGATTTTGAAGCTGAAACTCCACTACTTTGGCCACTTTATGCAAAGAACTGACTCATTTGAAAAGACTCTGATGCTGGGAAAGATTTGAAGGCAGGAGGAGAAGGGGAAGACAGAGGATGAGATAGTTGGATGGCATCATTGACTCAATGGCCATGCGTTTGAGTAAACTCCTAGAGTTGGTGATGGACAGGGAGGCCTGGTTTGCTGTAGTCCATGGGGTCGCAAAGAGTCAGACACAACTGAGTGACTGAACTGAACTGAAAACTACCATTTAATAGGAAAATTTGTAATCACTACTTAAAATCCAGATGCATATCAGAATTATCTTGGAATTTTTTGAAAAACACAAATGCCCAGGAATTGCTCTTTTTTCTCCAAAGCTCCAGATATGTTTCTAATGAGCAGCCATGTTTAAAAACAACTGGACTATATGATCATCACCTTTACCTAGTTAGTTTCACCTTTCCTATTTCATATTCAGTGTCCTTGTTTCATTTAGTTTACATTTTCTAATTTCTACATCTCTTTTCTTGTTGTTGTTCCTTCTTACACTATCAGGCATAGTAGAAAAGCTTTTGCATACATTTATATATAGAATGTATTATATATATATGTATATATATATATATATATATAATAGATGAATTTTTGCCAAGCTAAAAAATTTATGACGTTTTGATTCCACTTCCTTGACTTAGTATGAATAGGATGCTAGATTTCTAATTTATATTCAGTCAAAACTTTGATATAGTTCCACGTATGTTGACATCTAGTATTACTGCTAAAATCTAGAAAATCAATTATCTTAGTAATTTTAAAAAATTGCATGAGGTTTAAAACTTCTAATCCAATTCCGAGTATATAAATACCATCCTGTTTAAAAAAAAAAAAAGGTATTAACATGTGATACAATATTGTTAACAAAGGTGCAGATTTTGTTCCAATTTTACAAAGTGTTATGCTATATTCAATATTTTTTCATACCTTATTTGCCTCTACATTTTATTGAATTGCATAGAGAAGTTTCAGCTGCATGGAAGAAATTCTGATAAACTGTTCACTTTTATCCTATTACAAATATTTTCTATTTCCTTGTTATGGCTTCTTAGATACACCCATCATTTAAAAGTGCACATTTAATTTCCAAATACATGGGATTTTTAAAATATCTTTGATACTAATCTCTCATTTATATTAATTTCTCATTTAAATGCTCTCTTCTCTGCAAACACCCTCTGTGCTTTTTCAGTCTTCTAACTTTATCAAGGCTTTCAATGGCTAAGTCAACGTCTTTCTTGGTAAATGTCACAGTCACTTGAAAATAATGTGTGTTATTTTCAAATATCTTCTGACATTGATCCCTAACATAATTCCACAATGATAAGAGCAAAGACTGTGTGATTTCAATACCTTTACACCAGGAAGTTTCCGGACTGTCCTATCTCCCTGGACATATTCCAGTGTCTCCTACTTATGGGATCTTGAGTAGAATTTGTATCCTACTGTTGTTTGAAAATTGTATAAATCTTACATTAATTATGTTGAATTGGTTCATAGTGCTTTTCAGGTATACTGTATCTTTCTCTTCTCTATATACTCATTCTATTAATTTTTGAGAGCATGATATTGAAAGTCAACTAAATATCTTAATTTATCTACTTAAAAAGAAATTCCTTCTCCAGAGGGTCTGCTGGACCCAGGATCAAAGCTGGATCTGCCTGCACCCTTGCCATCTGAGCCACAGGGAAATCCCCTTAAAAAGAATAATTGTAATATACAGTAGAACTATATATAACTTTGTTCTGTATTTTCCGAGTCTCCTGTAAGTGTATTATATTTTCACAATTAAAAAATTAAAAAGGAGTATAAATTAAAGAAAATATGCAAGAGTACAGCCAGCAAGGAAAGAAACCAAGTTAGAACCTCTTGACATATATCCACTTATTACATCTTTTAGGAAATACCTATTTTTTAACTAAAACTGAAACTGGACCCCAAAAAAGGCCTTTGAAGAAAACTAAGAATAGTAAGCAGATTTCTTCCTGTTAATATTTATTGACTGTTCCCTTCAAAAATTTTACCCTATAAGGATTATCCAGCCAGGAAAACTAGGCATATCCATGTGGTACAGCCCTTGAGAGAGAAGAGTAAAAACAGACTCCAGCCCTTGGGTTCCTCTGCCTCAGGAATTCTGAGTAAAGCAGAGGTCCTTATAGATAGCAGCACTTTCATTCATTCAGGCCATATTACCTACAAAGTGAGCTGGACGCACATGCCACAGAGCATGGGAAAGTGACCACAGAAGTTTCAGCCTGAAATGGAACTGGGGGAGGGAATGGAGACTCTTGCACACATGCCCCCAGGAAGTAAGCTGAGGTGCCAAGATGCTGCTTCCCTAAATACCTGCTTTACCAGATGGCCAATGAACTCACTGCCTGGAAGCTGACTAGATGCCCCTCTTCCTACTCTCTGTCCATAAATAGAACCTCCCCAAATCCTCAACTGACTTCCTGAATTGCAAGTCTTCTGCTATTCCCCAATAAACTCAATTTCTGGTCATTTGAGCTTGCCTCAGTTTACTTCCTTTATTAGGTTGACACTACAAATAAGTAAGAGATGTGCCGATATCTGCATACTTTCCCAGGGATGCATGTGGGCACTATGAAGTGGCCATGAACTCAACAGCAAGTGGGCATGATGGACTCACCTTCATGAGCCAATGCGCATAGCCATCAAAGATAGATACTACTATCCTACATGAGAAATCTTAACCTGTGAGCCAGGGTAAGAGTCCCAACCTCTTCAGTTAGTGGAGGAGATGGACCGGAATCCACAGTCTAGGACTAGAGTCTGCTCTGACCACTCACAGAGACAGGATTCCTGCATTCGTCATAAACACAGGGACACAGTACTGCAACATCAGGAGGGCGCATCCATGGAAGGTTTAATGTGCATTGGGGGCACGCAAAGTGAGCAGCCTATTATGATACAGATTAGGTCCTCTGAGAGAGAAAATGCAGACACTGATGATAAAGGAAGGTTTCTGAGGAGTGACATCTTATTCTGGAAGAGAGTAAAACAAACTAGGAAGTAACAGTTCAGGAGCAGAAGCAGGAGCACTCACTCAGCCCCAGGGACCGTCAGAGAAACGGAGAAGCACTTCTGCATGTGAAGAATGGGATATGGAGGAACAGAAAGGGAGAAGCATGAGCGTGTTGAAACAGGAGGCAGGTCAGGGAGGTCCAAGCGATCTGGTTTTCACTCTGACAGAAAAATCACTGAGAAGTTTTATGTAGGAAAATGATACAGTCAAATGCACATCACGGGTCTCTCAACTGCCGGCACTGGTACTGGATACTCTCTTGGGGGAGGGGCCCCGTGAAGTGCTTGACTGTCTCCACTCACTAGAGCCAGCTGCACCCCTCCCCACAATGTGGTGACCAAATGTGTCCTCAGACACTGCCAGTCATACACTGAACTGAGAACCACAGTTCAGGAGCCAGGGCTGAGGACCCAAGACTATAATCGACAAGGTGGATGTGATAAGAAAGCAAGTGACAGCTGAGCTGAAAGGTGATTCTTCCTGATTCCTCTCATGCAATGTGGCTGCACAACCTAGGCATCCATTTCCACACAGAATGCTCCAAGCGCACCTTGTGCAAACTCCTCTCCACCTCTCAAACCCGCATCACCCACCAGTGTCATCACTGACCCACCTCATTGTGGACCCCTGCTGACTTCCTCAGCAGAGCCTTCCACTCTCAGCCCCCCAGCCCTGTGTCTGCTTCTCAGTACATATTTCTCCATCCTAGGGGCATTCAATCTCAGCTGACACCTGAGCCCCTCAGTTCTAATCACTGCATGGACTGGACTTCAGAATCAAGAGGCCAGCTCTACCCCTCAGATCTTAAACAATATCCTCCAGCCAAGCCTCCAAGGAACCATTCCCTCAACTCCTTCTACACCTGCTCCTCACTATACTCTCCGCTTTGTCTTAACTTATGAGATGGATTGTTGTTGTTCAGCTGCTCAGTTGTGTCTGACAATTTTCAGTCCCACGGACTGCTGCATGCCAGGCTTCCCTGTCCTTTACTGTCCTCCGGAGTTTGCTCAAACTCATGTCCATTGAGCCTATCCAACCATTTCATCTTCTATCCCCCTGCTTCTCCTCCTGCCCTCGATCCTTCCCAGCATCAGGGTCTTTTCCAAAGAGTCAGCTCTTCGCATCAGGTGACCAAAGTATTGGAGCTTCAGCTTCAGCACCAGTCCTTCCAATGAATATTCAGGGTTGATTTCCTTTAGGATTGAGATGGATATGCCCACCTTTTCAGCATATAACCAATCACCTAAGCTAGTAACCCCAGTTCCTCTGTCCTCCAGGAACTGTCCAATTCTACCATGTCCCAAAGAATCACAAACGCTTGGTGTCATAAAAAAAAAAAAAGAGGTCATCCTGCATGAAACCTGTTCTTGCTTTCTTATTCTGACACTTCGTAGAGAATCACCACCCACCACAGATGTGAGTCAGAAGCCAAGGAAATCATCCAAACAAACTTCAAGTTCTGAGAACTGTGAATCCTGAAAATTCTCCACATCTATCTTTTTCTTCCCCATGGGCCCTGTTTCAGTTCAGGACTGTTACCACCCAGGCAATTATTTTATTTATTTATTTATTGAATTATTTATTTTTAGGATTTATTTTCTTTGCATTACAATATTGTATTGGTTTTGCAATACATCAACATGAATCTGCCACGGGTGTACACGTGTTCCCCATCCTGAACCCCCCTCCCACCTCCCTCCCTGTACCATCCCTCTGGGTCATCCCAGTGCACCAGCCCCAAGCATCCTGTATCATGCATCGAACCTGGACAGGCACTGATTTTAAATTTCTTCAATCCATTCTCCATTCTGCCATCAGAATTTTTTTTTTTAAATAAATGCCAATCCGTTTATGGGTTAACTACTCAAAATTATTTAAAAGCATCAGCAGGATTACACAAATGTCCTTGTTTACACATCTGAACTCCTTCCTACCCATCAGTCCCTCAGCTACAGTCCAGAACCACCTGTTCTGGATGCATGGTCAACCTGCATCTCCATGCAGAGCATCCACACACTTCTTTTACAGACAGTCCCTGTGGTCAACTCCTTGGGGACCCTCAGGTCCAGACCCGAGTACTATCTCCTGAGCTACAAGGAGACTCAGTCAGCTCTCCCTCTTGCTCCCCACACTGTGCATGCCTCCATGGGGATCCCATATACAACAATGGCATATATCGAATATTTACATATTGTGCAAAATAGTTTACTTGTTTTCATGCTTTCTTCTTACTCAGAATACGATTTTATTCCTCATTTTACAGAAGGAACAAACTGTGAGAAATTGAGCCATTTACACAACAAAGTCTACATAGTTAAGTGGAAAATTCAGGGCTTAACTCTAGGGCAGTCTGATTAGCAGCCACGTCAACCACTAAGCTCTAATAGTTTGTTTCTATGTTTTATTTAAGTCAGTTCAAGTCAGTTGAGAATAGAGGCTTTCTTTTAATCTGTGTGTCCCTGATTACTAGAGATGGGGTAAGAGAAAAAGGAGAAGCTGAAAAAACAAATGGAAGTCCTAGTTATATATCAAGACCCTGACCTAAATGAAGAGGATCCATGTATTAAATAAATAAGCTACAAGGGTATAATGTTCAACACAAGGCATATAGCCAATACTTTATAATAACTATAAATGGAATATAACCTTTAAAAACTGTACACCACTATGTTGTACACTTGGAATCAATAAAATATTATATATCAATTATATCTCAATAAAAAATTAATAAATTAGAAGAGGTAATGAGTAGTTCAGAGAAGGCAATGGCACCCCACTCCAGTACTCTTGCCTGGAAAATCCCATGGATGGAGGAGCCTGGTAGGCTGCAGCCCATGGGGATGATAAGAGTCAGACATGACTGAGTGACTTCACTTTCACTTTTCACTTTCCTGCCTTGGAGAAGGAAATGGTAGCCCACTCCAGTGTTCTTGCCTGGAGAATCCCAGGGACGGGGGAGCCTGGTGGGCTGCCGTCTATGGGGTCGCACAGAGTTGGACACAACTGAAGTGACTTAGCAATCAGTAGTTATCTTGGTGTTCTTACAAAATATGTCTTAGAAACAAAGACTTTTTTTCAGTTCTGGAGACTAAAAGTCCAAGACCAAGGTGCCAGCATGGGCTCTTTATCTGGTGAGAGCCCTCTTCTTCCTGACTATTGGTTGGTGCCTTCTGCCTGAGTCCTCACATTAAGATACTAATCCCATTTGCAGCAACATAGATGGAGCTAGAGATTATCATTCTGCATGAAATAAGTCAGACAGAGAAAGAAGTATCACTTATATGCTAAATTTAAAAAGAATTGAAACAAATGAACTTACTCACGAAACAGAAACAGACCCACAGCCTTAGAGAATGAACTTAAGGTTATCACAGGGGATGTGTCAGGGGAAGGGATAGTTAGGGAATTTGGAATAGACCTGTACACACACGCACAAAGCTTACTTTCCTGCACCTCTGGAGGGGTCTGCACACCAGCCTTCTGTGTCTTTTGGTTTTGTGTCCATAGTGCCAGTGTTGGAGTTTGAACTTTTCGAGACACTCCCAACTGCTGGCTTCATGGAGTGTCCCTGGAAAGGCTGGGCTTCCAATGACAAGGGATATTTTTCTTTCTCAGTTGACAAACCAAGGAAAGGACATTTTCTGGGTCCCTGGGGACAGCAGGCACTCCAGGAGGGGTGGCCCCGAGTCCCAGCATGCCAGGCCTGCCTTGGCCTCTGCATGGCCTTGGGTAGCTCTCACTGCTCACACCAGGTTCACCCGCATTCAGTGGCAGACTCATTTGACCTCCACAACCTGGAAGGAAGCTGGGTAGTGTCATTTCTACTACCCAGAAGAGGAAACAGGTGACTGGCCCCAGGTCACATGGCCCATTCATGCCAGCGCCCAAAGCCTGGTCTCCAGCTCTCATTCCTTGCAAGTCGTTCAGCTTCTCTAGCCAAGAAGGAGGACTCCCTGGATGAGGGGGTGTTTGGGGAAGGGGCTGCCTTGTGTGCCCAGGCTTTTTGCTCAGCAGCAGGCGAGCCCTTCACTGGGTATCTCAGAGCTGGGAGGCACTGTAGAGACCACTAGCTCCGGATCAGCGCCCCAAGGCGGCCAGGCTGGCCAGCGAGACCCAGCAGACCGTGTCATTTCCAGCCCTCCTGCACCTGTCTTCTCCTACTGGTGTCGGGGGTTGCACCTCCTTCCTCTGGGAGCGGCAACAGCTCTGGTGCGCAGGGAAGACAAGATTCCTCTGGTAGGCACTGACCCTCCCTGGTCCCCTGAGGTCCTGCTGGATGGGAGGCGCTCGCAGTCGCACGTGCACCTAAAGGGAGCCAGGTGGTACCTCACTCGCTCCAGAGTTCCCGCGCTACTCCCGTGTTCGCTGTTCCCCGTGGGGAAGCCGGCCGGGTTCAACCCCCTGCCCCGCCAGCCCTAAGTCCGAGCGCGCCTCTGAAGCCTTGGTTTCTTCGGAGCCCTGAGCGCTGCGTGTGCAGAAGGGATCCCGGCTCTTCTTTCTGGGGGGGCGGGCTTTGCACGGGGCGTGCCCGCAGTTTTCCGCGCCCCGCAAGCTCCTGGGGAGAGCTGTGGCTCCGGACCCAAGATGCGCGCCTGCCCGCCCGTTTCCCAGCTGAATTTCCCGTTGTCCAGCCTGTCGGCGGGCGGAGAGCAGGCTTGACCCGGGGCACCCCACTCCCGGCCGGGCACACGCGGGAGGGGGCGGCCCGGCGGGCTGATTAGACAGGATCCAGGCCTGGATTTCCAAGCAGGAAATCTTGGTCCCCACCCTGGGCGGCCGACCCACCCCACGCGGCCTGGGCACCTGTCCGCCCGTCCATCCGTCCGTCTGTCCCTCGGTGCGGCGACCCCCGGGAAGCCAGGGTGGGGACCGGGGAGGCTCCGTCCGCGGCGCCCCCACCCGCAGGCCAATCTGAGGCGGCAGGCGGGGCGGCTGCGCGCGCGCGGCCCAAGATAAGAGGCCAGGTGCGCCTAGCCTGCGCCGCGGGCGGGACGCGGGGCGGCGCGGAGCGGGCCGGACGCGCGGCGGTCTGGCGGCATGTCAGATAGAAGGGAGAGCTCGGGCCCTCTGTCCAGGTGAGCCGGGGTCCTGACTGCTCCGGGGGCCACAGGCTCGGGGTCGCACCGTGCAGCCCCCGGGGTCCCGGCTCTCCTTATTCCTTGTGGACGCTGGCCCGAGCAGGCTGCCTGTCTAGCCCGGAGAGGCCGCTCTGGGCGCTGGGGAGGCGTTCAGGAGGTAAACGGTCAATTTTCAGCTTCTGAGCCGCCCCTGGCTGCTTGTCTTTCTCTGTAAAGCCTGAGAGGCCCCTCCCGGGAAGAGGCGGCCACACTGCCTCGCAGGGTCAGTGAGTAGGCCGAGCCGGCGGGTGCCCTCCCAGGGATGGGCTCAGGCTCTGGGCACAGTGTTTCGGGGTGCTGTCAGCGCTGGGGAACTTCACGCTTGGCGCTCTCCCTCTCTGTGCTTCAGTCTTCACTCACGAGTGGGGCCTTCAAAGGGTCCAGGGACTGGGTGTCTCTCATCTTTGTCTGCTGAACATCTAGTCAGGGTCAGAGAAGCCTGGGGGATGGGTGTCCAGGAAGCAGCACCCTCATGTAATTGGTGACTCCTGAACTCCGCTTGGGGCCCCCCCAAGAGCATCTCCTGACCCCCTGACACCACCCCCAGAAGACTGAGGCCCATGTAGTGGATGGGCAGCAGCTGCGTGGGCCCCTACTCCTTGACCCGAAGGCTCTCGCTGATCGAAATTGGCCCCAGGCGGACGTTTGGGTGGTGAGGCCAGGCTGCCTCTGCAGGTGTGGGCAGACCCTCCCATCCGGATCTTGACCCTCCCCTCCCCCCAACCCTACAAGGACACCAAGCTCCAGGGAACCCACATGGCAGCACCTCCTCTACCAGGGCTGGGGTCCCCCTGGACTCTCTGTCCTCACTTCTCTACAGCAGAGGCCTGCGGGGTCTGGAGACGCCTGTGGGGTCTGGAGAGGGGAGGATATGCCCCGAGAAAGGAGGTGCTTGGTGCTCTGGACGGGGGCCCAGCATCTCAGAGCCCAGTCACACCTAGGGAAGGTCTGTGCAGAGGGTGGGGCTGGTAGTCAAGTCTTGGACTCTGTGTGGGTCTGATGCGTGAGTGTCTGTGTTTCCAAGCGGGGCCTGTCTGTGTTCGGATGTGTGTGGGTCATGCGTAGTGCGGAGAACTCTGGGTGGGTGGGAGATTCTGACGTCGCCATTTGGGCCTTGGGCGTTCGCGTCCTCTCAGATGTACATTGAGGCTGATGGTGCAGGGCTGGTCTTTGCTGGCCCTCTGCTCAGAGGCCCTGGGCTCCTGTGGCTGCAGGGATGGGCTCGAGTGCCCTGGGGAAGCTGCCCTGCCTCCCCAGGGCTCTGGGCTGCCGCAGCTGTTGCCAATGCTTGCCCAGGAGGCAGCTGGAGCCAGGACCCTCCACCCCGCTCCCGGGAACAAGCCCCAGCTGGCAGAGGGAAGGGCTGTGAGTCACTGTCAAACGAGATTCCCAGGAGACGATGGGGTCATTGAGGAGAGGGTGAGGAGCGTGGCTCCAGGCAGGGCCCAGGTGGGCAGCGGAGGGCCAGTGGGCCCCCTATCCTTGGCGCCAGATCAAAATGCAGATGCCCAGCCCTGGATGGTGGGTCGGGTGCCCAGGACAGAGCGAGGGGTTAATCATTTCCCCACCTGGCCTCCTGCAGCCCTGCCACCTCCCAAGACACCTGGTTCTCCCTGGCACCTCTCCCTAGACCATCAGGGCTGGAGGGGACCTCACTGACCATCAACAATGGCCCCTTGTGTGGGGAGGCCGGCTCCCCTTGGGCAGCACACTGGCCCTGGGTCAGAGGGCCTAGTGTCAGGTCTGCACCCGCTCTTCCCCTCCCAAGGGCCGCATGACCTGCCCTTTGAACCTGGGCCTCCACGGAATGCCCTGGGGCAGCCTCTGTGCCCTCCTCTGCTAACCCTTCCCAGGCAGCTGAGCCTTGACCTGTCACACAGCAGATTTCTGTGTGCCAATTCCCTTAGGAAGGAAAGGTTCTGCTGGTCAACCGGCCCGCAGGGACACCCCTGCCCTCAGCTGCTGACCATGGGCACAGCAGACTCAGGAAGAAGGGCCTGGGGAGGGAGCCAAACTGACTCTCCCCTGCACAGAGGGCAGGGAGTTTCCCGAACCACAGAAGGGAACAGGAGATCCCTTTCTCTAAGGATGGAGCATGGGTGCTGGCAGGCCTGCCTGGAGCGGAGAGGGCTGCGTGTCCAAGTGCCAGCTAGGTGGTGAGGGCAGCGGGGGTGGCTACTGGGGCTTCAGTTGGTGGCCATGACTCAAAACCCCCGGGTGTTGGCGTGCACTGACCCTGGCGCTCTACAGGACAAGCTGTTGGCCGCTGGGTCTCCCCAAACCCGCTTCCCCAGTCTGCACCGGAGCTCAAGCTGACCTGGGGAATCCCAGGCACCCCACTCCCTCTGACTGCTCAGCTCCTGGGCTCCTGAGAAGGTGGAGCCTCCCTGGGCATCCTTCCTGGCACTGGGCCTGTGGTTAACAGGCTGCCCTGGCCGGGAACCTCGGCTCCTTCTTTTACTGGCCATCCTGCCGTGGGTACCTTGTTGATCCTGTGAGCCTCGGAAGCCTCATCTGCAGAATGGAGGTGACCCCCCCCTGCATTCCTCAAGGTTGTGGGGGCCTCTTGTCAGTGGCGCTTGTGAGCACCCGGTGCTGTCTAGGCACATGTCAGAGCCCTCACTGCTTCCTTTGTTTATTGGTTTACTGGTCACTGTATTCACCAAACGCGTGTGCTTCTGAGTGCTGAGCACTGCTCTGGGCCCTTTGTTGTTGTTCAGTCCCTCAGTCATGTCTTTGCACCCCCATGGACCACAGCAGGCCAGGCTTCCCTGTCCATCACCAACTCCAGAGCTTACTCAAACTCATGTCCGTTGAGTCGGTGATGCCATCCAACCATCTCATCCTCTCATTCCCTTCTCCTGCCTTCAATCTTTCCAAGCATCAGAATATTTTTCAATAAGTTGGCTCTTCCCAACAGGTGGACAAAGTATTGGAGCTTCAGCTTCAACATTGGTCCTTCCAATATTCAGGGTTGATTCCCTTCAGGATAGACTGGTTTGATTTCCTTGCTGTCCAAGAGATTCTCAAGAGTCTTCTCCAGCACCATATTTCAAAGGCATCAATTTTTGGTGCTCAGCCTTCTTTGTGGTCTAACTCTCACATCCATACATGACTACTGGAAAAATCATAACCTTGACTATGTGGACCTTCGTTGGCAAAGTAGTGTCTTTGTTTTTTCGATGCACTATCTAGGGCTGTTATAGCCTTCCTTCTAAGGAGGAAGCATCTTTTAATTTCTTGGCTGCAGTCACCGTCCACAGTGATTTTGGAGCCCAAGAAAATAAAATCTGTCACTCCTTCCAACTTTTCTTCATCTATTTGCCATGAAGTGATGGGACTGTATGCCATGAGTTTCGTTTTTTGAATGGTGAGTTTTAAGCCAGTTTTTCACTCTCCTCTTTCATCCTCATCAAGAGGCTCTTTAGTTCCTCTTCACTTTCTGCCATAAGGATGGTATCATCTGCATATCTGAGGTTGTTGATATTTCTCCTGGCAATCTTGATTCCAGCTTGGGATTCATCCAGCTGCATTTTGCATGATATAGTCTGCATATAAGTTATAGATATAAGTTAATAGACTCTGCATATAAGTTATAAGGGTGATAATATACAGCCTTGTTATACTCCTTTCCCAATTTTGAACCAGTCCATTGTTCAATGTCCAGTTCTAACTGTTGCTTCCTGACCTGCATCCAGATCTCTCGGGAGGCAGGTAATGTGGCTTGGTATTCCCATCTCTTAAAGAATTTTCCACAGTTTGTTGTGATCCACACAGTCAAAGGCTTTAGCATTGTCAGTGAAGCAGAAGTAGATGTTTTTCTGGAATTCCCTTACTTTCTCTATGATCCAGCAGATGTTAGCAATTTGATCTCTGGTTCCTCTGACTTTGCTAAACCCAGTTTCGCAATCTGGAAGCTCACAGTTCACGTCCTGTTGAAGCCTAACTTGAAGGATTTTGAGCATAACCTTAGCAGCATGTGGAATGAATACAATTGTCCAGAAGTTTGAACATTCTTTGGCACTGCCCTGGGCCTTTGGGTATGTTATAATCATTCCTGGGGCTTCACCTGCCCCCCTGGAAGCCTGACCTCCACCCCTCCTGTCCTCTCCCTTTCCTTGTCTTAAGAGGGGTATCTCTTTGTTTGGTGGAGATAACGTTTCTGTTGGGCTGGGGGGTGCGGTTGGGGGGTGACCACATCACCGAGGTGAGCGGTGGGGTCTTGGTGTACAGCTAGGGGTCACTCCAGGAGGCCTAGGCTGACACCCTCTGGGCAAGAAGCTGTCTGGGGTGAGTCACTTCCCTGAGACTAGGCTCCAACAGATCACACGCTGTCTGACCCAGGTTCCACCTACAAACCAGCAGCTCCCCTGAGGGCTGAGTGGCCTGCGTGGGAACAGGCTTGCTCAGGCCCAAGGAATCCTAGGTGTTCCATCCCTACCTGGCCACAGGTGTGCAGGGGAGTCCCAGCTTTGTGGGCCAGTCACCCTGTTGGGGGTGGACTCTCATCTCTGCAGTGCATGGCTGACCCCAAATTCTGGACTCGAGGGAGGGTCCACAGGGGGAGGGCTGACCGTGTGGACCCAGGGGAAGCCACGTGCAGGGGTCCTTTCTCACCTGGACGAGGGCATCAGGGCCTGGTTGGAGGGGCCGTGGATTCCCGTAGAGTCAGTGACGGCAGAGGCCTGGAATGGTCCAGTTTCCATCCCATGATCAAGGCCGTGGTGCCTGGGCTGGAGCCCTTCCCACCCACTCGGGGGGAGTCGAGCCCTGACAGGCAGGTTGCTGAGGTCTGCACCGCCAGTGAGGCTGACAGCCAGGTGTGGGCAGGTACCAGTGTGGGGCCTAGAGTTTGCTGCCCCTTTGTGCTCCCACATGTCAGGCAGAGATCTGGTGACCCCACGAGGGGGAGCACCCTGCCCCCTGTACTTGGCACCACGTTTGGTGGCACGCATGTTCTGGGCACCGTGGTGGATGCACCCTGTCCCATGGCCTTTTCTCTCCCCATGGGACAAGCTCTCCACACTTTGTTTGCAAATCTCTGATACTGCTGCTTGTTAAACCTTCTCAGATGCTAGGCGTTACAAGCTCCTCCTTCTGGAGCCCCCTGGTTGTCTCTTGTCCAATCGTGCTTTTTCTAAGGGTCTGGGAGCCTCTTTGCCCAGCATTGCCCTGGTGGGCCCCTTCCTGCTGTCTCAGCACATCCCCTTCCTGTGGTCCACCAGGCTGGCTCCTCTCTCCTCCATCGAGGGAGTGTCTCCTCACCCTTCACGTCCTCCCACCCCCCCACCCCCAACCACCACTGCTGCAGACATCAACTGAAACCCTCCCTCCCTGATGGCCCCCAGCCTTCTAAAGGCACCACCAGGAGCTGCTCAAGCCCACTTTCCTTCATTTTTCTCATTGCCTCGCTGGCCCCCCATCCCCATCCAGCCCCCCAGCAAACCCAGTAGACTCTGCCTTCAAATTGTGTCCCAAATCCATCACTTAAGTCTCCTAGTGGCTCCCCACACACGGAGTGAACCCACGTCTCCCTTGGTCCCCAAGCACCTGCTCTGGCGCCCCTTCTGCTGAGTTCAGCATCCCCTGCCCCCACTGCCGCACATGCCGGCTCCACCCGCACACCCGCTCCTCGGAGCTCTGTCCCCTCCAGCGCTGCTGCCCCTTGTCTTTTGTCCCTCCTGTCCTTTTGTTCACGAGCCGGGGAGCCCTGCTTAAAAAACGTGAGTTTACTAAACACCAGGTCAGCGAACATGACGCTGGGCCTGAACGAAGAGGTCAGGGTGGTGGTGTGGCTCCTGCCCCTTTTAGGAAGGAGGACTGGGGAGGTGCAGGGAAGTGACCCCCCCTTAGGTGGGAGGATTAAGCAGGCTGTCTGACCTGGCCCTGCAGAAGTCTCCCCAGGGTCCGGGGGCTCTTTCCTTTAGGAAGCTTCTTAGATAGGTTTTATATGTCATTCAGTTGGTAAAACTTGTGGGTTTCCTCCAGGTAACGCGTCTGCTCCTCCTATGATACTTCTTCCGTGGTTGCATGTGAGGCTCTATAGAGGCAGGCGAGGCCACGGTAGGAATATGGCAGCGGAGAGGCTGGGGAACAGGTCTGGGCGCTAACCAGGTGGGAGCCTTACTACCCTACAGTGATGCTGGGAGGCGAGAGGGTGGCCTTCCCCGGACCCTTCTGATCGGGGCCCAGACTGCTGGACAGGAGCCCTGGCCCACAAGGCCTGGAGCTTCCCCTGTGGCCCCTGGGGAAGCTCCGCCTCCCTCCCCGGGGCCCGCCCCCGGCCTACCTCCCTGCAGGCCCTGCCTCCCTCCCCGCGGGCCCCGCCCCTGGCCTCCCTCCCAGTAGGCCGAGCCTCTGGCCTCCAGGCCCGTCGTGTCCCCCATCTGCAGTCCAGCCCTTTCCCTCCCGGTGCAGAGCGGGGCTCACTTCCCTTTCTCAGTATTTGGTTGGTGAATCTGTGACCCTGTAGTTCCCAGTGGGAGGCTAGCCCAGCTTGGTTCCTCAGAAATTCTTTGCTCTTTGGCTAGAATGGGAGTGGGGCGCTGGGGGGAGGTAGGTGTGCGGGCAGGTGGGTGAGGATGACTGGTGGGAGGCTGGGGCAGGGGAGGTAGGGACAAGGGGCTGGAGGCAGGATGGTGGAAGGTGGGGTCTGGGGGGTGGCTATGAGGGGGACCGGTATGAGAGTGACTATGGCTCTGAGAATGACTATGAATGACTGTGAGTGACTATGGCTGGGAGCGTGACCGGTGTGAGTGACTGTGAGTGACCAAGTGACCAGGGGCCAGAGGCAGGCTCTGCCCCTCACTCCCGCCCACAGGAAGGCTGGTTTTCGGAGGTGAAGGAGGCTGGAGCACCTAGACAGTGAGGGAAGCAATGCTGGGTTCCCCTTTGGGGATGGCTGGTTCATCTGGGATCTCTGTCTGCGGGGCTGGGACATCCCAGGGGAGCCGGGGAGCCGGGGAGCCGGGGAGCCGGGGAGCTGGGATGTTTCTCAGTCACTGTTCATCTGAGAGCCTCAGATCAAAGCCGGGCTCTGCCAGGTTCACCTGCCTCCTTCGAGCTGAGCAGTGACCACCCTGCCACGTCCCTGGGCATCCAGGCAGGGTGGACCCCCATTCCAGGGGGGTGCAGGGTGAAGTCTGGCACGCCGCTCCCCTCACCCACGATGTCAGCAGTGGGGACGCTCTGGACGTCACCCTGAGGCTATGCTGACCCTCCATTCCCGCCAGCCGGACCCAGCAGCGGGCCCTGGAGGACAAGGAGGAACAGGAGCGAGAACACCGGCGGCGACTCTGGAACCTGAGATTCACCACGGACGATGAGGACCTGCCGGCCCCTGAGAGGTGCGGGTGGGAGGCAGGACCCCAGTGAGGATGGACCAGCTGCCCCTGCCTGGGGAGTGGGCTGACCTTCTGCGGGCCCCAGGCTGGTCAGGACCAGTGTGGGTGAGCTGGGCCGCTCTTGCTGGGCATTTTATAAGCTTAGCTCATCCTTCCTCGCTCCTGAGAGTGCTAACCCCCCTCTCAGGTGGGTGCACAGCTCGTGCACCAGGGGCACGACCTGGGGGTTTTTGGGCCCTGGGCCAACCATGCCCCTTCAGCCCGGCCCCCTTCTGCTAGTGGACCCCCGTGGATTCTGATGGGAAGGAGGTGCTGCTGGTCTGATCACTAGTCCCAAGACTGAGCTCCCCAACACGCCTCACCGCGGGGACAGGGCCCACTCGGGGGACGCATCTCCTCTCACTTCTGAACAAGCTCAGTTCGCAGATCTGGCAGGAGGCTCAGCCAGCGAGTGAACTCACCTGAGCTGGGGCGGGCAGGTGGAGGCACAGGAGGGGCCCTTCTGCAGCAGCCCAGGTTTGGGGCAGCCTCCTGTGCTGCTCCCCAGCTCCTGGAGAGGGGGCTCAGGGCATTTGGCCTGCACTGCACCCACGTGGCCATGGGGGCACGGAGGCCTGGGCACCACTCCCGGCTCCTGTGCCCATTGCCATGTGACTCGGGCCAGCGCCCTGCCTGTCTTTGCTCCTCATCTGTAAACGGCAGGGCCTGACAGAGAAGAGGTATTTGTTGAAAATGGAGTGGTTGCACCCTACAGGCGTGAGGTGGGGAGAGCTATGCAGGCAGCACTGGACGGAGGGTTGGCAAGTGGAGGGGCTTGGAGCGGAGTCCACATGGAGGCCAGCCAGCCGGCGCAGCAGCATGGGGAGCAGCAGGTTCAAGAGGGCGTCAGACCCAGGTCGTGAGCCTTTCACGCTGCCTGTGTCTGAAGGCAGGATGGGGTTCCTGGGGGCCACGGTGTGGAAGGTGGAGAGAGGGGAGCAGCGTCTGAGGCGGGACTGATTCTACGGGGCAGGGACAGCAGCTGTTTCTGCCAAATGGACCGTGTCTCGGGAGGACAGGGAGCCCCCACCGTCTGTGTACAGAGGCCACATTCTCTTTGCCAGAGTGAGGTGGGGCACAGGGGCAGGCCCAGTGTCCCGTGGGCGGGAAGGACTCACCTGCTTTGTCTCGCCCTGTCTTCCTGCCCTGCAGCACCAGCATGAGGCTCCCGGCCAGCTCGGTCAAATTGGGCCTGAAGGTGGACCAATACCTCTCGGCCATACAGGTGAGAGGGCCGGGCCCTGGAGTGTGCTAGGTGTGCCAGGAGCCTCAGCCTCCAGGATCAGCGGCCTGTGCTCTCTGCTCCCAGAGATCAGAGTCCGTCATGTATGCAAACCCATTCCACACTGAGTTCCCCGTGGCTCCTGTGGATGTCACCAGCAAGCGCAACCTCTTCGAGAAGGAGCTGCTAGGCCAGAGCCAAGAGGACCCAGCCTCCAGCCACAAGGTGAGTGGCTCTGGCCCGCCAGCCATCTGCAGACCACTGAGCCTGGGGTCTGCAGAACTGGAGCCTGGGCACTGTGGGACAGCTCCATGCTTTCCTGCGTCTGTCTGGTGGACTCAAGGGCCCGGCCATGCCTGTTGCTGAGCCCCCAGCCCAGCGGTGCACACAGCTCCGGGGGAGGGTCCTATGGCCTGGCCGTGTAGATGTGGTGAGGGGGACCCTCTGGAGATGCCAGCCTGGCCCCAAGGTGGGAGCTCTCTCCTCAGGAGAACTTGCAGCTCTCAGGGGTGAAGTCACGGCTCAACCTGTGGATGAGCAGGGCCCAGGAGTCAGCACAGCAGGGCCCACACGTACCACATGTGCCCCTCTGGCCCCGGTCTCCCTGCAGGCCTCTCATAGTGGGATGACCCATCAGGGGAGGGACAGCCCTGAGTGCAGTGGAGATGCTCTGCACGCGGGACGGCCATGTGGAAGCCTGCGGGTCAGAGGGTGGAAGGAGTCGGGCCTGGGGTCCTCCCCTGAGAAGGGGCGGGCCAGGGGGCTCTGCAGCAGCCTGAGCCCGGTCTCTGTCCCAATGCCCAGAACCAGGAGACACAGAGGGAGTTGGCAGCTGGCAGCAAACCCCAGTGGAGGAAGAAACCAGAGGCCCCGCTGGGTGCCGAGGTGAGTGGGGGCCCAGCGGTTTGGGCAGCTCTCCCTGGAGAACGTGGGCCAGCAGGCACCCACTCCTCCACTGCAGGCCTGGCAGGGGGGCCTGGCGGGCAGGGCACATGCTGGCTCCTAGAAGCCGTCTGCTGCACGGAAGACACTTGATCCGGAAGCAAGTCTAGACCCTGAGACCCCCCAGCCCCAGTAAATGCTCCATGTTCCAGAAGATCTCTGTGCTGGAGGAGAGAGCTGTCTCAGGAAAGAGGGCAGTTCCAGACAAAGCCAGCGACTCAGAGAAGAGATCAGTGTCTGAGAAAGCCACCGTCTTCGAGAAGACCCCAGTCCCCGAGATGCAGCCGGCCCCAGGCAGGGCCGTGGCCCCAGTGTGGCCCCAGGACTGGGAGCACTCAGCCTCAGCAGAGTGCCCGTCCAGCCCCAGGAGGCAGCGGGGCACTGGGCCTGAGAAGGAGCCCGAGTCTTCGGCGGGGCCTCTGCCCCAGGCTGGCGGCCTCCCGCCTGTCACTCTGCAGGTGCACGGTGCCCCCCACCTCCCTGTCCTCCCGGCATCTCTGGCGGCCTCCCTGTCTCCTGTCCTCCCATCTGCTGTCCTCCCCGTGTCTCTGGCTTCCTCCCTTTCTCCTGTCCTCCTCCCTCCAGGCCAGCCCCATCTGTGTCTCCCCTCCCTGCCTGCTCTGCTGCCCACAGGACAGGGGACTGGGATGGGGTCTCACCTGGCACCCACACCACACCCTCATCCCAGGCCCAGACTCCAGGGAAGCCTCAGATGCTTCTAGAAGCTCCTCCATCCCTGGAAACCCTGTCCACTGGCCTGGCCCTGAGCCTGTGGCTGCACCTCCACAGCCGAGGCAGCAGGCGGGGGCAGAGGACCAGCCTGCTGCCACCGCCCCTTGCTGCTAGGGTGAGCCGGGCCTGCGGGGGCTCCAGGCTGCCTGTTCTCCCGCATGACTTGCTCCCTGCTTCGTCCAGGTGAGCAACCCCAGCACGGAGGCGGAGGCCAAGTCCCCCTCGCCAACAGTGGCCTTG
This sequence comes from Capra hircus, assembly GCF_001704415.2. Taxonomy (NCBI): domain Eukaryota; kingdom Metazoa; phylum Chordata; class Mammalia; order Artiodactyla; family Bovidae; genus Capra; species Capra hircus. The sequence goes on from NC_030808.1 coordinate 40,972,398, forward strand.
CCCACCTTCAGCAGCAGCCTGCAGCGTTCCAGCCCCCACACCATCTCCTTCAGGGTGAGCCTGGCTGCTGTGGGCCCCTCCCTGCAGGGCTCGGGGCAGTGGGGAGGCAGGCAGGAGGCACCCTGAGAAGATCTGGGGGCATCAAGGAGGGGCTGTTGACCTGGCTTGATGGGAGGGGCCATGCCCCAGGCCCAAGGCAGGCCTTTCATGGGGGTGTGGCTGGGGTCTGTGTAGAGAAGAGTGTGGGCGAGAACCCAGGGTGGGCTGTGTTCTGAGAGGCAAGTCCTCCCTTGTGGAGGCTGTGGCTGCCACGGACCCCGCTCACTGGCACCTTTCTTCTCTTTCCAGATGAGCCCCCGGAGAGATAGCTCAGAGGCGGCCTTAACCCGCAGGTCAGGGCCTGGGGGCCCTGGGGCTCATCTGATGTGGGGCTGAGGCATGAGGTGCAGCAAGGGGAGGGTCCACCTGCCTGGAGAAGGCGGGTGGGAGGGGACGTCCTGGGCCATGGGTTGCCGGGGGCGGGGTGGGGGCGAGTGGGTGTGCTGGAGTCGTTTGAGTCAAGCACTGGGGATTCATGCACGCAGGCTGCACCATCTGCCCCAAGACTGTCTCTGAGACCAGCAGTCCTGGGCGAGGTTTGGGGACGTGGGGCACACAGTGGATGAGGGAGTTGCTGCCTTTGCTTCAGAGTGAGACATTCAGGAACCACAGGGCTCAGAGGTCCCAGGGGTTCAGGACAGGAACCGAGGGCTGGAGCCCCTTGCAGTCAGGGGAGCTCAGCCTGCGAGAGTGGGGTGAGGGCAGAAGATGGCGAGCGTCAGGGAGCATGAGGTGGGGAGAACTCTATGAGACAGCAGGGCGATGGCAGGGGGCGGAGGGCATCAGGGGATGTGAGGTGGGGAGAGCACTGCAGGCAGCTCTGCACGGAGGGTCGGCAAGTGGAGGGGCTTGGAACAGAGTCCACATGGAGGCCGGCTAGCCTGCGTGGCAGCACGGGGAGCAGGGTTGGGGCACCAGGTTCAGGAGGGCATCAGACCCAGGTCATGGGCCTTTCATGCTGCCTGTGCCTGAGGGCAGGATGGGGTTGATCTGGAAAGGGGAGCCTGGGGTTCGGGAGGGTGGAAGGTGGAGAGAGGGGAGCAGCGTCTGAGGCGGGACAGACTCCACAGCACAGGGATAGCAGCTGTTTCTGGCCTGGGGGTCCTGCCAAAAGGACCGTGTCTCGGGTGGACAGGGAGCCCCCACCGTCTGTGTACAGAGGCCACATTCTCTTTGCCAGAGTGAGGTGGGGCACAGGGGCAGGCCCAGTGTCCCGTGGGCGGGAAGGACTCACCTGCTTAGTCTCGCCCTGTCTTCCTGCCCTGCAGCACCAGCATGAGGCTCCCGGCCAGCTCGGTCAAATTGGGCCTGAAGGTGGAGCAATACCTCTCGGCCATACAGGTGAGAGGGCCGGGCCCTGGAGTGTGCTGGGCATGCAAGGGGCCTCAGCCTCCAGAGTCAACGGACTGTGCTCTCTGCTCCCAGAGATCAGAGTCTATCAGGTATGCAAACCCATTCCACACTGAGTTTCCCGTGGCTCCCGTGGATGTCACCAGCAAGCGCCACCTTTTCGAGAAGGAGCAGGTGGGCCAGAGCCAAGAGAGCCCAGCCTCTAGCCGCAAGGTGAGTGGCCCTGGTGCACCAGGGCTCTGCAGACCGCTGAGCCTGGGGTCTGCAGAACTGGCGCCTGGGCACTGTGGGATAGCTCCATGCTTTCCTGCATCTGTCTGGCGGACTCGAGGGCCCATCCATGCCTGCTGCTGAGCCCCCAGCCCAGCGGTGCACACAGCTCCGGGGGAGGGTCCCATGGCCTGGCCGTGTAGATGTGGTGAGGGGGACCCTCTGGAGATGCCAGCCCGGCCCCAAGGTGGGAGCTCTCTCCTCAGGAGAACTTGCAGCTCTCAGGGGTGAAGTCACGGCTCAACCTGTGGATGAGCAGGGCCCAGGAGTCAGCACAGCAGGGCCCACACGTACCACATGTGCCCCTCTGGCCCCGGTCTCCCTGCAGGCCTCTCATAGTGGGATGACCCATCAGGGGAGGGACAGCCCTGAGTGCAGTGGAGATGCTCTGCACGCGGGACGGCCATGTGGAAGCCTGCGGGTCAGAGGGTGGAAGGAGTCGGGCCTGGGGTCCTCCCCTGAGAAGGGGCGGGCCAGGGGGCTCTGCAGCAGCCTGAGCCCAGTCTCTGACCTGATGCCCAGAACCAGGAGACACAGAGGGAGTTGGCAGCTGGCAGCAAGCCCCAGTGGAGGAAGAAACCAGAGGCCCCGCTGGGTGCCGAGGTGAGTGGGGGCCCAGCGGTTTGGGCAGCTCTCCCTGGAGAACGTGGGCCAGCAGGCACCCACTCCTCCACTGCAGGCCTGGCAGGGGGGCCTGGCGGGCAGGGCACATGCTGGCTCCTAGAAGCCGTCTGCTGCACGGAAGACACTGATCCGGAAGCAAGCCTGGACCCTGAGACTCCCAGCCCCAGTAAATGTTCCATGTTCCAGAAGATCTCTGTGCTGGAGGAGAGAGCTGTCTCAGGAAAGAGGGCAGTTCCAGACAAAGCCAGCGACTCAGAGAAGAGATCAGTGTCTGAGAAAGCCACCGTCTTCGAGAAGACCCCAGTCCCCGAGATGCAGCCGGCCCCAGGCAGGGCCATGGCCCCAGTGTGGCCCCAGGACTGGGAGCACTCAGCCTCAGCAGAGTGCGCGTCCAGCCCCAGGAGGCAGCAGGGCACTGGGCCTGAGAAGGAATCTGAATCTTCGGCAGGGCCTCTGCCCCGGGCTGGCGGCCTCCCACCCGTCACTCTGCAGGTGCACGGTGCCCCCCACCTCCCCGTCCTCCCGGCATCTCTGGCGGCCTCCCTGTCTCCTGTGCTCCCATCTGCTGTCCTCCCCGTGTCTCTGGCTTCCTCCCTTTTCCCTGTCCTCCTCCCTCCAGGCCCGCCCCAGCTCTGTCTCCCCTCCCTGCCTGCTCTGCTGCCCATAGGACAGGGGACTGGGATGGGGTCTCACCTGGCACCCACACCACACCCTCATCCCAGGCCCAGACTCCAGGGAAGCCTCAGATGCTTCTAGAAGCTCCCCCATCCCTGGAAGCCCTGTCCACTGGCCTGGCCCTGGGCCTGGGCCTACACCCCCACAGCCGAGGCAGCAGGCGGGGGCAGAGGACTGGCCTGCTGCCACTGCTCCATGGCTGATGGTGTGAGCCGGGCCTGCGGGGGCTCCCGGCTGCCTGTCCTCCCGCATGACTCGCCCCCTGCTCCGTCCAGGTGAGCAGCCCCAGCACGGAGGCGGAGGCCAAGTCTCCCTCGCTGGTGGGCCAGAGCCGAGGGCCCAGCCTCCAGCCACAAGGTGAGTGGCTCGGGCCTGCCAGGCGTCTGCAGACCGCTGAGCCTGGGGTCTGCAGAGCTGAAGCCTGGGCACTGCAGGACAGTTCCATGCTTTCCTGCGTCTGTCTGGCGGACTCGAGGGCCCGGCCATGCCTGTTGCTGAGCCCCCAGCCCAGCTGTTCACACAGCTCCGGGGGAGGGTCCTATGGCCTGGCCGTGTAGATGTGGGGAGGGGGCCCTCTGGAGATGCCAGCCCGTCCCCAAGGTGGGAGCTCTCTCCTCAGGAGAACTTGCAGCTCTCAGGGGTGGAGAAGTCACAGCTCAACCTGTGGATGAGCAGGGCCCAGGAGTCAGCACAGCAGGGCCCACAGGTACTGGGCATCTCCCTGCAGGCCTCTCGTGGAATGACCCATCAGGGAAGGGACAGCCCCAAGCATAGTGGATAAGCTCTGCATGCGGGATGGCTGTGGGGAAGCCTGTGGGTCAGAGGGTGGAAGGAGGGCCTGGAGTCCTCCCCCAGGAAGGGACGGGCCAGGGGACTCTGCAGCAGCCTGAGCCCGGTCTCTGTCCTGATGCCCAGAACCAGAAGACGCAGTAGGAGTCGGAAGCTGACAAGAGTCCCCAGTGTAGGAAGAAGCCAGAGCCCCCGCTGGGTGCCAAGGTGAGTCGGGGCCCAGGGGCTGGGGCGGCTATCCCTGGAGAATATGGGCCAGTAGGCGCCCACTCCTCCACAGCAGGCCTGGGCCCTGCCCAGCGTGGGGGGACTGGGGAAAAGGGGGTGTCCCTGCCCCACCCCATGAACCCCCTTGTCCTAACCGCCCTTGGTCCCGCAGGTGTGAGGAGCCAGTCTCAGGCCAGCAGCCGCGCTGGCTGCCTCTCCCGCCCACTGTCCACACTGGACCCGGGAGGATGCTGGCCAGCTTCCTCGCCGCCCCTCTGGGGCAGGTGTGCCCCGTGCCGGTCCGGCTGCGGGCGCTGCGCGTCTGCACAGAGCCTCGCCACCCTGTCCACGTGGGCTCCTGCTCTTCCTCCTCCTCCGGGTCCGTCAGGTCGCACCAGTGTCTCCGTGCACCTCTCCCAGGCTGGCCCCCGCCGTCCTTGTGCTGCCTGCCAGGCTGGAGGAGCCATGCTGACCTCTCCCAGGCCCTGCCTTGCTCCCCTTCACACCCCACCTGCTGTCCTGGCTAACCCATCCTGTGCCCCTCCCCACACTCAGGAAAGAGCTGATAAACTCATTCACTCTCAGGTGTGACCAATAATTCCTTAAAAATCATTCTTTCCAGAAGCTTTGCTTTTCAGTGGAGGCTAAACAGTGTGGGGATGATGTTCTGGCTGTGGGGGCTCGAGGGGGGCAGGCATTTGTCTGACAGCAGCCTCTGGCCACAGCCCAGCACACTTGCCCCCACACCTAGATCTCCTCTCCCCTGCCCTCCTGGGCCAGAGGGGACGCTGAGCTGTGTGTAGACCAAGCGGCCAGAGCCAGCCTGGTGCCGTCAGCTCTGCGTGCTCTGTGTGGCTGGTGCTGTTGCCCCCGCGGGGAGCCCTCAGTGCCCATTGGGGCTTCCTTGGAAGGGTGCAGAGGGCAGCACCACACTGCCCACCCTCTTGCACTCACTCTACACATGAAGTCCCTGCACTCACCCTTCACGGGGGGAGGGGCGACGCACGCCCAGGGTGACCTCAGGGCGATGTGTGAGGACAGCACACAGCCCGGGCACCCGCCTGACCACGCCCGCCTCCTGTGCCAGGCCTCCTGTGGGTCCCCAGGGCCGCGGGCACCATCTCTGCGTTCTTGTCCCTCATCTGCTGTTAGCTCGGAGAGGTGACTTCCCCTCGTGGGCAAGGGCAGGGCGTCCAGGGCAGGCCAGCTGTGGCGGCTGCAGTGACGGCCGCCTGTGCTCTGGGTTAGTCCATCCTGCCTTAGGATGGCCCCTGGATCCCCCACACAGTCAGGCCACGGATGCCTGGAACCTGCCAGGCTTTTCCTGTGGGGCCTCGGGTGCCAGAGCCCTCTCCCAAGCATCCACGGAAGCAAATTCTGTCCCATATGAAGGACTTTTGAGCTTACAAGGCACCCACTGAAGTAGCTTGAGTTAAGGGAAGGTGTAGGAAAAGCGGTTCCTAAATTGCAGATTTCGGGGCAGGACACAAAGCCTGGCTGGGCTCCCGGGAGCCAGACCAGGAGAGCGGGTGGCAGCCTGGCTGCTCACTGTCCCCCGGTGCCAGCTGCTGGCTCCTGGCTTCCGCCGGTCTTGCCCCGGATCTACTGGTATGGGAAGGGCCACTGGGCTCAGAGGCCCCCGGGGACCGTGGAAGGACAGCGTCAGCTGAGATGGGGCCAGGTCAGTAGAAGAGCGGGTGAGGAGCACGTGTCGGATGGGGCCTGGGGCTCCCCAGGCAACAAAGTTGAGGGGGGGTGGGACGTGGGTCAGGTGAGGGGGGACGCGGGGAGAGGCTATCGTTGCCCACAGAGAGGAGTGTGCGTCACCACAGGCGGCCCTTGGCAGGGCTGGGACTCAGGGCCCAGGAGGAGTTGGGCAGGACAGCGGCCCTGAGAATTCAGAGAGCAGGCCTATCCCAGGTTTGCTTCCTCTTCTTTGTCCTGTCCCGAGCCCTTCCATGACCCAGGTGCTGTGCTGGAGGCCGCAGACACAGGCGTGCAAGCAAATGCAAGGCCCGTGTGCTGGCCGCGTGGATGTTGTATTCTAGTGGGTTTAGCAGATTGTAATTTTAAGCTGTCGTGTCTTGAATTTCAACCATCTTCCCTACCCCTCTACTCAACCAGCTGCCTCTTTGAAGAGAACCCTTGCTCTTTGCTGGAAGTTTGACCTTGAATTTGACACCCTGCCGTGGGTCTACTCCCTGCCCAGTGGGGGAGGGCTTGCCACGTGGCTTGGGGGGCAAGCAGACCCCTCTGTAGGTGTGCTCACTGAGGCCGCCAGAGCCTGCCTCCCCCCTAAGGGTGTTCACCCGCTAGAGGAGCCAGTAGCCTGGAAGCACCCTTGTCCACACATCACCACAGCTGAGCTTCTGCCCCAACCTGCCTTCCTGACTGCTGGCATCTGCTTTATCGGGGTTTTCAGGACAGACAGCTGGCTTGTGTTATGTGCCTGCTCCCTCCTGTCCCCTGCGTGGCTGTCCTGGTTTTAAATAGTTTATCTGAGCAGCTGGAAGACCACATGTGCTTATATGGCCTGGGGTACATGTTCCCTTAGCCCTGTCCCTGGCGCCTGCTAAAATAGCAGCCAACACCCCCTCTCCCCCTGCCCCCACCACCTTCAGCGTGACTCCCGCACACATTTCTCCCACCACCAGGCCGCGGGCCTGTTTAAAGCCTGTCCAGCCCCTGCCCTCGCCCAGACCCCACAGGGCAGAGCAGACACCACAAGACCCATTGGCAGCTCCTGTTCTGGGTAAGACTGGGGCAGGCTCTAAGAGCAGAGGCATGCCCTGTAGTCTGGGCCCTCTGTCCGAAGTCGCAGTGTCCACTCTGACTGGGTGTCAGAGCTGGAAGAGGCCCCCTTCCCTCGGGAGCTTTAGAGGGCGGAGTCTCAGAGATAACTCCCTGAACCTAGTTTATCGGACCCTCAGCCTGAGGCTGGAGACTCCGGTGTGAATCACAGACGTCCCACTGAAGGCCTGGGGTGGGTGGAAGATCTTGGGTGAATAGCTGTCCCTCCCTGGGTCTCTTTTCTCCTCTGTAGGATGGAGAGGCCAGGCCTCTAAATGAAATGATGTTCCGACCCTCGGGGACTCCCCTTCCTGGCACCTCCTCCCTCTAGGCGGGGAGCCCCTGCCCCATCCTGGGCAGGTCCTCCCCCCCTCACTGGGGAGCAGAGCCGGGCCGTGGGTGCCCACACCAGTCAGAACAGTCCTCGTGGCCACATTCTCCTCCATGGGGTTCATAAGCTGTCAGAACTGCTGAGAAAGCCTGCCCACCAGAAGCAGCCAGGGGACCAGACCCTGGAGGCCCTTCCAGGCAGATGCAGGGCTGGGCCACACCCCAGATGAAGGAATTCATAGGGCCTGGACTCCATCTTAGGCCTGTTCATGCTGATCATGCTCAGCCACCTTTCCAATGAACTCTGAAATCTGTGTTTAGTGCCTATGAAAACAACAGAAGGACAAGACCCCCTCTAGACCAGGGAACCTTGAAGATCTATCTAGGTTACTCATCACCTAAGAGAAAACATACACTAATCACCCCTTCCTCCAGACAGGCCATAAATTTTTCTGTATCTATCAGAGTGTAACCTCAGGTTTATTGATTATTGACTAACTGTTTGACTGTTCGAGCACATAGCACCTGAATCATGGGGCTATTGGGATTGTATTTTCCTTGGTTTATGCAAGTCTCAAGGAATTTGGAGTGGTGGGTTCAGACACGTACACATGGGGTATAAAAGATTTTCACAAATGCTGGTCAGGGTCCTTGGCTAAGAGGAGACTCTGCCTTGGGCCCGCCGGTGTAATAAACTGCACTCCACCATCTGCATTGTCCTTCTGAGTGAGTTTGTTTCCCAGAATGCGTGGCTACCACACGTACAGGGCTCTCCACGGCTGAGCAGCGTGGAGAGACCCGTTTCTTGGGGGGAGACCGGCTCTCTGGGTCAGGGTGTTAACCCTGAGTCCAGTGCCCCCACCCCAGGGTCCCTGCCCCCCATCCTACCGGGGAGAGCACCTGCTGGTGCTCTGCAGGGAGAACTGCTCCCTCCTGAAGGAACACGGCTGGGGGTGGGGGGGGGCACCTGGAGATGGGTGTTTGAGGCTCATTCTTGTCCTGGTGCAGCTGGGAGGCCTGACCTCCCGAATTCCTCTTTACCCTGGGTCTTCGGGCAGGAACCTGGGAGGATCTCATTGCCCTGGTCCAGCTCTGCAGGTGGGCCAACAGCTGCTGTCAGGACGAGTCCAGCTGCCTGCTGGGCACAGGGCTGAGGGTGAGGCCTCTGCTCTTCTGTTTCATGGATAGGTTAACAGAGGCGCAGAGAGGTTAAGTGACTCAGATAAGGTCACACAGCAAAGCTGGGTATTAAACCTTGGTCTTTGACAGCATGGCCAGTGTTTCTGCTTTATTCCCCAAGAAAGGTGACCCTGGCCTTTTGGCTGTGATGGCAACCTGCTAGAAAGGACAGATGGGGGGTTGGCGTGGGCTTTCTAGCCCCTCTTCCAACTGGAGGTCCCCTGGCCCCCCTCCTTCCTGCCACCAGTGCCTGGACGCGATCTCAGATGCCTCTTCTGGGCTGGAAGCCCTCCCCCACCCCGACCTGCCTCTTGAGTGGCTCTATTTTTAGGAGCTGTGCTTACAGGAGTAGGGGGACTCGCAGGGCCACAGAGAGCGTGAGAGCCGCACCTCAGGCTGGCCAACCCCCTCCCTGGAGGCCTCCGTGCACCCCAGGGTGACAGACTTCTCCCGGGGCTCAGGCCTCTGGCCTGACTGCTCCCTTGGGAGCAGTGCTGACCTGCCAGTCCTCACCCTGGGCTAGGGGCTGTCCCCCTGCCGCTCTTCCCCCACGCCCCATTTGGAGACTCTTTGGGATGAGTACCCCCACCCAGGGGAGCCAGCTTCAGTCCAAAGCACCCTATTGCCAGGCCCACCCTGCCTGCCCCACTGTAGGTCTGTTTGCCCTGACCCAGCAGGACTGGATGACTGGGAGCAGGCTCAGAAGAGTCACCAGCCTGAGGCTGCCGCCTGAGGCAGTCTCCCCTGGGGGCTACGGGCAGGGCTCCTTCAGCACCTCTGAGCCACAAAGGGGCTGCCTTGTGGCAGACACCATGCCACCTGCCAGAGCTGGGGCTCACCGCACGTCTGCAGACAGGTGCCTGGGTGGGTCTCAACCATGAGGGCCGGGTCTGGGGGACAGGTGAGTGGGCATCAGCACCCCGTCCAGGGTGCCGTCACTGCAGCCTGAGTCACAGGTTGGTGGCCACAGCACTGGGTACAGCCTCCCTTCACCCCAGCCTTCCTCCCCTTGGAGAAGAGGAAACTGAGGCACAGGGGCCACAGCCTTCCCACGGTCACACACACAGGGCGTGGAGCTTGTGTCCCGAGCCATGCCCACCTCCCAGCCACCCCTCTGGCCTCTCCGTGTGCTCACAGCGACTGGGACAGCAAGACGCTTCCCCACGTGGGGCCCTGGGCTGCCTCAGGCCTTGGGAGTGGGGCTTGGACCCCAGCTTCTGTTCCCAGAGCCGCATGGAAGACACCCTGGAGAAGCACCACGGAGCTGGGCTTTTCGTAGAGGCGGCAGCTGTGAGAGATGAACAGACCCCACACCTGCCCAGGGTCCCCCGGGGACCACCACACAGGCTGGGACGTGGGCATTCCCTCATCTGTGATCTGCCTGATTCCCTGCTCAGCTCATACTCCCCGTGCGTCTGGGGTCTGGTGTGACCAGCGTCTGCTGTGTGCTGCGTGTGTATGCACACGTGTGAGGGTGAGCTCCCTTCCATTTAGCCTCTGTGGGTCTGGTATCTGGTGTGAGTCTGATATTGTGTGTGTGGGTGTGTGTCTGCTGTGTGCTGTGGGTGTGTGACCGTATGTGAGGGTGAGCCCCTGGCCGTTTACCTGTGTGTGTCTGTGCAGCCACCAACACAGCGGCCCTGGGCGGCTCTGGAGCTGCGTGTTCCCCACGGTGGCTCTGAGTGTTTCACAGGCAGAACCTCATGCAGCGGCCTCTCCCCGTGACCGTGGGCCCTGAGTTTGGCCCCAGGCGTCGGCTGACCCTGCGGGTTCCTCCCTGTCGCTGAGCTGCTCCCTGGGAAGAGGCCTGGCTGCAGAAGACTCAGGAGCCTGCAGCCTGGCCCTGCTGAAAGGGCGTCTCTGCACGACAGGGCCGCGGGCCCGGTGCAGCTGGTCCAGGGCTGGGGAATGGCAGGCTCAGGGCTTCCCACAGAGACGAGCAGCTGGCCCTCTGCCCACCTGGACTGTCTCTCTCTCTCTCTCTCTCTCTCTCTCTGTAGAGGGAAGAGGAGGCCATGTCGGACGTGGAAGAGAGGGTGGATGAGTATGAGCGAGTGCTGGGGCACTGGGCAGGGGCTGCGCCCGTCGAAGGCATGGGGAGAGCCACACCCTTGCTTCCAGCCCGTTGCCTCGGGCTGCCCCTGGCAGGGGGCTGGCCGTGAAGACCCCAGGGCTAGAGGATGGACTGGCCGGGGGCTGGGGGTTGGGCCTCCTGAGAAAAGACCAGAGAGTTTCCCTGAGGACCCAGAGGCCACAGAGCCACCGTGCCCTTAAGCCTGCCCCAGACCTGGCATCATGGCCCTAGGGGCTGCTGGCCCTGCCCTCTGCCCTGTCCCAGGGGCCAGGGAGGGGGAGCACACCGGAAACCATCAGTCAGTCACCTCTGGAGGAGGCAGTGCCCGGGGCAGACAGGACCGCAGGCGTAGCTTGGACCCTGAAGACCCCTTCCTGGGCACCGAGGGTGCAGAACTCGGGGCTGGGTGGAGGGCTTGTGCCCATGGACTTGGGCCAGGTGGATGGGGAGGGGGGCGTGCAGAGCCCAGGGACCAGCACTCGCCGGGTTTCCTGCAGGGGGAAGCAGCTGAATGGAGCTGGGCTGGGCTGGGCTGTGGGTAGGGGACGGGCAGACTCCAGGACCCAGCAGGGGGGTAAATGTCTCCGGGAAAAGGCCGTGGGGTGTGCGCACACGTGTGTAGACATGCGTGCTGTGTTCCTGACAGCGTCTCCCCTCACACCCCAGGGAGCAGGAAGGCAAGCACACCCCGACTCTCACAGAGCGCAAGAACAGCCTTGCTGGAAACTGACTCTCTCTTCTCTCCTCTCTTGTGCTCATGCCTCCTCCCAGAGCAGAAGCAGCAGAGGAAGGTACGGGGGTGGGGGTTCACCCAGTAAGCATCTCGCCTGTCCCCACTCCCTGCTCCCAGTTGAGCAATACCCCCCCTCCACCCAGCCCGGGCTTCCTGTGGGCAGAGTCCTGTGCCAGGCCATGCCATGTGTCTGCTCCACCACCTGACTGGGCTGGGGGCCACACCCTGCCAGCAAGTGATGAAAATAGAACCCCCCTGCCCCCAGCCCCGGCCCTGGCCTTCTCGGATGCTGGGCGGCCCCTTACCCACACGGGTCCTTTCTGGTCCCAGACACTGAGGAAGGGGCTCCAGGGCCTGAGTCTAGGATAGGACCCTGACCCTGTGCCGTGACGTCAGAGAATGACCTCAGGAGGGAGGCTGAGTCAGACACAGGGCCCAGAGGCAGCCTCACCGTGGCAGCGCTTCCGGGTGCAGAGGGGACTCCAGCCCCAGAGAGGCAAGTTTCAAACGACAGGACCCTGAGCAGACTTCCCCTGAAGGAGCAGACACGGAGGGTTCCAAGCTTTGTGGCCCCTGGTCCTGCTGAAGCTGCCACTCCAGGAACATTCTAGAAACAGTCTGCAGGTCATTGGGACCCAGTTTGCAGCTTCTGGTTAAACCAACAACAGAGCAGCCCCTGTCAGCCACACAGGTCCCCCAACATTCACTGGGCCCCACACCTCCCTGTGCCAGGCCTGCTCACCGTCTGGTTCGCCTCTCCAGAGCACGAGGAGGTGGTGGAAGAGGAGGCTACAGGCAGCAAGGGCCCCAGCGCTGCTCCTGTGGCAGCGGGAAGGCCCCCTAGACTGTGGTCTTCAGCCTGGGCAGCCCCCAGTCCAGGTAGGGCTCAGCCTCGTCAGTACACGCTGCACCTGCTTCCTTCAGCCGGGCGGTCCTGGGCCCCAGGCAGGTGTGCACAGGTGGATCCTGGACCTGGAGCCCTGCAGGGCCTCCTTGGCTGAGGACGTATGAGGGGGACAGGGGGCTACTGGCAGGACCTTGAGCTCAGAACCAGGACCATGACTCCTTTCTCATGTTCTGTTCAGAAGATGGAGAAGAGGAAGTTAGTGGTCAAGTTCAGCCTTTCCAGGGTCGTGGTTGCATCAGTAGATCTCCAACCAGTCTCTAAACAGTGAACTCACTCTTCCCAAGACAAGTCCTTGCCAGGCTGGACCCTCTGTGAGGGATGTCTCTCTGATGCTGAGTGAGCCACACAAAGTATTAGCAAACCCAGCTCCTCTATCCTGAACACATTCGATCTTCTCCTTCAATTCCAACTGTCCCTGTCAATGGAGAGCCACAGAATACTTCTGAGAAGAGCATTAACAGCTCTGCTGGAAAGGAGGCAGTGAGGTTTGCTTTAATTTTAGAGGTATGTTTTAATGGGGGACAGTGACTGGTGGGCCTGAGGAGAGGATGTGAGGAACTTGCTAACTTGCACACCTCCCAGACCTCTGGCTTCAGAAACTGTGTAAAGGGCTGTGCACATGCTATTACCACCCACCAGGCAGGCAATGAACAAGGGAGCAGAATGGATTTAGAGAAGAGAGAAAGTCAGCTTGGATCTCCTCCCACAGTCATGTAGAGATTTTTTTAAGACGAGGAAATTTACATCTCGACTTCATAGAGAGATCTGAGCCAGAAATTGGAATATGGAGTCATCCACATGTTGGGAAAGGACTGCCCAGGATGGGTGTTAGGGTGGACTAAGCTTGAGGCTGCGGGAAGCAACATTTAGTAAGAAGGGTTCAGGGGAAGAACAGGACCAGGAGAAGGGAGCAAAAGCCAGCCCAAAATGTAGGAGGCAAACCAGCGAGAAGCATGCAGCAGAAACCAAAAAAGGCAGGGTTTTCTGTTTGGATAAAATATACAGTTGTTTAAATGATGCTTTTGAAGTATTTTTGAATAATGAGAGATGGCATTAATGTTGGCTGTAAAACACAACATACTAAATTAAAATATTAATCTTTCTGAAGTTTGGGATTATCGCTTCCCCCAAAGAGCACAGATTTGTGAAAATTGATGATATTTGATGATAAGGTCAAAGAGAAAGTCAACAATTTCAAAAGAACCTAAACAATGTATACTATGTTCTGTGACTGTTTCAACTATTTTGCTGTTAAAAAAAAAGGGGGGGGGGCTGCATTTAAAACCCATATGACTATTGTGTTATTGAAATTTATAATAAGAAATATGCATTTGGTCTTTGTCCAATTTCTGGCACAGAGCTCATAAAACCCTTGGAACTTCCTAAGTGACTGGACTGGAAAAAAAGGTGTCTTGATATTCACAACAAGATTTTTCAACTACACCTGACTTTACGTTAATGCAGTGACTTTTGGAAGAACCTCAGGATGGGGGCTGGTTGTCAGAAGAACCCACTGTGTCATTAGAGTTGGGACCTTCAGTCTCACCCCTGACCTCCAGGGAGGAAAGGGAAACAGAACTGGAGACTGATTGAGTCACCAGTGGCCCAGTCGAGCCCAAAAGGACAGGGTTCAGAGAGCTTCTGGGTCGGTGAACACATGGCGATTTGGGGAGAGCGGTAGCCAGGTGCTCCCTGCCCTTTCCCTGTACCCTGCCCTGTGCATCTCCCATCTAACTGGTCCTGAGTTATATCCTCTTATAATACACTGGTAATCTGCTGAGTGAAATGCTTCTCTGAGTTCTAGGAGCTTCACTAAAGATGAATGAAACCCAAGAAGGGGGCTGCTGGAACCTATAAGCTGCTCAGTCAGAAGCCCAAGTGGACCCGTGACTAGCATCTGAAGAGTGAGCAGCCTTGCAGGACTGAGTCTTTAATCTGCAGGACCCAACACCATCTGCAGGTAAACAATGCTGTCAGAATTCAGTTGAACTGCAGGACTGCTTCGTGATGAGGAAGAAAAAAGCACACATATGAGTTAGTGTTAGAATCGTAGCTATAAACCATAGATATTACTGACTAACCTTTAGGTTTAAAAAATATTCACAAGAGCGATCCCATAAAACTTACAACAGAAAGACAGTGAAAATGTTTTCTACCCCAACAATAACTAGAAATAATACAAAAGTAAAATACCATTCCCATAAGCAATGAAATATAGGAAGCACCCCAGAAACTAGCTCAGCAAAGAAAACACAAACCAGCTACAAAAAGGGGTAAAACTCCATTAAAAGGACATAAAAGATGATCTGAATAAATACAGAGGTCTTCCACTGTCTTGGAGGATATTATTAAAATGACAATAGTCCTCAGTGTAAAAATACACATGAAAGGAAAAGAACAGACCCTCAGACATGGACATGGACATACAAGAATGATATAAAGTCAGCATTAAAAACCAATGAGTAAAAACTCTTTAGCAGATGATGTTGAGAACACTGTCTTGCTAGGTGTGTCATACCACACACTCAAGAGGTCTCTGGACAGAGCAGATGTTTCGATGCACATGATGAAACGATAACACTGTGGAAGGCTGTGGATGAGAGAATGCTGGTGACCTTGGCCTAAGAAACAGTTTCTTAGAAGAAAATACTGCAAACCACATATGAGAAACAGATCTGATGATATCAAAATTAAGTACTTCTGTTCAACAAAGGACACAACAAATTCAAAAAAGGGATAAAACACTAGGGGAAGAGATGTATAACATCTAAAATTAATTATATCCTTAAGATTTTAATTGAATCCACTCCAAATAGTTTAAATAGCAAGAACCCTCCTGTAGGGCATTCTTTGTCCTACAGAGTCTTGGAGGGGCTAAAGACAAAGTAAAGACCATTCACCAAGGCATGACTGACAACCAGACCACAAAAGCAGTGGTTGCCTCTTCTCTGATCTGAACCACTTTGTTGCTCACTGGAAACTAACACAATATTGCAAATCAACTATACTTCAATTTTAAAATGGTTAAATAAATTGCTTGTAAAGTATATATGGTATATGGGACTCCCAGATGGCTCAATGGTAAAGAATCTCCCAGCCAATGCAAGATGATGTGGGTTCAATCCCTGGGTTGGAAAGATCCTCTGGAGAAGGGGGTACCCACTCCAGTATTTTTGCCTGAAAATCCCATGGACAGAGGAGTCTGGCAGGCTACAGGTCATGAGGTCGCAAAAGAGTTGCCCATGACTTAGTGACTAAACAAGCAAACAAGCATATACAGTATATAATGATTTACATATAATATGTTGTATTTATATATGTGTCAGTTTATGAACTTTAATCTCAGGGCAATAGGGGACAACTGAAATGTTTCTAGTATGGGAGTAACCAGTTCATCTTTCTATTTTAAATAGGTTACTCTCAGACTTCCCTAGTGGTACAGTGGATAGGATTCTCCCTTGCAATGCGAGAACACTGGTTCGATCCCTGGTCCGGGAAGTCTCCACATAGCCTAGGCAACTGAAGAACAAGTGCCACAACTACTGAGCCCCTGTGCTGCAACTCCTGAAGCCCGTGTGCCCTACAGCCTGTGCTCTGGAACAGGAGAGGCCACCACAATGAGAGGTCTGTGCACGGCAACTAGAGAGCAGCCCCCACCCTCTGCAACTAGAGAAAGCTTGCACACAGCACCAAAGATCCAGCACAACCATAAATACATTTTTTAAAAATAGTTTAACTCTCTTGCCTTGTAGAGAATTACTGAAAAATACCCAGACTGAGGGCAGGGAAAATATTTAGGATCTCAAAGTTGGATGATCTGTTCTAGCAAAAAGTAGAGGCAATGGGAGCAGAAATTATAAGCCTTATCAAAGAGAAAATTTTAGAGCAGAGAAAATGGAAGGAGTGGTTGATGTCAAGCTCAAGTATGGGGAGGTAGAAGAACCAAAGAGTATGGTAAGGCTGGATGCCATGCCTTGGTTGTGAAACTAGGAGGCAGGTGTTTAGAGGGTGAAGAGAGTGAGTACAGTTTTAGACTCAGTGACCCTCCAAGACCTGTGACAGCTCAGCAGGATGTGCCTAACGCAGGAGAAGAGGGGCCAGAGATGCAGACAGCTGTCCACTGGATCTAGATGGTGATGAATCCAGAGGCGGTGGGCTCAGCTATTATCCTGAAGCAGACGGGACTGAAAATGATCTGTGAATTTAGAATCAAATGAGGCTCCTTAGAGATACCATCCAAGCCAGAGATAAAACACTTCCAGTATCACTTCTTCACTTACATCACATTTTCAGCCCAGAGACAAATATCTCTCCACCTCAATCATTGCAGTTTTTATTCAATCTCATTTGCCCACCAATAATGCATCAGATCCAATGGAGTCAATACATTTTTTTAATTTTTCCAAAAATGAAATAAAGACACATCAAACTCTATATCCTGAAGAAACTGCCAGGATACTATCCAAACATTTTATACCCTGAAAGCCATTTAACCAACACAGCACTGCAAGCACAGTGTGATATGACTGCTGACCACCCTGGACAGCTGCAGAGTGGAACACCTCCCGTGGAGAGATCACACCGCTCACCGCTCCCAGGAGGCAAGCACTGGTCTGCAGCTTTGAATGCTGTTGGGTAGGGAATAATATGTGCAATATATACATATTGTATAATAGGAAAAATATGAAAATATATACAAGTACATATTTCTAAAAGTCTATCTCTAATGTAATCTCATTGTTTATATTACTCTTTTCAAAGATAACACTTGTATGTTACTAATGCAGAGATTCGTGGCTAACAAAATTTTCCTCAGAGTATTCAATGCATTTATTTGGAATCCTGAAATAGTTCTTTTCTAGTCCATTTGCTTCTTAATGAGCTTAAACAAGCTACACTTCTTGAAGGCAAATAAAAAAAATTTTTTTTAAGTAAAATACAGAGAAGCTCTCAATACCTTTTATCTCTTTAGTCTCTTAAGAAATTTTTCATGTCAATGCAAACTTTTAAATGAAATAACACAGACTCATAAAAGTTATTTGAGTAAGCACTTCCCTCATAGCTCAGTCAGTAAAGAATCTGCCTGCAATGCAGGAGACCCGGGTTTGATTCCTGGGTTGGAAAGATCTGCAGGAGAAGGAAATGGCAACCCACTCCTGTATTCTTGCCTGTATAATCCCATGGACAGAGGAGCCTGGCAGGCTACAGTCCATGGGGTCGAAAGAGTCAGACATGACTTAGCGACTTAACTACTACTACTATATAATCCTAGGGAAAACAGAAAACAAAAACCTATATACTAGAGTATATTGAAATAAAAGAATTAGTAGTGAGAGGGTAACAGGCAGCAAGACCAGGGGTCTCCAAACGGAGGAAATGGCCTGCAAGTATCAGATATTTTTATCTCTCTTAAGCGGCAGGAGGAAACCAACTAGCGCTATTTTTTCCTTCCCTATACAAATTTAAAAGGAAGTTTCTCTTGAAATACTGTGTTGCCATAAGGACACCTGGTTTCACCTGAAGTTAACTACTCTCAAACGTTGAGTTAACCAATGCCTTTTTTTCTTATGGAAATGTTTGTCTTAAGCTATGCTAATGTACTATGCATTTACCCCAAACTCTGTCTTCAAGTGGGTTCAGCCTCTTGGCTCAGAACCTACTTGACAAACCAGTATGTTATACTCAGATATTGTTCCTCTAATCTATATAAATGAAACTATTAGTATGGTGATCTGCCCTTCTTCAAGATTCAAGTTAATCATTTTATGTCCCAGGATGAACCATTTGGTGCCAAGATTATCCCAAAATGCATTTTATGGGTGAGGGGCATGATGCCAGAGTTTTAAGACTTTCTTTCATTCATTCATTTCATTCATTTCATTCATTCATCCTTTCTTTCATTAACAGACTGCTAGTGACTATATAACATCCAGCTGAAGACTAGCAGGGGGTTACTCTTTCTGCCCCCTTCCGATGCCTATGTCAGAAGCTTTCTCAGTTTCCTTTATACTTTAATAAAACTTTATTACACAAAAGCTCTGAGTGATCGAGCCTTGTCTCTGGCCCCGGATTGAATTCTTCTCCTCCGGGGGCCAAAAATCCTGGTGTCTTTGCGTGATTCAACAACAACCTTTCAGTAGTAGTACTTTTATTGAGAGGTTAAAACTAAAAAACTGCAAAGCCTATAAAGCATTCAAGAATCAAAGACTTATTGTAGACAATTATCTAAAAGGATTTACAAAGTATATTTGCGCCAATATTAGAAAGACTCCATACACTGTAAATCCCTGAGTCATACTATTGTACAACACAACCTTGTCTCCTGGAGATTTCCATAAAACAGGTCCACCACCCACCACACCCACATTTACCACCTTGGTGTTCAAAACACAAGGTCCTGAGTACACATCAGACAGCAGCATTCCAACTCAAATCCCCTTTAGTAACATTTAACATTTGATCAAAACCATCAAGGTTTTACCACCAGCAAAAGCATCTTTACTCCATGGTATAGGGATCCTCCAGCATAGGGATTTTCTTGGTGGCTCAGAGGGTAAAGCATCTGCCTGTGATGCGGAAGACCCAGGTTCGATCCCTGGGTTGGGAAGATCCCCTGGAGAAGGAAATGGCAACCCACTCCAGTATTCTTGCCTAGAGAATCCCATGGACAGAGGAGCCTGGTGGCCTACAGTCCACGGAGCTGCGAAGAGTCGGACACGACTGAGCGACTATACTTACTTACTGAAGTTAGTGAAGTTCTAAATATACAAAGAATCATTACTAGAAGGAAAAAAAGTTAACTCTTAAAACCACAACTCATATATGAATGGAAGGATTGGATGAGACTTGGAAGAAGAAGCTTCCCAGCAGAATTACATTCACTTTTGCAACCTGGGAAACCTAAGAGGGAGGAAATTGTCACTGGGGACTTCTCTGGTGGTTCAGTGGGTAAGGATCTGCCTGCCAAAGGAGGGAACACGGGTTCAGTCCCTGGTCTGGGAAGATTCCACACGACGTGGAGCAACCATGCCTGTGTGCCACAACTACTGAGCCCCGCTTCTAGAGTCCGAGAGCTGCAACTACTGAAGCGCACATGTGTACAGCCTATGCTCTGCAATGAGAAAGCCACCACAGTGAGAAGTCTGAGCATCGCAGCGAAGAGCAGCGCCCGCTGGCCACCACTAGAGAAAGACCACACAAAGTGATGAAGAGACAGCACAGCCATAAATAAGTAAATAAATAAACTAGTTTAAATTAAAAAATAAACCTTTGCCCCATCTTACAGGAAATAGGTGGGACACTTAAAAAGGGGATGCCAATGGAAAGACTTCTCAGCCGGCACTCTTGCTGCAGGGCTGCTACTCTGTGTAAAGAAACAATTTAAGTGTCACAGAATTCTTCTCCACACATGCACTAGATCCCAGAGAACTACCATCAAGGACCATTCTGCCTGAAGTATAAAAGAGACTGAAAGGAGCAAGGTTAAACATTTTTAAGCATAATTTTAAAACACAACAAAAGCTCAATTTTCTCAAGAAATTACTCTATTCCCTGTGAAAATTTAAAAGGACAATTTTTGACCCATTGCAGCTCTGGCATAACAGATAATAAAGCTACCAATAGGTCCAGGGTATGCCGGACACTGACTCAATCACAGAATAATGGCAGTCATTTCTCATGCAATCAATGCCTCGAGAGACATCCTTGAACAGAAGACACAAAGGCTTCCCTCTCTCTCACCCACAGTGGAGCAGGTGTCTAAGAACAACACT
This sequence comes from Capra hircus, assembly GCF_001704415.2. Classification (NCBI taxonomy): domain Eukaryota; kingdom Metazoa; phylum Chordata; class Mammalia; order Artiodactyla; family Bovidae; genus Capra; species Capra hircus. The sequence continues at coordinate 40,992,197 of NC_030808.1, forward strand.
CCCTGGCATCCTCTGCTAGCATCCAATAACTCATCTCTTGTTCTGATCTTTCTGATGTTACAGTACCCTGCATTATTACCATTTCAAATTGACTAAAAGTTTTATTATCTGTGTATTTATACATTTAACATTCAAAAAATCTTAGAAAGGTTTCAGTCACTGATATTATATCCAATAACTTTACATTGGATATAAATTATATCCCACAAGTCAGTTGGGAGTGAATGAAGATGGCAGAGGAACAAGACATGGAGCTCACCATCTCCCCAGAGATACGTCAAAAATGCATCTACATGTGGGATGATTCTCACAGAACATCTACTAAATGCTGACAGTGGACCTCAGACCTCCAAAAGGGCAAGAAAATCTCCATGCAACTGGGTAAGGCAAAAGAAAAACAGAGAGGAAGGAATCAGGACAGGGCCTGTGGCCCTGGGAGGGAGTTGTGAAAGAGGAAAGGTCTCCTTGCTGGCAGGGAGATCAGTTGAGACAGAGGGGGACCTTCGGAGCCTCAGAGCATGGTGACAGGTGTGCAGAGGGCAAAGCAGAGAGAGTCCTGCACGGTCGGTCGGTGCTGAGCGGCACACCCTAACCTCAAACGCTCCTACTAAGGGGGCTGAGTACTGAGGCTCAAGTCTAAGGTCAGGCTTGGGGAGAGGACTATGGTTGGCTGCAAGAAGACAGCAAGCCAGCCTAAGGGCACTAGGGTGTGATGCGCTACAACCAAGGGAGCTCAAAAAGAAGTCTGGGACCACCAATGAGGCAAGGAGCCACTGCTGGGGGCCATGTGAAGAGAGGGTCAGGCCCACCATAGGAGCCTCTATCTCTGCACATGCTCCCAGGCATCAGGGGGCCACCTACATGAGTTACACGGGCAGGCCTGAGCCACCACGGCCATGTAGGGTTCCAGAGGAATGGACCACTGCCACTGCAGAGGGTCCTGAGAGCAGATACGAGTTACTGTCCCCACATTCCTGGGAGCACAAGCAGCCCACCACCAACAAAGGTCCCATGATACAGCACTGATAACTGTCCTCATCTCCCTAGTGCAGCCAGCCGCCTGCACCAAGGGACCGCCAACTGGGAGCCAGCTGCTGCCCCAACCTTCCCAGGGGCATGCGCATGGGCCGTGCACCTGTGCACCCCTTATCAAGGGGATAACAGCCAGCACATGCTGAAAAAAGAGACAGCAAAACCAGCCCTCACCCCTCCAAAAAATTAAATCCACACATGCTACGAAGGGATGCTCCCACATATACACAGTCCTCCAAGACTACAGTAGATTGGTTTCTCCTAAACTCACAGAGGAAGAGAAATATAAAAATGAAGAAGCAGAGGAACCACTCTTAGTTAAAAGATCAAGAGAATTCCCCTGAAAGAACAATGAAACAGACTTCTTCAGTCTAATAATGGAAGTAATGAAATACTGAAAGAATTAAGAAAGGCTATCAACAGAAATGCAGATAACTGTAAAAAGGAACTAGAAACTATAAGGAAGAGCCAAGAAAAATTAGACAACTTATTTGCTGAGATGAAAACTGAGCTCATGAGAATGAATAGCAGGATGACAAATACAGAAGAAAGAATAAGTGATCTGGAAGATAGAATAATGGAAATTACCCAATCAAAATAGCAGACAATTACCCAATCAAAATAGCAGACAGAAAGTCAAATGAAAAGAAAAAAATGAAATATAAGAAACCTACAGGATGATGTGGGCTTCCCTCTGCCACTGCAGAGGGTCCTGAGAGCAGATACGAGTTGCTGCCCCCACGTTCCTGGGAGCATAAGCAGCCCACCAACAAGGGTCCCGTGACACAGCCCCGATCACTGTCCTCATCCCCCTGGTGCAGCCAGCCACCTTCACCAAGGGGCTGCCAACTGGGAGCCAACCACTGCCCCCACCTTCCCTGGTGGCTCAGACAGTAAAGAGTCCATCTGCAATGCAGAAGATCTGGGTTTGATCCCTGGATTCAAAGACCCCTGGAAAAGGGCATGGCAACACACTCCAGTATTCTTGCCTGGAGAATCCCCATGGACAGAGGAGCCTGGTGGGCTACAGTCCATGGGGTCACAAAGAGTTGGGCAAGACTTTGAGTGGCTAAGTACAGCACAGCATTTGGGATAATATAATACAGGGTAATCTACGCCAACAGGTATTCCAAAAGGAGAAGAAAGAGGAAAGGAGATTGAAAACATATTTCAAGAAATTCTGGCTGAAAACTTCCCAAACCTAAAGAAGGAAACAGATATCCAGAACAGGAAGCACAGAGGGTCCCAACAGACATCAAGACATAATAAAAATGGCAAAAGTTAAAGAGAGGATTCCAAACCCAGCAAGAGACAAGCAAACAGCTAATTACAAGGGAACCTCCATAAGGCTATCAGTGATTTCTCTATGGAAACACTGACAAAGATTTCTAGAGAAAAGGGAGCAGCAAAATATATTCAAAGCATTCAAAGAGAAAAATCTGCAACCTAGAATATTCTAGCCAGCAAGATTATCATTTAGAACAGGAAGAGAAATAATTTCTCAGACAAGCAAAAACTAAAAGAATACTAAGCCTATTCTAAAAGAAATATCAAAAGGTCATCTCTACAGAAAAAAGAAGCAAGATGATATTTGAAAGAGGAAATCACAATTGGGAAGGAAATTATTTAAATCAGCCAGTATACAAATCAAAAGCACTTCCCAGCTGGTGCTACTGGTAAAAAACCTGCCTGCCAGTGCAAGAGATATGAGACCTGGGGTCAAACCCTGGGTTGGAAAGTTCCCTTGGAGGGCATGGCAACCCACTCCAGAATTCATGCCTGGAGAATCCCATGGACAGAAGAGACTGGCAGGCTGCAGTCCATAGGGACATATAGTTGAACATGATCGAAGCAACTTAGCGCACACACACACACACACACACACACACACACACACACACACAAAGAAAAAAGAAAAAAAAAAGTATTTGTGAAAGCAATGATAACACAAGGACCAGCAAAAGGATAAACATGAAGATGTAAAATAGGGACATCATAATCATAAAATGTGAGCAAGGAGAATAAGAATATGCATATTCTTTTTCTTTTTTTAGAACATGTTTGAGCCGGTATGACTATCAGACTAAAGCAAGCGGATATAGGAAGGGGACCACCTGACCTGCCTCTTGAGAAACCTATATGCAGGTCAGGAAGCAACAGTTAGAACTGGACATGGAACAACAGGCTGATTCCAAATAGGAAAAGGAGTACGACCAGGCTGTATATTGTCACCCTGCTTATTTAAATTATATGCAGAGTACATCATGAGAAACGCTGGGCTGGAAGAAGCACAAGCTGGTATCAAGATTGCCAAGAGAAATGTCAATAACTTCAGATATGCAGATGACAGTACCCTTATGGCAGAAAGGGAAGAGGAATTAAAAAGCCTCTTGATGAAAGTGAAAGAGGAGAGTGAAAAAGTTGGCTTAAAAGTCAACATTCAGAAAACTAAGATCATGGCATCCAGTCCCATCACTTATGGCAAATAGTGGGGAAAAAGTGGAAACAGTGACAGGCTATTTTGGGGGGCTCCAACATCACTGCAGATGGTGACTGCAGCCATGAAATTAAAAGATGCTTGCTCCTTGGAAGACAAGGCATGACCAACCTAGACGGCATAATAAAAAGCAGAGATATTACTCTGCCAACAAAGGTTCATCTAGTCAAAGCTATGGTTTTTCCACTAGTCATGTATGGATGTGAGAGTTGGACTATAAAGAAAGCTGAGCACCATAGAGTTGATGCTTTTGAACTGCGGTGTTGGAGAAGACTCGAGAGTCCCTTGGACTGCAAGGAGATCCAACCAGTCCATCCTAAAGGAAATCAATCCTGAATACTCATTGGAAGGACTGATGCCAAAGCTAAATCTCCAATACATTGGCCACCCGATGCAAAGAACTGACCCACTAGAAAAGACCCTGATGCTGGGAAAGATTGAAGGCAGGAGGATAAGGGGACGACAGAGGATGAGATGGTTGGATGGCATCACCAACTCAATAGACATGAGTTGAAGTAAACTCCGGGAGTTGGTGATGGACAGAGAGGCCTGGCATGCTGCAGTCCACGGGGCTGCAAAGAGTCGGACATGACTGAGCAACTGAACTGAACTGAAACAATATGCTACTAAAAAACCAACGGGTCAACAAGAAAATCAAGAAGGAAATTACAAAGCAACAAGGTAGTACATATTAGGTTCATCCTGCCTCTTGAGAAGCATGTATGCAGGTCAGGAAGCAACAGTTAGAACTGGACATGGAGCAACAGACTGGTTCCAAATAGGAAAAGGAGTACGACAAGGCTGTATATTGTCACTCTGCTTATTTAACTTCTGTGCAGGGTACATCATGAGAAACGCTGGGCTGGAAGAAGCACCAAGTGGAATCAACATTGCCGGGAGAAATATCAATAACCTCAGATATGCAGATGACACCACCCTTATGGCAGAAAGGGAAGAGGAACGAAAAAGCCTCTTGGTAAAAGTGAAAGAGGAGAGTGAAAAAGTTGGCTTAAAATTCAACATTCAGAAAACAAAGATCATGGCATCTGATCCTATCACTTCATGGGAAATAGATGAGGAAACAGAGGAAACAGTGTCAGACTTAATTTTTTTGGGCTCCAACATCACTGCAGGTGGTGATTGCAGCCATGAAATTAAAAGACGCTTATGCCTTGGAAGGAAAGTTATGACCAACCTAGATCACATATTAAAAAGCAGAGACATTACTTTGTTAAAAAATGTCCATCTAGTCAAGGCTATGGTTTTTCCAGGAGTCATGTATGGACGTGAGAGATGGGGTGAGAGGTTGGGGTTGGCAGATATAAGCTATTACATACAAAATGGATAAATAAGAAGGTCCTACTACATAGCACAGAGAACCAGATTCTGGTATATCCTGGTATAAGCTATATTGAAAAGAATATTAAAAAGAATGTATCCAGTGACTGAATAACCAAACACATATATATACATATATATGTATAACTGAGTCACTTTGCTGTATGGCAGAAGTTAATACAGCATTAAAAACTAACTATACTTCAATTAAATAAAATAAAGATGATGGCCATATTAAAGCAACTAACCACACAGAAAAAAATTCTGCTTGGAAGTCAACAAAACCCACTTACCTCCTCAACAGGAATCCTGCTAAGACTCTCAAATTTCAAATTTGGAAATAATTAGAAAATTTAAACAAAATGCTAGCTCCAAGAATAACCCTTTTATTTTCCTTAAGGAAAACAAAACTTTAACCTGGGGTTGAAGGGTCCTATGATCTTCAGGATTCAGATCAATCCTCCTATCAATTTCTCTCTCTTCATCCCTTGCCAAGGTGCTAAGTCACTGCACACTTGATGCACCCAAAGTACTGTATCTCTGTGTGTTCCTGTGCTTAGTCAGTGAGCCATGGAAAGGCAGAAACAGGATTTAATGAGCGTTGTATCACTCAGCACTTAACATACTGTCTAGCACAATATGACTGCCCAGTGTATGTATGTGTGTGTATATATAAATATTTGTTAAATAAAGGAAATGTATTTTTCCTTTTTTCTAAAGCTGCCTGAAAGAACAATATTAATGAATGATAATCTTAATTATGGTGATACTTTCATTTTAGGAAAACAATATATGAAACGAGTGTTACCTATATAAGGAGGAAATAATTTCTCACCAACATTCAATTCACAAAAATTAAATAAAGAACTTTCTGATCCTTTTATTTCAGATTTTTTGGGTTATCATTGTGTGTGGTTTTAAACATTCCTAACTTAACCTACAAAATAACAGGAACAGAAAATTCGAAAAGGGAGAGCAAGCATGTAAAACATAGAGGAGGCCACTCTTAGGTAGAAGACTCGATAAATATAAGAGAGTCCATAGAAGAAACTTGAACTGTGGCCCGCCCAGCACACACACACACACACACACACATCCTGCCACCCAGACAGGTCAAGAGCCTGAAACCCCAGGTAAGGGAGATGGAGAAAGAGGGAGACAGACAGCAAGAGGACCACACAGGCTTCCCATCCCCGGCCTCCACACCCTGCCCCCTCCTTTCTGGGTATCCACCTGGCCCCAGTCGGCCGACCACACCCTCGCCCACCAACACACTCACCCTCTGGCCAAGGGGTGGGGGCTAGGTCTTGCCTTAAGTAGCAAAGCCGAAGGGAACCTTTGAGACCTCTGCTGTGAAAAAGTCTTGGGGACCCCACGGGTAACTGCCAGCCTCGCTGGGGCCGGGCCCAAGGCTGACTCCCCCTCCCTTGAAGAAGCTGCTTCTTCTGCATGGCCTCTCTCTGAGATGTGTCAAGATCTGCGCCAGTGTGTCTGTCTCGGATCGGATGCCATGCTCTCTCCCGTGTCCGTCTCCAGTTTTCTGTCAGTCGCTCTGTGTTTCTGCCTCTCCATCTGTGCCTCTCTGTGTGAGTATGCGTGTACGTGTGTGCACGCGGACATGTCTGTCTGCCTGCATCTCCCTCTCGCAGTCTTCGAGTCCGTCTCTGAACCTTCGTCTCTTTCTGCCTCTGCGTCTCCCGTCCCTTCCTCTGGCCCCGGCCTCTCACAGGTGCTAGGACTCTGGCTCTGGTTGATGAACTTGCCCCGGCCGGCTGCCTCACCTGGCGTGGGTGAGTGCGAGTGTCTGTGTGTCTGTCCGTGTGCCTGCCCGTCACTCATCTGCTCTCTCGGGAAGGTCCTGTACTTGGCAGGCGGCGTGGGCCCAGGGGGTCCTCGGTAGGGCGAAGGGGCGGGGCTGACGCTCTCCGGTCTACTGCGCTGGTAGCTCGGGTTGCATTTGGGCACCGAGCAGATTCTGGGCAGGATGGGCGCTCCAAGCCCGGGCTGGGCTGTGCCTAGGCCCGGAGGAAGCTCAGAGGACCGCGGGCCGCAGGCAGCAGCAGGCCCCGAAGCCAGGCACCTCCGGGGCCACATGGTCCTGAGCAGAGAACAGGATCGGGGGGTGGGGAGGAGGGAGCCGCCGAGCGAGGCGGGCCTGGATAGGCCCAGGGTGGGAGAGCGCCGAGACCTCCTCGACCCACACCCCAACCCCAAGCCCCGGCACGCACGCATGCCCGGGCGCCCGCCTGGGGTGCCGGGAGCCCTCCTGGGCCAGGCGAGTGCTGGCCAGGGGTGGCGGTGTGCAGGGGCGGGGCGGCGTCGGCCGGCCCCCGGGCGGCCGACCCTGGCCAGGCGGAGTCGGTCGCGGCTCTTGCGGCTCAGGTACAGTGCAAGGCCTGTTGAGAGGTGCGACCGGCTGGCCCAACCGGCTGGCAGATCTGAGCGAAAGGGAGGCGCAGAGCAGGGCTTTTAGGGCGCCTGGTGATAACCGCCTCCGTCTATGGCCATACCACCCTGAAGGCGCCTGATCTCAGAAGCTAAGCAGCGTCGGGACGGGTTAGTACTTGGATGGGAGACCGCCTGGGAATACCGGCTGCTGCAGGCCTTTTGCGTCCCCTCTCCTTTAGCCCCGGCCCCCCAGTGCGGCTGGCGCCTCAAGCCCCCACCAGTGCCTGGCCCCTAGCACCCCACCGCGCTCAGAGCGGTCGCCTGCCTTCCAGCCGGCGGCCCTCGCAGGCAGCGGCGTCCCAACTCTTGGGTCCTCGCAGCCCCAGCCCCTCCCCGGGTGGGTGGCCGAGCCGGACTCCCGCCGCAGACCTGGGTTGCCTCGGCGCGGCCAGCAAGCCCCTCCGCATTCAGCTTCCAGGAACCCAGATGACCATCTTGTCTCCGTCTGAGGCTTCCTTGGCAAGCCTCAGGCAATCCCGGAGGCTGCCCCACCCCCAGCCCCACCCCCAACCCCAGCACCATCCTCGCAGGCACACACACCCCGCCTCTGAGATAGGTCAAGAGCCCGAAACCCCAGGTAACGGAGGAGGAGAAAGAGGGAGAGACAGACAGCAAGAGGACCACACAGGCTTCCCGTCCCCCGACCTCCACACATTCCCCCCTCCATTCTGGGTATCCACCAGGCCCCTAGTCGACCCGACCACACCCTCGCCCACCGACACACTCACACACACACTCACACTCACACTCACACTCTGGCCTGGGGGCGGGGTCTGAGTCTTGCCTAAGGTAGCCAAGCCGAAGGGGACCTTGGAGACCTCGCCTGCTAAGAAGTCTTGGGGACCCCACAGGTGACTGCCAGCCCCAGGGCACCACATCCTGCCGGGGCCTGGCCCAAGGCTGATGCCCCCTACCTTGGGGAAGCTGCTACTTCCACATGGCCTCTCTCTGAGTTGTGTCACCGTCTGTGTCAGTGTGTCTGTCTCGGATCGGATGCCATCCTCTCTCCCGTGTCTGTCTCCCGTATTCTGTCTCTCTGTCACTCGCTCTGTGTCTCCCTGTCTCTGTCTCTACCTCCGAATGTGTGTGTGTGTACACACACGTGTGTGTGCACGTGCATGTCTGTCTACCTGTGAAAGGTTGTTGCTGAACGAAAAGACGCTGGAATTCTTGGCCTCAGGAGGAGAATAATTCAATTTGGGGCTAGAGACAAGGCTTGATCGCTCAGGGCATCTGTGTAATAAAGCTTTAATAAATATAAAAGAGGTAGAGAAAGCTTCTGACAGGCATCAGAAGGGGATAGAAAGAGTACCCCGCCCCCCCCCCCGCCCCGCTAGTCTTCAGCTGGATGTTATACAGTCACTAGCAGACTTTTAATGAAAGAAAGCAATGTCTTAAAACTCAAAATGGCACCAGGCCCCTCATCCATAAAATGTATTTTGGGATAATCTCAGCACCAGATGGTTCATCCTGGGCCATAAAACGATTGACTTGAAACTTGTAGAAGGGCAGATTACTATGCAAATAGTTTCTTTTACATAGATTAGGGGAACAATGTCAGAGTATAACATACTGGTTTGTCAAGTTTGCCATTAGGCAGAGCCGACTTGAAGACAGTCTGGGGTAAATGCATAGTACATTAACATAGCTTTAAGACAAACGTTTCCATAAGAAAAATGCATTGGTTAACTCAAGGTTTTGAGAATAGTTAACTTCAGGTGAAACCAGATGTCATTATGGCAACAGTATTTTAAGAGACACCTCCTTTTAAATTGGAATAGAGAAGGAAAAAAATATCGCTAGTTTGTTTCCTTCTGCCGCACTTGCAGGCTGTTTCCTCCCTTTGGAGACCCCTGGCCTTCCTGCCTGTTACTCTCTCACCTGCCTCTCCCTCTCGGTGCCTTCGAGTCTGTCTCTGAACCTTCCTCTCTTTCTACCTCTGTGTCTCCTCACACCCGGCCTCCCATCCCTTCCTCTGGCCTGGGCTCTCACAGGTGCTATGGATCTGGCTCTGGCTGAGGAGCTTGCGGCAGCCGGCTGTCTCACTTCGCGTGGGTGTGTGTGAGTGTCTGTGTGTCTGTCCAACTGCCTGCCTGTCGCTCCTCTGCTCTCTCACGAAAGTCCTATGCTTGGAGGGCGGCGTAGGGGCAAGTAGGTCCTCAGTAGGGTGAAGGGGCGGGGCTGACGCACTCTGTTCGACCTAACTTGTGGCTCCCGGTGGGTTAGAGCACTGGGTAGGTGCCCGGGCAGGAGGGGCGCTGAGGGCCCCGGCTAGGCTGTGCATAGGCCCGCAGGAGGCTCCAGGGACCATGGGTGGCGGGCAGCGGTGGGCCCCGAAGCCACAAAACTCCGAGGCCAACTGGCCCTGAGCAGCGAAACGGATGGGGGTTGGGTGCAGCCCAACGGGGGCCTGGCTCCAGAAGCCCAGGGTTGGAGAGCGCCTAGACCTCTGCAGCCCTCAACCCAACCAACAGCCCCCGCACGCACACACGCCCGGCAGGCCGCTCAGTGGTCCCGGAAGCCCTCCGGGCCGAGGCCGGGTCAGGCGGGTGCTGGCCACGGATGGTGGTGTGCGGGGGCGGGGCGGCTTCCATTGGCCGCTGCGCTGCCGGCCCTGCCTGGCCCGAGTGCAGTCGCTGCGCATGTACAGAGCTTGGTCTGGGGAGAAGTGCGCTCGGCTCTCCCAAGGGGCAGGCCAGAACCAAAAGGAGGGCTCTTAGGCGCCTGGCAGCAGCCCAAGCTAAGCAGGGTCGGGACTGGTTAGTAATTGGATGAGAGACCCCTTGGGAATTACGGGTGCTGTCATCTTTTTGCCTCCCCTCTCCTTTAGCCCCCGGCCCCCAGGCGTGGTTGGCGACGCCAACCCCACCTGCCCCTGACCATGGCACCCCACCACACTCAAAGTCGTCGCCTGCCTTTAGGTTGGCCAGCCAGCCAGCCGGCGGGCCTCTCAGGCACCGGCGTCAAAACTGTTGGGTCCCTGCAGCCCCTGCCCCTCCCTGGGTGAGTGGCAGGGGCCCTGGCTCCAGACAAAGACCTGGGTTGCCTCCAGGCAGCACACGAGCCCCTTCACATTCAGCTTCCAGGAACCCAGATGACCATCCAGTCTCTGTCTGAGGCTCCATTGGCAAGCCCCAGGCAATCCCGGAGGCTGCCCCACCCCCAGCCCCACCCCCAACCCCAGCACCATCCTCGCAGGCACACACACCCCGCCTCTGAGATAGGTCAAGAGCCCGAAACCCCAGGTAACAGAGGCGGAGAAAGAGGGAGAGGCAGACAGCAAGAGGACCACACAGGCTTCCCGTCCCCCGACCTCCACACATTCCCCCCTCCATTCTGGGTATCCACCAGGCCCCTAGTCGACCCGACCACACCCTCGCCCACCGACACACTCACACACACACTCACACTCACACTCACACTCTGGCCTGGGGGCGGGGTCTGAGTCTTGCCTAAGGTAGCCAAGCCGAAGGGGACCTTGGAGACCTCGCCTGCTAAGAAGTCTTGGGGACCCCACAGGTGACTGCCAGCCCCAGGGCACCACATCCTGCCGGGGCCTGGCCCAAGGCTGATGCCCCCTACCTTGGGGAAGCTGCTACTTCCACATGGCCTCTCTCTGAGTTGTGTCACGGTCTGTGCCAGTGGGTCTGTCTTTGATCGGATGCCATCCTCTCTCCCGTGTCTGCCTCCTGTTTTCCATCTGTCAGTCGGTCTGTGTCTCCCTCTGTCTGTCTATGCCTGCCTGTGTGTGTGTGTCTGTGTGCGTGTGTGTGCACGCGTGTCTGTCTCCCTCTGCCATCTTCGAGTCTGTCTCTGAACCTTCGTTTCTTTCTGGCTTTTTGTCTCCTGACACCGGGCCTCCCGTCCCTTCCTCTTGCCCCGGCCTCTCACAGGTGCTATGACTCTGGCTCTGGCTGACGAACGTGCTCTGGCTGGCTGTCTCACTTGGTGTGAGTGCGTGCGAGTGTCTGTGTGTCTGTCCGTGTGCCTGCCTGTCGCTCAACTGCACTCTCAGGAAGGTCCTGTGCTTGGCAGGTGGCATGGGGCAAGGGGGCCTGCTTAGGGCGAAGGGGCGGGGCTGACGCTCTCCAGTGGACCACGATGGTGGCTCCCTGTGCATTTGGGCACCGGGCAGGTGCCCGACAGGAAGGGCACTCTGGGACGCGGCTGGGCAGCGCCTAGGCCGGCAGAGGCTCACAAGACCTTGAGCCGCGGTCAGCTGCAGGCTGTCAAACCAGACACCTCGCGGCCTCATGGCCCTGAGCAGCGAATGGGAGGTGGGGGGCTGGCCTGCAGAGGCCCAGGGTGGGAGAGCGCCCAGATTTCCGTGCCCCTCACCCCATCCCCCAGCCCACGCAGGCGCGCACGCCCAGCCACCCGCTTGGGGTCCAGGAAGCCCTCCGGCCCTCGGACCAGGCTAGACGGATGCTGACCGGGGGTGGTGGTGTTGCAGGGCGGGCGGCATCGGCTGGCCACCGGGCTGCCGACCATGGCAGGCCGGATTCCGGTCGCGGGTTGTGCAGCTCAAGTACAGCGTGCGGCCCGTGGAGAGGTGCAGTCAGCTGGCCCGATCGGCAGGCAGGTCTGAGCAAAAGGGAGACGCAGCACAGGGCTCTTTAGGGCTGCAGCCACCTCCGTCTACGGCCATACCACACTTAACGCGACCGATCTCGTCTGATCTTGAAAACGAAGCAGGGTCAGGACTGGTTATTACGTGGATGGGACACCGCCTGGAAATACCAGGTGCTGTAGGCTTTTTGCCTCCCCTCTCCTTTAGCCCCCGGCCCCTGGCAAGGCTACCTCCGTAAGCCCCACCTACCCCTGGCTCCTCGCACCCCACCGCACTCAGAGCCTTCGCCTGCCTTCCAGCCAGTGGCCCTCGCAGGCAGCGGCGTCCCAAGTTTTGGGTCCCCGCAGCCACAGCCCCTCCCCGGGTGGGTGGCTGGGGCTCCAACTCCTGACGCGCGGCCCACGAGCCACTCTGTAAGCCATTCGGCTTACAGGGAACCAGATGACCTTCTGGTCTCCCTCCGAGGGTCTCGTGGCATGCCTCAGGCAATCCAGGGGGCTGCCCCACCCCTAGCCGCAACCCCAGCCCCAGCCCCATCCTCACATAGGACCGCATACTCTGGCGTGCACGCACTCACAGCCAGAGAAACACACACACACACCCAGAGAAACACAAACACACCAATCGGCGCCAAGACAGGTCAAGAGCCGGAAACCCCAGGTAAGGGAGATGGAGAAAGTGGGAGAGAGAGAGACATCAAGGGGACCACACAGGCTTCCCACCCCCGGCCTCGACACCCTTCCCCCTCCAGTCTCTGTATCCACCCGGCCCCCAGTCGACCGACCACACCCTCCACCTCGGACACACTCACACACACACACACTCTCACACACTCACCCTCTGGACTGGGGGCGGGAGCTGGGTCTTGCCTTAGGTAGCCAAGCCGAAGGGGACCTTTGAGACCTCGTCTGCGAAGAAATCTTGGGGACCCCACAGGTAACTGCCAGCCGCAGGGCACCACATCCAGCCGGGGCCCGGCCCAAGGCTGACGCCCCCTCGCTTGGGGAAGCTGCTTCATCCCCATGGCCTCTCTCTGAGGTGTGTCACAGTCTTTGCCAGTGTGTCTGTCTCGGATCAGATGCCATCCTCTCTGCCGCGTCTGTCTCCCGTTTTCCGTCTGTCAGTCACTCTGTGTCTCCCTCTCTCTGTCTATGCCTCCCTGTGTGTGTGCTCACGCGTGTCTGTCTCCCTCTCGCCATCTTCGAGCTTGTCTCTGAACCTTCGTCTCTTTCTGGCTCTGTGTCTCCTGGCAGCAGGGCCCCTTCCCTTCCTCTGGCCCCGGCCTCTCACAGGTGCTATGATTCTGGCTCTTGCTGGCTAACTTGCTCCGGCCAGCTGTGCTTCTTGGCGTGAGGGCGTGCGCAGGTCTGTGTGTCTGTCCGTGTCCCTGCCGGTCGATAGTCTGCTCTCCCAGGAAGGTCCTGTGCTTGCGGGCGGCGTGGGGCAAGGGGGACCTCGGTAAGGCGATGGGGCGGGGCTGACGCTCTCCAGTCGAACGCGCTGGTGGCTCCTCGTGCGTTTGGGCACCGGGCAGATGCCGGGCAGGATGGGCGCTCCAGGACCCGGCTGGGCTGCGCCTAGGCCCGCAGGAGGCTCAGGACCGAGGGCAGCTGCGGGCCCCCAAGCCAGACACCTCCGGGGCCAAGTGGCCCTGAGCACAGAATGGGGTGGTGGGGGGCGGAGCCGCCTGGCGGGGGCGGGCCTGGAGAGGCCCAGGGTGGGAGAGCACGGAGACCTCCGCGCCCCTCACCCAAGCCCCTAGCCGCCACAAGCACGCCCAGCCTCCCGCTCTGTGTCCCAGAAGCCCCCCGGGCCCGGGTGCTGGCCAGGGTAGAAGTGTACAGGGGCGGGGCGGCTTCGGCCGACCGCCGGGCTGCCGGCCCTGTCTGGATGGAGTCCATTCGCGGGTTGGGCGGCGCATGTGCAGCGCGCGGTCCGGGGAGAAGTGCGCCCGGCTCTCCCGACTGGCAGGCAGGTCAGAGCGAAAGGGAGGCGCAGCGCTGGGGTCTTAGGGCGCCTGGCGGCAGCCGTCTCTATCTGCAACCATACCACCCTGAACACGCCCGATCTCCTCTGATCTCCCAAGCGAAGCAGGGTCGGGCCTGTTTAATACTTGGATGGGAGACCGCTTGGGATTACCGCGTGCTGTCGTCTTTTTTGCCCCCTCTCTCCTTTAACCCCGGCCACCAGGCACTGTTGGCGCCGCCCACCCCACCTGCCCCTGTCCTCTGGCACCCCACCACACTCAGAGCCATCGCCTGTCGAGTCATATAGGCATTCCTGAAGCATTTGGTTGGAGTCACTAACAATTTGTTGAGGGGCTCACTGCAAAATGGAGGAAAATAAAGAAAATGCATTCAAATGATACTCAGTTGGCGGTATTTACTGTAAATTAAAGACAACTTGTCTGAAATATGAACATGACTGAGCACAATTAAGTCTCAGAACCCAAGCACCCACCTCACACAACTTCTGTAACAGTTCCAGCTTGCACCGAATTGAGCAAATGCTTTCTGAAAATGTGGACTGAAAAAGGATGCCAAAACACTCGCTCTGAAAAGTTGGGGATTAGTGACAGTTCATAAAGGAACCTAAGGAAATAATGCCAAGTTAAGAGGAAAAAGCTGGAAACAAGATTTCCAGGAGAAATATCAATAATCTCAGATATGCAGATGATACCACCCTTATGGAAGAAAGTGAAGAGGAGCTAAAGAGCCTCTTGATGAAAGTGAAAGAGGAGAGTGAAAAAGCTGGCTTAAAGCTTAACATTCAGAAACTAAGATCATGGCATCCGGTCCCATCACTTCATGGCAAATAGATGGGGAAACAGTGGAGACAGGGGCTGACTATTTTTCTTGGCTCCAAAATCACTGCAGATGGTGATTGCAGCTATGAAATTAAAAGATGCTTACTCCTTGGAAGGAAAGTTATGACCCACCTAGACAGCATATTAAAAAGCAGAGACATGACATTGTCAACAGAGGTCCTTCTAGTCAAGGCTATGGTTTTTTTCCAGTGGTTATGTATGGATGTGAGAGTTGGACTGTGAAGAACGCCGAAGAATTGATGCTTTTGAACTGTGGTGTTGGAGAAGACTCTTGAGAGTCCCTTGGACTGCAAGGAGATCCAACCAGTCCATCCTAAAGGAGCTCAGTCTTGGGTGTTCATTGGAAGGACTGATGTTGAAACTGAAACTCCAATACTTTGGCCACCTGATGCAGTGCTGACTCATTTGAAAAGACCCTGATGGTGGGAAAGATTGAGGGAAGGCGGAGAAGGGGACGACGGAGGATGAGATGGTTGGACAGCATCACCGACACAATGGACATGGGTTTGGGTAGACTCTGGGAGTTGGTGATGGACAGGGAGGCCTGGCATACTGAGGTTCATGGGGTCGCAAAGAGTTGGACACAACTGAGCAACTGAACTGAACTGAACTAAGAGGAAAAAGACGATGCACATAAGCATGTTCATCCTCACACCATTCATGACACTGATGCACAGAAGATACTTCATTTTCCCAATGGAAAGGGCCCCCTATGACCTGCATGCTGCCCATGGGGCCAACCGTGTGCTTACTTCTCAGCTTTGTCCAGAGACTTGGCGCTTTCCTTGTCTTTGGAGGACTGAATATGATTTTCACTTTTTTCCAGTTCAGCTGACTGTGCTCTCTGGAAAAATAAAAACCAAGCAGTTTTTAGATAATGATCTTAAATACAGCAAAACTCTACATATTTTCATATTTCTTAGCATCTGTTTGAGGTAAAGCTTGACTTTATTCATGAGGTATTTTAAAGTGCATATGTGTAATACAAACCACATCATCTCCAGGTCTTCCAAATATTATGCTATCAAAATGAAAGTAAACTCTCTGTGTTTGATCTTTTGACCATCTATACAGTCCATGAATCTCCAGCCAAATATTACTCTTCTAAGAAGAACCTCCGGCGATTCCCACTGAGCATCAGGACCATTATTTATTAAAATATTATTCTACATGTAAATCAATATAAACTTTTATAATACTTCCTCCTGGGAATGGCCAATAATTTTTACTCTTAAATAAATGGTATTTCTTATTCAGAAGTTAATCACATTAAATTTGGAAGGAATTTGATCCTAAAGATGGTATAAGATTTTTAATATAAATTTATTTATTTTAATTGGAGGTTAATTACTTTACAATATTGTATTGGTATAAGATTTTTAAAAGAAAAAGTACCTATTTACCCTATTGCAATCATTGTCTATGCCTATCTGCTTTGGAAGAAATAAAAATACAGTTGAATTATTAAGTCATGGAACAAAAAATAAAAGATTTTGATTCTCCTAAATTTTCTTTCTGATACAAAAATAGCTCCAGGCTTATTTTCTTCCCAAGTGTCTTCTTTTACCATTGAAAATCTCAAGCTAAACATTTGTAATTCTAAATTTCTGTCTTTATGGGAGAGGATTTTCTACATTTTGACATAATATAGAGAATTTTATGGGCTAACCAAAACACAAACTTATGCTTTATGGAGAATCTGGATGATTTTTATTTTTTATTTTAATGTCTCTATCATTCACAAAGATGTTTCAAAACAGCCTAAATACTTCATTTTCTAAGTGTATGAAGAAATTTGAGTAGATCACCCTTTCTTGGGTTTCAATCTAGTCCTCAGAAGGTAAAATCCCTTCAAGATTATTTGTTGTTTACACAGAAAAGCAGCCAGCCAAAAACTGCTGTACATGACAGAACCTGATCAACTTTTAAGCGAAGGGATGGTTCTGTTTTGAGCTCACTGATTATTCTGAGAGGCAGGTATTTCTGTTGATGGGATTAATTAGCCAAGACTAGTTCCTCCAAGAAAACTTCTTTTAGCAGGGAAAAATGATTTGATGACAGATTGGTCAATCTTGAGGGTTTGATAAATTTTGCTTTTGGAATATGATACAACAGAAGAATACTAACAAGTAAAGATACAACATCTGCTGCAAAGCCTATCTTGCCCATCTCAACCCCTACTCTAACCAGTCTCTCTCTAACCAACATAGAACCTTATATTTGCTCTGTATTGTGCCACACATACCACCATGTCTTACTGGTGATGTGCAGGCATGTTTACAACTTCTGTAAGAGAAGGGCCACGTCCTGTGTATCTCTGTGGTCCTGGTGACTGGTATGATTCATGATGTGGTCAGCCCTCTGCATCCTGGGCTCCAAATTCAAGGATTCAACCAAATGCAGATCCAAAATATTTGGGGGGAAAACTCCATAAAGTTCCCAAAGGTAAACTAGAATTCACTGCACTCCAGTAATCATTTATACAGCATTTCCATCATATTAGGCATTATAAGTAATTGAAGTGATTAAAAGTATACAAGAGGGTGGGGTGGGGTGTTCTATGCAAGAACTGTGTCATTTTATTTAAGGGACTTCAGCACCTTTTTTGTATCAATCCTCCCTCCTGTCCCCCTCCCTGCAGATATCCAGGGATGACTATAAAGCTGTTGTCCAGTTGCTAAACCATCCCCACCTCTCTGCGACCCATGGACTGCAGTATGCCAGGCTTCCTTCACTATCACCCTGAGTTTGCTTAAACTCATGTCCACTGAGTCAGTGATACCTTCCAACCATCTCATTATATGTCACCCTCTTCGCCTCTGGCCCTTAGGTTTTCCCACCATCAGGGTCTTTTCAAAAGAGTCAGCTCTTCACATAAAGGGGTGGAAGTATTAGAGCTTCAGCTTCAGCATCAGTCCTTCCAATGTATACTCAGGGTTGGTTTCCCTTATGATTGACTGGCTTGATCTCCTTGCATTTCAAGGGATTTTCAAGATTCCTCTAGCACCGCAATTCAAAAGCTTCAGTTCTTTAGCACTCAGCTTTCTTTATGGTCCATCTCTCACATCCATACATGACTACTGGAAAAACCATTGCTTTGACTAGATGGACCTTTGTTGGCAAAGTGATGTCTCTGTTTTTTAATATGCTGTCTAGGTTTGTCACAGCTTTTCTTCCAAGAAGCAGGCATCTTTGAATTCCGTGGCTGCAGTCACTGGCCACAGTGATTTTGGAGCCCAAGAGAGAATATCTGTCACAGTTTCCACCTTTTCCCCATCAGTTTGCCATGAAGTGATGGGACCAGATGCCATGATATTTGTTTTTTAAACGTTGAGTTTTAAGCCAGCTTTTTCACTCTCCTCTTTCACCTTCATCAAGAGGTTCTTTAGTTCCTCTTGGCTTTCTGCCGTTAAAGTGGTATCATCTGCATATTTGAGATTGTTGAATTTCTCCTGGCAATCTTGATTCCAACTTGTGATTCAACCAGCCCAGCATTTCGAATGATGTACTCTGCATAGAGGGCTTCCCAGGTGGTGCTAGTGGTAAAGAACCTGCCTGCCAATGCAGGTTATATGTAAGAGATATGGGTTTGATCCCTGGGTAGGGAAGATCCCCTGGGGGAGGGCATAGCATCCCACTCCAGTATTCTTGCCAGAGGAGAATCCCATGGACAGAGGAGCCTGGCAAGCTGCAGTCCACAGGATCACACAGAGTTGGACACGACTGAAGTGACTTAGCATGTATGCGTGCACTCTGCTAAGCAGGGTGACAATATACAGCCTTGACATACTACTTAGCAGTTAGTAAATTCTTAAAACATTGAAAAATTGAATCAGTCATCCGATAAGAAGAAAGAAGGCCTCCAAGTCCAGAGAGAAGACAGAGGCAAAAGGAGGAAAGATAATGACAGGGCACTGGAAACAAGAAATGGGACGCAACGGCATGCAGAACATGCCAGCTGTTTACTGTCACCTTAAGAGCACAGTGAGAGTCCACGTGAGGTAATGTGGATCCAAAATATACACCTGAGCATGCGTGAGACAAAACTAGTTATTTCAAGTGTTAGGACGCCAACAAGTAGATGAAGAAACAAGAAAGTTACACTCAGCAAAAGCACCTGTGAATTCACTCATCTGTATATTCATTCAACATCACTCTCTCATGCAGGAATCATCAGCCTGTTATGCAGGAATATGTGTATAAAGCTGTAAGGAGTAGGACTAAAAGGGATGGCCGGGTAGCACAGTGGTGAAGAACCTGCTTGCCAATACAGATGATGCAAGAGACGTGGGTTCAATCTCTCAGTTGGGAAGATCCCCTGAAGTAGGAAATGGCAACCGACTCCAGTATTCTTGCCTGGAAAATTCCATGGACAAAGAAGCCTGGCAGGCTAAGTCCACAGTGCGGCAAAGAATCAGACATGACTGAGTGCACGCGCGCGCACGCACATGCACTCAGGACTAAAACACCATAGATTTTTAAGCAGTATTCATCAAATCTACAAATTTTACTATTCATCATTAAACTAAGACCAACTGCTTCTTCTAGCCCATAATGCCAGTTTTCTCCTTGCAAAACTTGTGCAAAACTTAGAGTCAGTTATTTTCTACCTTTTTAGTTCAGTTCAGTTCAGTTCAGTTGCTCGGTCGTGTCCGACTCTTTGCGACCCCATGAATCGCAGCACGCCAGGCCTCCCTGTCCATCACCATCTCCCGGAGTTCACTCAGACTCACGTCCATAGAGTCCGTTATGCCATCCAGCCATCTCATCCTTGGTCGTCCCCTTCTCCGCCTGCCCCCAATCTCTCCCAGCATCAGAGTTTTTTCCAATGAGTCAACTCTTTGCATGAGGTGGCCAAAGTACTGGAGTTTCAGCTTTAGCATCATTTCTTCCAAAGAAATCCCAGGGTTGATCTCCTTCAGAATGGACTGGTTGGATCTCCTTGCAGTTCAAGGGACTCTCAAGAGTCTTCTTCAACACCGCAGTTCAAAAGCATCAATTCTTCAGCACTCAGCCTTCTTCACAGTCCAATTCTCACATCCATACATGACCACAGGAAAAACCACAGCCTTGACTAGACGGGCCTTAGTCGGCAAAGTAATGTCTCTGCTTTTGAATATGCTATCTAGGTTGGTCATAACTTTTCTTCCAAGGAGTAAGTGTCTTTTAATTTCATGGCTGCAGTCACCATCTGCAGTGATTCTGGAGCCGCCAAAAATAAAGTCTGACACTGTTTCTACTGTTTCCCCATCTATTTCCCATGAAGTGATGGGACCGGATGCCATGATCTTAGTTTTCTGAATGTTGAGCTTTAGGCCAACTTTTTCGCTCTCCTCTTTCATTTTCATCAAGAGCCTTTTTAGCTCCTCTTCACTTTCTGCCATAAGGGTGGTGTCATCTGCGTATCTGAGGTTATTGATATTTCTCCTGGCAATCTTGATTCCAGCTTGTGCTTCTTCCAGCCCAGCATTTCTCATGATGTACTCTGCATATAAGTTAAATAAGCAGGGTGACAATATACAGCCTTGATGTACTCCTTTTCCTATTTGGAAGCAGTGTGTTGTTCCATGTCCAGTTCTACTGTTGCTTCCTGACCTGCATACAGATTTCTCAAGAGGCAGGTCAGGTGGTCTGGTATTCCCATCTCTTTCAGAATTTTCCACAGTTAGGCCCCAAATTCTCTTTCTTATCCGCAACCATCAACTATGTCAGACTAGTGACTACCAATCTGTACAAGAACCTAAAGGTCATCCGGGTAATTCTGACTCTCTTTGACCCCCAAAGTGAAGTATCAAGGGTTCTTCACTGGTCCATCAGTTTAAAGTCAGGCTTTAAAGAGAACGAGTATTAGGGATTTATTCATCCACCTATTCAATTAAAGGCCGACCGATTACTAAGCGTTACACAAGATACTGGAGATAATATATATATATTGGGCTTCAAGTTCTAGGAAAATCCCACCACACTACATTCCGTGCTCCTCATAACACCATTCTTATTTGCTCAACCTGCTACAGCGATCTTCTGCTGCTTTTTTTTTTTTAATTTTTTTATTTTTTTTTTAATCTTTATTCTTACATGCGTTCCAACATGACCCCCCCCCCCTCCCCCACATCTCTCTGGTCATCCCATGCACCTGCCCAGCAGCTGCCCCTACGTCAGACATGACTGCGATTCAATTCTTACATGACAGTATACAATTAGAATTCCCATCTCCCATCATCCCCCCTCCCTCTCCCTCTGGTCCAAAGTCCTTATACATCTGTTTTTTTTCTGTTTGCTACATCTCATTCTTTTATTATATTTTTTTTTTTTTTTTTTCTTTCTTTCTTCATCTGTATATTGCTCGTTTCATTTCATCAACTGTTCAATGATTCTTTTTCTGTATATTTTGTATATGTACACTTTCTTATCCATTCATCTGCTGATGACATCTAGTTGTTTCCATGTCCTGCTATTATAAACAGTGCTGCGATGAACATTGGGGTACATGTGTCTCAGAGACCTCTTCCGCTGCTTTTAAAACTGCATGTAACTCTTTCTACATATGAAGGAGGTGCTAGTGAGCTCACTATCATTCCAGAGTTTCTGCTGAAATAGGTTCTTATGGCCAAACATATGGACAATGCAACTACACATTCACATATCAATTAACCACATAAAAGAATTTCCAAGTTTCAAACATTCAAATAACAAGCCCTCCCTCTCCTAGTCTCATGAGACCAAATTGTTTCAGTCTCCAACACAGGGACTGCGTACCCCTTCCTACTCCCACCCCAATTATCTGCAGGTTTGTTCCAGAATTTCTTTTTCCCATGATTTCCCATCTGCCTGAAGATGAACTAGACCTATTGCTGCTAAGTTAGAGGCTTTCACTAATTACTCACTAGTTTCACTAGTTTTCACTTTGCTACTCACTAAGACTCATGGCGCCTAACACCACAGACACAACTCTCACCCAACCACTGGCCAGAATAAATGGAATTCCTGGCTGCCAGGAATCACCAAGTATTCTGACCTCCACAGTCCTAAACCAACATACCCTGCAACTGATGGCTGCTCTTCCAACTCCTGAGAGAAACTGTAGCTCCCAGAGAGGAGAGGCGTGGGAGCAGGTACGCAGAGGGAGGGGAGGCTGTCGAGAGAGACCATGTGCTTTTCTGTGGCTAAGTCTATTGACAGTGCCCAGCCAGTGTTTCTCAAGTGGGGTTCCGGGGAACATTGACTTGTGTCCTGGGATTCATTAAGAATTGCTGGATGGTACATACTATAGTAATAAGGGGGTTTCCCAGGTGGCTCAGTGGTAAAGAATCCGCCTGTAATGGAGGAGACATGGGTTCAATCCCTGGCTTGGGAGGATCCCCTGGAGAAGAAAATGGCAACTTGCCCTGGTATCCTTGCCTGGTGACTCCTACGGGCAGAGGAGCCTGGCAGCTGGGGTAACAAAAGAGTCAGACACAACTTAGTGACTAAACAAAGACATGCTAAATAAATACTTTCAGAAGTATTACGTTGTTGAAAGAGCTATTTCATTTTAACAACAATCCTCATAATTAATTGATTATAAAAAAGTGTGTGTGTGTGTCAGAAGGAGACAGAGAAGATGTGATAGAATGCTCCTGAAGAGCCAGGTTTCCAAGGGATGCAGGTGGCAACACTGTGCAAGCCAGACTTTCACCAGCTCCCTCACTCAGTCTCTACCATTTTCTCAGTATTTTATACTCAATCTCATCTGTAAATCTTTGCCTTGATCCTCAAAGGGCATAAACTCTCACCCTCGTTTCTGCCGCCTAGTGTTGCTTCCTTCCATCACAGCATCACACCCTCGGCCCCTGGACTTCCCCTCACCCCCACCAACCCCCCTCACCAGACCTGCATGCACCCAACCACCCAGGACAAATCTCTTCAGCCTGTGTTTCTGTCATCAGCTCCAGTTTTCCCTCCACATCCACACAGGCAACTACTTTCTAGGCATTTTCATCTTAGACCAAAAAAGTCTAAAGATAAGCTCATGTCTTCTTCAGTGGTCCTGATGACAGTAAAGTGGGAACGAGTTGCCCAGCTGGAAGGTGATGAATTGCCAAGTCTCGGAGCTGCTCACTGTCCTCCACTCCCACTGCTCTGCCCTCTCCATACCAACAGCCTCCATCTACCCAAGACGCGAGGGTCCACCTGGTCCCCCACCATATCCAAGGCCTATACATGTCCTAAGTGGTGGGCAGCTTGGCTGTAAAGATATGGATCTGAGCCTGTGCTCCACATCGACCTCACTCTTACCTGTGTCACAGTATCCTGTGGAGGATTACTATCCTCACTCTTGGATCCACAGAGACCCTGGGCACATGTTAAGCTCCCAGTGCCTGCCCGCTTCCCTGCACCCGTGTCTGTGTCCTGCCCCCTCCTGCTGAGCAAGTCTGTCCTCACCAGCTTTCCTTCAGTTCCTCATCCACAAACGCCACATCCTTTGTCTAGAACATGCCGCACACATCTCACCCTGGCAGCACCCACAGCCACCTGGCTTCAGCTCTAGCCTCTCTGCTCTGGGGAGGCCTCCCTCACCCTCCACCAGCTGCATCCCCCCTGTATCATGGCAGCACTAGAGGAATGCGCATTTCCTTCCAGCACACATCACAGCTGTGAACAGATATGTGAGGCCCAGTGCCCAGAGCAGAAAGAAACTGACATAAGCACATGGATAATGTCCATTTTCTCCTCACTGCAACCAGAGCAAGTGCCTGAAATAAAGCAGATGGTTAATAAACACAAGATGAACTCATAATAAAAGAATGGAGCTTATTATGCATATAAATTACTGCAAACTCACTCCTTTCTTTCTAATCTCTTGTCTCCTTCCGTCTCTTTCCTCTTCTTTACACAGTGGAAACAGTAACCAGCCAGGAGTGGAAACAGTGGGTGTCTGATTTTGGAGAAGCAGAGGTCGCAGGATGTGGCGATGTCAGCCAGGCATGCAGTCCTGGGCTGCATTCGGCCTGAGGGGCGCCTGCACCGGCCTCGGGGTCAGTGTCTCTGGCTTTGCTCCTGTGCTACTCTGACAGCACCAGCCACGCTGTCCTCTCCCTGTGATTTGCCTGCATGTCTCCCTTCTCTCTCCTCCCCGTCAGCTTCTCCTCCTGTCCTGCCTGAGCTTCAGACTTCCTTCTCCCTCTTTCACAGGCCTCTCTCTCCTTCTCCAGCTCAGAATCTCAGAGGCAAACTGACTCCCCTCACCGAGTGCTTGGTAGTTGAATCCCCATCATCTGGCTTTTGTTCTTCCACTAAGCTCAGAAATGATCTCCCTGGAGCCAAGAGTCTCACCTATAGAAGAACAAGAGCTCCTGCTGTTGAGCCCTTAGTAACAGGCAGGCATCTGCAAGGTATCCCGTGTGTACAGTGTCATGGAACCCTGACAGACAGGCGTCATCACCAAGAGGGCCACCCCCAGTGTATGAAGACAATGCAGATCTCGGGCCTTGTCCACTGAGGACAGGCGCTGAGGCCCAGGCCCTCACCCGTCACCTCCTGACATCAAGGGCCAACATCAGTGTCTCTCCACAGGAGCTCTACTGAGCCCCAGGCTAGCTAATGAAGGGGTCTGGGGCCTTAGACACCAACAAATATAGGAAAGCCATGAAAAATGCAGGGAAGGTGACCAGGCAGGAACTTCACAACCTGAGGAATGATGTAAGCTCCTGGGTTTTCTTTCCTTCTTCATCCCTGATGGGGTGCTAGAGAGGCCTGGGCCCAGCACCAGCTCTACACAAAGGACTGGGGAAAGGATGTCTGGTAGGAAAAAACTTCATTTTTAATACTTGTTGACCAACCAAAAATGAAAAGGAAAACTGACCCCTCTTGGAATCAGTGTGTTAAAGTGGAGAACCAAACTTTCCCCCTGAGGAGGGGGCAGATGGCACTCCTACCTGCTCCCCCAGCAGCAACAAGACAGAATGAGGTGGCTCAGAGGGGTGATAGTGAGCCTACAATCTAACAAGAAAATGGGCAAAAGACAGAGACTTCACTGAGAGAACACACAGAAGATAAACATATGCAAAGATGGTCATTTTTCTTCCAGTAGTCATGTATGGATGTGAGAGTTGGACTATAAAGCAAGCTGAGCACCAAAGAATTGATGCTTTTGAACTGTGGTGTCGGAGAAGACTCTTGAGAGTCCCTTGGACTGTGAGATCCAACCTGTCCATCTTAAAGGAGATCAGTCCTGGGTGTTTATTGGAAGGACTGATGTTGAAGCTGAAACTCCAATAATTTGGCCACCTGATGTGAAGAGCTGACTCATTGGAAAAGCCCCTCATGCTGGGAAAGATTGAGGGCAGGAAGAGAAGGGGATGACAGAGGATGAGATGGTTGGATGGCATCACCAACTCAATGGACATGGGTTTGCGTGGACACTGGGAGTTGGTGATAGACGGGGAGGTCTGGCGTGCTATGGTTCATGTAGTTGCAAAAAGTAGGACATGACTGAGCAACTGAACTGAACTGAACTGAAGATTGCCTTTTACCATTAGAAAATTGCCCATTAAAATCACGAAGAGATATTGCCATACATCCATCTATTACAACAGCTAAAATTTTTAAATGGTGTTAGTAGCAGCGATGTAGCAAAATTAGATCTTTCACATATTGCCTCTGAGAGTATTAAAATGGTACAGCCATTCTGTAGTTTTCAGTCCGTTTGCCCTCTGATGGAGAAGGATAAGAGGCTTATGAAAGCTTCCTGATGGGATAGACTGACTGTGGGGGATACTGGGGATACTGGGTCTTGTTCTGATGGGCAGGGCCATGTTCCGTAAATCTTTAATCTAATTTTCTGTTGAGGGGTGGGGCTCTGTTCCCTCCCCGCTATTTACCTCAGGCCAAACTATGGTGGAATTAATGAATGGATGGATGGTATCACTGAATCAATAGACATGAGTCTCAATAAATTCTGGGAGTTGGTGATGGACAGGGAGGCCTGGCATGCTGCAGTCCATGGGGTCGCAAAGAGTTGGACATGACTGAGCGACTGAACAGAATTAAGATAATGGTGACCTCCCTCAAAAGATCCTATGCATGTACTGCTACAGTCCATGCCCCCAACCCCATAGCAGGCCACCACCAACCCATGCCTTTGCCGGAGACTCCCGGACATCCACAGGCAAGTCTCCTGTGGGGTCACTGTTTCTTTCTCCTGGGTCCTGGTGCTGACATCACCAGCTGAACTGAACTGAACAGCCATTCTGGAAAATAGTTTCAGTTCAGTTCAGTCGATCAGTCGTGTCCGACTCTTTGCCAGGCCTCCCTGTCCATCACCATCTCCCGGAGTTCACTCAGACTCAACGTCCATCGAGTCCGTGATGCCATCCAGCCATCTCATTCTTGGTCGTCCCTTTCTCCTCCTGCCCCCAATCTCTCCCAACATCAGAGTCTTTTCCAATGAGTCAACTTTTCACATGAGGTGGCCAAAGTACTGGAGTTTCAGCTTTAGCATCATTCCTTCCCAAGAAATCCCAGGGCTGATCTCCTTCAGAATGGACTGGTTGGATCTCCTTGCAGTCCAAGGGACTCTCAAGAGTCTTCTCCAACACCACAGTTCAAAAGCATCAATTCTTCAGCACTCAGCCTTCTTCACAGTCCAACTCTCACATCCATGCATGACCACAGGAAAACCCATAGCCTTCACTAGACAGATCTTAGTCGGCAAAGTGATGTCTCTATTTTTGAATATACTATCTAGGTTGGTCATAACTTTTCTTCCAAGGAGTAAGTGTCTTTTAATTTTATGGTTGCAGTCACCATCTGCAGTGATTTTGGAGCCCAAAAAAATAAAGTCTGACACTGTTTCCACTGTTTCCCCATTTATTTCCCATGAAGTGATGGGACCAGATGCCATGACCTTCGTTTTCTGTTCCCCTGGTATTTCTGATTTTCTTGAAGAGATCTCTAGCCTTTCCCATTCTGTTGTTTTCATCTATTTCTTTGCATTGTTCACTGATGAAGGCTTTCGTATCTCTCCTTGCTATTCTTTGGAACTCTGCATTCAGATGGATATATCTTTGTTTTTCTCCTTTGTCTTCAGCTTTGCTTCTTTTTCACCTATTTGTAAGGCCTCCTTAGACAGCCATTTTGCCTTTTAAACATCCCTCGTGTTGTTGGAAGATGATGTTTGCTATGATCAGTGTGTTCTCTTGGCAAAACTCTGTTAGCCTTTGTTCTACTTCATTTTGTACTCCAAGGCCTATTACAATTGTGTTTTCCATCTCTTTAATTTAGTCATTTTGAAAGCATTATATAAATGGAATCATATAGTATGTAACCCATAGCCTTTTGATACTGGCTTATTTTCACTCAGTATAATTCTGTTGCAATACCACCAAGTGTTGAGTGTATTGAAAGCTCATTTCTTTCCATTGCTGAGTAGTATTCCATGGTGTGAATGCCCCATGTCCAAGGGCAAAGGAGAAGCCCCAGAAAGATGATAGGAGGGGCAAAATCATGTTTAGAATCAAACCCCATACCCACCAGAGATGCTCAGATGGCTCAAACAAAGCCTTGTGCACACCAGGACCCAGAGACCCCACAGAGACTGAGCCAGACCTGCCTTTGAGTGAGTGAGTATCACCTGCAGAGCTATGGGTTAGCAGTGGCCAGCCATGGGGCCACGGACTCTGGCTGTAGCAGACCTGGGTCATGCAGTGTGTGGCATAAGCCCTCTTAGAGGAGGTCACCATTCACGCCAGCATAGAGCCGCTGAGCAGGTGACCCACAAACCGCAGAACAATTATACCCAAGAAAGTCTCACACCGTTAAGAAAGTTCTAGGACCCACAATAGATTTCCCAACCTGGGGATCTGGCAAAGGGCCTGAGAACCCACAGGGAATTCTCTTTGGAGGCCAGTGAGATTTGATTCCAGAACTTCCACAGGACTGGGGAAACAGATTTGGAGTACATGGCTGCTTGTACAAATAAAGTACAAAACCAGGAGCCAAGAGATAGGAGCAGTGTCCCCACAAGAGACTGGGCCAGACTTTCCTGTGAATGTCCAGGAGTCTCTGGTGGAGGCATGGGTTGACAGTGGCCTGCTGCGGGGTCCAGGCACTGAATACAACAGTGTGTGCACAAGTCCTTTTGAAGGTCACCATTACCACAATTACCCCTACCACAGTTTGCCTCAGGCCAAAAACAGGGAGAGAACACAGCCCCGCCCACGAACAGAGAGTTGGATTAAAGATTTACTGAGCATGGCTCCGCCCATCAGAATAAGACCTAGTTTCCCCCACAGTCAGTCTCTCCCATTAGGAAGAGCTTCTTATTCCAAGAGCTTATTCCAAGAGCTTCCTATCCTTATCCATCAGAGAGCAGACAGAATGAAAACCACAATCACAGAGAACTAACCAAACTGATCACATGGATCACAGCCTTGTCTAACTCAAAGAAACTATGAGCCATGCCATGTAGTTCACCCAAGACGGACGGGTCATGGCGGAGAGTTCTGACAAAATGTAGTCCACTGGAGAAGAGAATGGCAAAGCACTTCAGTATTCCTGCCTTGAGGACCCCATGAGCAGTAATGAGAAAACTTATATCAGCACACAAAAAATATGTATACCTATGGCTGATTCATGTTGAGGTTTGATTAAAAAAACAGTAAAACTCTGTAAAGCAATTATTCTTCATTAAAAAAAAAAAAACTAAAACAAAAACAACTTAATGTATGTAAATAGTCACAGGCCAAACTGTGGTAGGGGTAATTGTGGTAAAAGCACTTGTGCACACACGGTTGTGTTCAGGGCCTCTGGCCCCGCGCAGGCCACTGTCGACCCATGCCCCTGCCAGAGACCCCTGGGCACTCACAGGCAAGTGCGGCTCAGTCTCTGGTGGGGACACTGCTCCTATTTCCTGGCTCCTGGTGCTCACAAGGTTTTGTTTGTGCCTTTTGAGAGTTTGTTGGAGGAAGTCCTGCAGAAGTTCCATAATCACACTACAGAATCGGGCAGTAAATAGCCCAAACCTGAAAGCAACACAAATGTCCCTCAATGTATAAAGCAAATGTTAGAGCATTTACACCATGGATTATTATTCAGCAGTGGAAAGAAATGAGCTTTAGATACACTCAACACTTGGCTGGATCACAACAGAATTAATACTGAGTGAAAATAAGCCAGTATCAAAAGGCTATGGGTTACATACTATATGATTTCATTTATATAACACTTTCAGAATGACAAAATTAAGAGATGGAAAACAGAAAAATAACTGTCAGAGATTAGTAATGGGGAAAGGGATCTTTGCAGAGGTGGAACAATGTGGGTTTTTTTTTGTTGTTGTTGTTTTTGTTTTTTTTGTTTTTTTGTTTTTGTTTTTGTTTTCAGTTGGCTTCATGACTTGCAGCATCTGTCCCTATCAGGGATTGAACCTGGTCCCCGGAAGTGAAAGCTCTGAGTCCTAACCACTGGACCACCAGGGACTTTCCAACAATTCTGTCTCTTGATTGTAGTGATGTTTACACAAATCAGCACATGTGATAAAACTGTATACAACTACACACACAAACATGCATGCACATACCCTCATTCACATACACACATAAGTGCATGTGAAACCAGCAAAACTGAAAAAAAGGTCTCTAAAAAACACCAATGTCAGTTTTCAGGTTTTAACATTGTACTATACTTCAGTAAAAAGCAGAGACATTACTTTGCCGACTAAGGTCCACCTAGTCAAGGCTATGGTTTTTCCAGTGGTCATGTATGGATGTGAGAATTGGACTGTGAAGAAGGCTGAGCACCGAATAATTGATGCTTTTGAACTGTGGTGTTGGAGAAGACTCTTGAGAGTCCCTTGGACTGCAAGGAGATCCAATCAGTCCATTCTGAAGATCAGCCCTGGGATTTCCTTGGAAGGAATGACGCTAAAGCTGAAACTCCAGTGCTTTGGCCACCTCATGCGAAGAGCTGACTCATTAGAAAAGACTCTGATGCTGGGAGGGATTGGGCGCAGGAGAAGAAGGGGATGACAGAGGATAAGATGGCTGGATGGCATCACTGACTCGAAGGACGTGAGTCTGAGTGAACTCTGGGAGCTGGTGATGGACAGGGAGGCCTGGCGTGCTGCGATTCATGGGGTCACAAAGAGTCGGACACAACTGAGTGACTGAACTGAACTAAACTGATACTTCTGTAAGATGTTATCATTGTGGAAAACTGGGGAAAGGCTACACAGGATCTTTGTGTACTATGTATGCTGTTTCTTGTGAACCTGTAAAATAAAAACTTAAAAGAAAAAACAAATCAACAGGGCTCATTGGTCATCTGTTCCTTAATGTCCCCAAACATGTACCTCCTTTGAACACCCAACACTGGCACATGGCCATCTGGCCCAGACACTCAGGAAAGAAGCTGACTTCAGTCTCTCTCCTCCCGCATCCAGTTAGGTACCACTTCCTAGATCGATCAGCCCTGATAGAAATCTCAGGAGCAGATTTCCCCTCTCTTATCACTGCCGATCCAGAGTCATCTGACCACATCCATCCCTGTCAGTCTCAGCCTCACCCAAATCCAATTTCAACTCTCCTGTGGGTCAACTTCACCAACACAGAATTCCTCACCCCAAATATTGTAATGTTTCTCTCATCTGTGCCTTTCAGCAAACTTTATCCCGCCTGCTGGGAAAGTCCCCATATCCTCTCTTAAACTCATAAGAACTTTTACAAGTGGCTTCGAATCTTGCCTCATAATGAAGAGTACTCCAGGTCCCCCAAGACCAAGTAATTGTCACCTCTTCAGCAACTACCCTGTTCTTCTCACATAATTATATCCTAGCACTTGTCACCTTAACCTGTAATTACTTCGTTGTGTGTTTGAAACACACCTCCTAATTTTGCAGTCATCTCATCTTATTTGAATAAAAAATATGCATGTTGGACTTCCTGATGGTCTTGGGGTTAAGAATCCACCTGCCAATGCAGGAGACACAGGTTGATCCCTGGTCTGGGAAGGCTGCATGTGCCATGGAGCAACTAAATGCACTAGCCACCACTCCTGAAGCCCACGCACCCTGGAGCCTGTACTCTGCAACAGGAGAAGCTGCTGCAGTGGAGCCTCAGCGCTGAAGCTAGAGAGCAGCGCTTGCCTGCTGCAGTTAGAAAAAGCCCCCGCAAAGCAACAAAGACTTGGCACAGCCAAAGTTAAAAAATAAATACAACGCAAAAACGATGTGTGTTAAGTACATTATGAATGGAACAGCATTTTCTGTGTTGGACTGAGGACTTCTCAGCAATTTCAAGCAAAAATCTTTCTGTATTATTAAATGACTACTTAAATAGACCTTTAATACATCATACATTCCAGAGTTTATAGGTGGTCTCTATACTACTTGTTTGCCTGTGTTTCCTCTAAACTTGAAAACTGGCTTTTCAAGAAGTATATTCTTCATAGTCCGCAGACTAAGATACCACAGTCCCACAAATCTTTCCTCCCCAGGTAGAACGAACAACTGGAATGTTGTTAAATGAGAAGGGCTGAGGGGAATTTGCAAAATGGTAGTCATGCACACACAGCAATGGTGAACAGAGACACACAGCAATGGAGACACTGATAATAGCTATGGTGAACATATACGTATCGTGATGGTGGACACTGACACACAGCAATCTCAAACTGAATGGCTATTCAGGACTCCTGAAAATATCACAATCACATATTGGCAAATCATTGTATACTGGTGAGTAAACAAAAAGTTCAGAAGTGAATACAGATCTAAAATCATTCAATTTCCTAAATAAGTAATCGACTGGAAAAAAAAAAAAGCACAACCAGGATGTATAGAAGTTTTTGCTGAAAAACAAAACAAAAAACATGTAGTCAAATATCAAGATTACTGCTAATCACAAATAAGCCAAGATCTCAAGTTAATGATTATAGTTGCCTTTCTGTGTATGGGTAGATGCAAGAGTCTGGGCTCACTGAAATCATTCCTTTGATATGCATGTTAAAGGGGTTATGTCTGGGGCCTGCATCCTGTTTCTCTCCACCCCAGTCCCTTAGGTACACCCTTAGGGGCAGCTGCAGTGGCCAAGAGCTTAATGGCAAGCAACATTCTTTGTTTAGTAAAATGGCAGGCAACATTTTTTGTCCAACATTCAGTGAAGGAAAACATAGGAATTTTATATTCTTATAAAAGCATTTGACTATTCCCTTCATTGACTAATTGCCCAGCAAAACATTAGTTGTTGCAATCATGGGTGACAAGGAGGGGAGGGATGGATGATGCATCCCTCAAGAAGAATCTTAAAATCATCAAATGCTATTCCTGTTCATGAATAATTACCTGTCAGGACTTCGTTTTGGTAGTAGCTAAAGCCCTTAGCAAAATTCTCCAAGCCAGGCTTCAGCAATATGTGAACCATGAACTTCCAGGTGTTCAAGCTGGTTTTAGAAAAGGCAGAGGAGCCAGAGATCAAATTGCCAACATCCGCTGGATCATCAAAAAAGCAAGAGAGTTCCAGGAAAACATCTATTTCTGCTTTATTGACTATACCAAAGCCTTTGACTGTGTGGATCACAATAAACTGTGGAAAATTCTGAAAGAGATGGGAATACCAGACCACCTGACCTGCCTCTTGAGAAACCTATGTGCAGGTCAGGAAGGAAGAGTTAGAGCTGGACATGGAACAACAGACTGGTTCCAAATAGGAAAAAGAGTACATCAAGGCTGTATATTGTCACCCGGCTTATTTAATTTATATGCAGAGTACATCATGAGAAACGCTGAGCTGGAAGAAGCATAAGCTGGAATCGAGGTTGCCGGGAGAAATATCAATAACCTCAGAGACACAGATGACAGCACCCTTATGGCAGAAAGGGAAGAGGAGCTAAAAAGCGTCTTGATGAAAGTGAAAGAGGAGAGTGAAAAAGTTGGCTTAAAGCTCAACATTCATAAAACGAAGATCATGGCATCTCATCCCATCACTTCATGGGAAATAGATGGGGAAACAGTAGAAACAGTGTCAGACTTTATTTTGAGGGGCTCCAAAATCAATGCAGATGGTGACTGCAGCCATGAAATTAAAAGACGCTTATCCCTTGGAAGGAAAGTGATGGCCGACCTAGATAGCATATTAAAAAGCAGAGATATTACTTTGCCAACAAAGGTTCGTCTAGTCAAGGCTCTGGTTTTTCCAGTGGTTATGTATGGATGTGCGAGTTGGACTATGAAGAAAGCAGAGTGCCAAATAACTGATTCTTTCGAACTGTTGTGTTGGAGAAGACTCTTGACTGCAAGAAGATCCAACCAGTACATTCTAAAGGAGATCAGTCCTGGGTGTTCTTTGGAAGGACTGATGCGAAAACTGAAACTCCAATATTTTGGCCACCTCATGTGAAGAGTTGACTCATTGGAGAAGACTCTGATGCTGGGAGGGATTGAGGGCAGGAGGAGAAGGGGACGACAGAGGATGAGATGGCTGGCTGGCATCACCCACTCGATGGACGTTAGTTTGAGTGAACTCTGGGAGTTGGTGATGGACAGGGAAGCCTGGAGTGCTGCAATTCATGGGGTCACAAAGAATCAGACACGACTGAGGAACTGAACTCAACTGAAAGCCCTTAGCAGGTAGATGCAACCACAAATACTTGATTCCACAGAAATACCTCTGCCTTAGTCACAAGAAAAACCAGATGGTCGTCCACATAATCTATTACATTCCTGCATCATCAGCAGAATGGTGGTGGTGTTGGTGTAGCCACTAAGTCATGTCTGAGTCTTGCAACCCCATGAACTATAGCCCGCCAGGTTCCTCTGTCCATGGAATTTCTCAGGCAACGATACTGGAGTGAGTTTCCATTTTCTTCTCCAGGCGATATCCCTAATCCAAGATTTAACCTAAGTCTCCTGTATTGCAGGTAGATTCCTTACAAACTGAGCCACCAGGAAAGCTTTAAAGGGATTTAAAGAAGGTATAGTGAACATTCGTGGCACAAGGTTGGAAGCATTCATTTCACCTGCTAGCACCATTCCTCTAACGTCTGCCTGCTACCGTGGACAATTACTGTGGAAGGTTCAGTACATGTATGTCAGGAGAGACTGTCTGTCCAGGAGAGTGGAATATAGTTAATAAATAGGGGAAGGGCAAAAAGTACTTGCTGTACTCTATAATTTGTTAATGTTCCCAAAGAGAGAATCTAGAGGTAGATCACAGAACAGAATTTATATAAAAACAGTCACTGGTAGAAACAGACAAATATTCTAAACTACTCAACTCTACACACGAGGATGTGCAATTTGTGTTCTTCCAAGGTGAGACTTCCAGATTGATGGAAAGAAACTGCAAGAAAAGCAGAAGCAAACAAGTGTTCCCATCATCAAATATAGCTTAGGTTTAAAACTAAAACATGAGAAAAAAAATAACAGTAGGGATCAAAGCTGGTGTGAAACCAACATAAAGTCATTCCAAATTTTTAAAAAATTACTAAGGATTCATTCTCCATGGACTTTTAAAAATTTATTATAGTGCTCATTTTGTTCTCTATTTTGAGAAAAGTAATTATAATTTTCCCAAATCTTTCTTTATTTTAATTGAAATACAGTTTATTTATAATGTTGTGTTAGTTTCAGGTGTACAGCAAAGTGATTTAGTTACACACATGTATATGTACCTATTTGTTTCAGATTCTTTTCCCATATAGGTTATTACAGAATACTGAGAGGAGTCCCCTGTGCTGTACAGCATGTCTTTGAAGATAATCTATTTTATATATAGCAGTGAAAAGAAAGCAAAGTCGCTCAGTTGTGTCTGACTCTTTGCGACCCCATGGACTATAACCTACCAGGTTCCTCTGTCCATGGGATTTTCCCATATATGTGTACATGTTAATCCCAAACTCCTAATTAGCCTCTCCCCCTTTCCCTTTTGATAACCATAAGTTTGTTTTTTAGATCTGTAAGTCTATTTGCTTTGTAAATAAGTTAATTTGTATTGGTTTTTAGATTCCACATATAAGTGAAGAATTTGAGGACAGCAGTATTAGCAGATCTTTTTTCTTCTCTTTTGAGAAATCTTGGGTATTTTTTAATCACGTGATTACATATTAAAAGACAGCCCTGTGATTTATAAACAGGTCTGTGGTTGGAGCAGAATTTCTCAGGGAAGTGTGAACACTGGAAAGGCACAACAAAGCTCCATTTCGGCCTTTCGAGCGATGTCTGTGCTCCCAGCTCTAGACGGGTGCCACACATCCCCTCCACAAACCGACTGCCTTCACCATCTACTCCTTGTTTTAAGGGGATGGGACTTAGAGTGCGCTATGATATATTTTGTGTTAAATTATTATCTCATTGAATGTTATCCCATTGGAATACTTTCGTGATTATTAAAAATTTATGCATATTTTAACCTCCCAAAGTATATCCTCTTTGCAGGGGGTGGAGGGCAGAAACAGGCATCCAGGATATTTTCTAGAAGCATTGTATAGACAAAGCATAAATTGGAACATAAAACGTGTAAGTATAAATTATTTTTCAGAGCATTACTATTGTTGTTGTTCAGTCGCCAAGTCGTGTCTCTTTGGGAGACCATGGGCTGCAGCACGTCAGGCTTCCCTTTCCTTCACTATCTCTGAGTTTGCTCAAACTTACGTCCATTGAATTGGTGATGCCATCTGACCATCTCATCCTCTGCCACTCCCTTCTCCTCCCGCCCTCAGTTTCTTCCAGCATTAGGGTCTTTTCCAATGAGTCGAGTGTCCACATCCAGTGGTCGAAGTGTTGGAGCTTCAGTTTCAGCAACAGTCCTTCCAATGAATACTTAGGGTTGGCTTCCTTTTGGATCAACTAGTTTGATATCCTTGCTCTCCAAGGGAGTCTCAACAGTCTTCTCCAGCACCACAATTGAAAAGCATCAATTCTTCAGTGCTCAGCCTTCTTTACGGCCCTACTCTCACATCTGTACATGACTACTGGAAAAACCATAACTTTGACTAGATGGACCATTGTCAGCAAGTCATGTCTCTGCTTTTTAATATGCTGTCTAGGATTGTCAGAGTATATACTATTTCCATATATATTATTTTAAACATTTAATTAAATATCCAATACAATATTTTAACATGCACAATATACAGAGCTTTCCAGAAGTGGAATTACCAGTCACATCTAAGGAAAACCTTACCTCAACTTCACCAAGTGTTCACCACTTTGGAATATCTTATAAATGTATGTAGGTTTTTATCTATTAATTTCTTCTCAGAATGGTAAAGGAAATGTGGGCAAAGAATGTTGATGAAATTTCAGTAAACCAAGGATGTTGTTGCCTTCAGCCACTACAGCCACTTCCTGCGTGAGCCTTGAGAGGATCTGGGAGGGAGTGAAACAGGACGCTGGCCCTAAGTAGTTAAGGTGCACATCAAAGGGATGTTCCAGTGAACCCAGCCTCTTGCATCTTCCTATACACAGAACACCACTGAGGTCATTTACTTGAGATGTCTGTTTTTGTGATTAGAAGTCACCTTTTGATGTTCAACTACATGTTTTTGTTTTTGTTTTTTTCCCCTTTTATATATCCTTACCTCTTTGGGACAGTCACTCAGAGCTCTCTGAGAGGCTGTATCCCAGGCTTACATCCTCAGAATGTCTGCCAAGAAAAACATAGTTCTCAACTTACAGGCTGTACATATTTTTCAGCTGACAATAACATATTTCTTAGGAAAAGGAGGCATCGAATGGATAGGATTGAGAATTAGCAGTCTGGTCTAAGGATTATCCATCTGGGATGACTCATCCTTCTGCAGGAAGCTCACTCAATAAAGAGACTCCAAAAGGAAAGCAAAGTGGTAACACTGGAGCTTCAGAGGCAAATGTTGCAACATGGAATGATGCAGTCAACGTCCAGGGATTACTTCCTGAGGGTGCCTGGTCATTTAAAATGAGAGAGGGCAGGAGGGAAAAAGGAGAAGGTCTGGAGCAGAAGGAAGCTCCATAGAGCCAGGAGTACAGTCTCTCTTCAGGCCCCTTGGGGATGCACAAGGAAGCCAGTGATTGTGATGCACTGGAGAAACACAGCAGGTCAACCCAGGCAGCTCTCAGCTGTGCTTTATGTGGGGGACGTAGTGCCAGAGACCTGACTTCCTGTCATGATTATGAGAAAGTGGGAGTATTTCATTTGTCAAAGTAAAAACTGATCCTCAGATTACCTTTGTGGAACATCTGATCACAGTTCCTCTTTCTCCTTAAAGTATTTGTCATCACTTAAGTAATGATCAAAAGCTTGATGTTTTTAAAAACATTCTAATTAAGAGAACATGTCAAAGCTAGTGTTATGTTTACTATCAGTAAATGCATTTATTTGGTAAATATTTCTTTGGGATGCTTAGTGGGTTCCCAGTGGGAATATGCTACTAAGGAAAAGAAGCAGACATGGAACTTACATGATGTTGGAGGCGATGACAGTAAACGCTGGGGCTGTGTGTGGAACATCCAGGCTAAGTGCTCTAAGGGTGAGGTTGCTCTGAGTTTAAAATAGGGGGGTCTTTGACCTGGAAGAATGAATGAGGAGGAAGGAGGGAATGAGAAATGCTTCCGAGGAGGAGATGGTGAGCAGAAGCTTCCATCTGAGAGCAGCTTGTCAATGGAGTTCTAGGGGTGGACAAGGAGGTTCTGAGAAGCAGACACCAAGTGGCTAGAGGGCAGACAGCTGGGAGAGCTGTTCTCCAACATGCCTACCCTTGGATTTCACCAATCAAATTAGAATCTCAAGTTAAAATGAGGGAAAAAAGTATGTGAACATACCTATGTCATTCATTTTCAGTGAAGCCGGGTTATCATTCTAACTTTCATTTTCCAGGAATTCCCTGGAAGCCATTTATCTAAAAGAAGCACAGTTATCAAAACCTCAGTCACCACCTTCATTGCGTGGCAGGTGATGTCATGTCTCAGACGGAGTAGAGAGAAACGTAATGTCTGGATTTTACGAAGTCCACAGCATCGATATGTTAAGTGATCTGAGATCAACAGGCTTTCTGTTTTAATTCTGACATTAACTTTAATCACGTTCATACTTGAAAATGAGGAACACGGATTCCAGGAACCAACCCAAAAAGCAAAGAAAGGCAAGAGTGTAGTTTTCAAGAAGCTCTGTGGGGAATTTAATTTCCTTGGGCTCCAATATCACTGCAGGTGGTAGCTGCAGTCATGAGATTAAAAAAAAAAAAAAACGTTTGCTCCTTGGAAGGAAGGCTATGATGGACCTACATGGCATATTAGGAAGCAAAGACTACTTTGTCAACAAAGATCTGTCTTGTCAAAGCTATGGCTTCATATGGATGTGAGAGTTGGACCAGAAAGAAGGCTGAACACTGAAGAATTGATGCTTTTGGACTGTGGTGTTAGAGAAGACTCTTGAGAGTCCCTTGGACTGCAAGGAGATCAAACCAGTCAATCTTAAAGGAAATCAATCCTGAATATTCATTGGAAGGACTGATGCTGAAGCTCCAATACTTTGGCCACTTGATGCGAAGAGTTGACTCATTAGATAAGACCCTGATGCTGGGAAAGTTTGAAGGCAGGAGTAGAAGGGGATGACAGAGGTTGGATGGCATCACTGACTCAATGGACATGAATTTGAGCAAGCTCTGGAAGATGCTGAAGGATAGGGAAGCCTGGTATGCTGCAGTTCATGGTGTCACAAAGAGTTGGATGGGACTGAGTGATTTAACAACAACTATGGAGAACATCAGTAATCCTATTACACTTTTTTGAAGAAACTAGTGATTAAATGTTTCATAAAACATCAATCCAGTAAAGACCTCTAGGAAGTGATGGGAACAGATGGTCAATCTAGTTCATTTTTACTAAGGTACCACAGTGCACACCTTTGAGGATGCTCTGTCCTCTGCTTTGTGCTGGCTCCTTTTCCATACTGAGGTTTACAATCTGTCAATCAGGACACTAAGTAAAGATCACTCCAACTATGAAGGTTGCCTGTGAAATCCAATCTTGAAAAGTGTAAATTTAAACCTCTAATTCTTTCTACTTTCCCTTCTTTCCCCTCCTTCTAATTGGATTAGTTGTTTAATTACAAAGGGATCTAGATTTTTTTCCCTTTTCTTTTTAATATCTTTTCTTGGACTAAAATTCTAATAGGACTTACTTCCAAGGTTTGCTTTTGTCTTACTATTTAAGATTATTTCTGTTTCTTGAATATGAAATAAAGAAAACTGAACCATTCTCTGAAAAAAATATACAAGGACATTTTTACAGGCACATTTCTGACTTTATGTTAAGTATTTGATTCACTGAAAAAAAAAAAAAAAAAGATTCTACCTCAACTTCTCTCCCATTCTCCCAACCTCTGTCCACCACTTCTCACTGGGCCATATGAACAGTATGTACTAAGAATTAGAATCAATAGATATATTGAAGAAGAAGTGAAGTGAAGTCGCTCAGTCGTGTCTGACTCTTTGTGACCCCATAGACTGTACCCCACCAGGTTCCTCCGTCCATGGCATTCTCCAAGCAAGAATACTGGAGTGGGCTGCCATTTCCTTCTCCAGGTGAATCTTCCCAACCCAGGGATCGAACTCAGGTCTCCCGCATTGCAGGCAGACGCTTTAACCTCTGAGCCACCAGGGAAGCCCCAATATATACATTGAACCATCCATGAATACTGCACAGTTTATGAAGAGATATTACTCTCAGAACTCAATGGCAGTCAATAACCCAAAGTTAACTGTAAAGATTTTTGCTTTAAAAAAAGTCAATAGGATATACTGTATTTAGAATCTCTGGATTTGCTAGGATTTAATTCCTCAGGAAACAGGTATTGGGCCCTCAAGGCTGTGGCTTTTGAAATTGTGTCGTGTTTACATCTGGAGAGAAAGCTCCCTGCCAAACATATGCCATCAGGGGAAAACAAAGATTACATTCTCAGCAAGGCTGCATAACAAGAGCATCCGTCTGTTCCACAAAGGTCACACACAGCTGCTGCAAAACATGCCAATGATCTGGAAGCCTCTGGCAAAATGCAAACATGGATTTACAGCAAAGGATTCAGGCTGGCTATGGGTGCTGCTCTCAAGGACCGAGACTGCAAAGACAAGTAAGTGTTCCATGTACCCCTGAAACAAATATAAAAATGTAGGTCAATTATATTTCAATAAAAAATGAAAAGGAAAAAATAAACCACTAATTAAAAGATCATTTATCATATATTTAGTAGCAAAAAATGAGTTTAAACATTAGTCTATTTTCTACTAGAGAAAACTTAAATAGCACTTCAAAATACTGTTATTACCTGAGGGGAAGAACAAGATTGTGGAGGAGGAGGTGGGCGTGGAATACATCTCTCTCCATGGATACATCAGAATACACCTTCAGACACATAAGTGTATGCAGAACACCAGCTGAGAGCAGACAGGAATACATGACCAGTAATAAAGAATATATAGAACCATGCAAAACTCAAGATCAAGCCCTGAGCCTCTGCAGTGGGAGCACTGAATCTAAGATCCTAGGCTACCAGGGAACTAACCCTAGGGAGTATCAAATAGCAAGAACTTCCACAAAGGAAACTATTTGAATACAAGACCGACCAACACCCAACCACCAGTAGAACAACAAACAAAACAAAAATACAAACCCAATCATCAGCAGAGATTACCACCTCACTCAGCCTTGCCCACCAGAGGGAAAAAATAACTCAGCCCTAATCTCACCCTAAACAAAGCTTACACAAACCACTAGATCAAACTTAGGAGGGCAGAAACCAAAAGGAAGAAATAATTCAACCTTGAAGTCTGGAAAAAGGAGACCTCAAACACAGTAAGTTAAAAATAAACAAACAAACAAAAAGACGAAAAGGCAGAGAAATACTGCACAAATGAAGGAACTAGAAACACAAGTGCAAATAAATGAAGAGGAAACAGGAAAACTACCTGAAAAAGAATTCAGAATAATGATAGTAAAGATGATCAAAAATCTTGACGACAAAATGAAGAAAATGCAAGACTCAGTTAACAGAGACCTAGAAGAATTAAAGAACAAACCTACAGAGACAAACAACAAAATTACTGAAATTAAAAATACTCTAGAAATAATCAATAGCAGAATATCTGAAGCAGAAGAACAAATCAGTGAGCTGGAAGATAAAATGGTGGAAATAACATCTGAAGAGCAGAATAAAGTAAACAGAATGAAAGAACTGAGGATAGTCTCAGAGACCTCTGGG
Source organism: Capra hircus (assembly GCF_001704415.2). Lineage (NCBI taxonomy): Eukaryota > Metazoa > Chordata > Mammalia > Artiodactyla > Bovidae > Capra > Capra hircus. The sequence continues at coordinate 41,033,119 of NC_030808.1, forward strand.
ACAACATCAAATGCACCAGAATTCGAATTATAGGGGTCCCCGAAGAAGAATAGAAAAAGAAAGGGCATGAGAAATATTTTGAAGAGAATATAGCTGAAAATTTCCCCAACATGGAAAAGGAAATAGTCAATCCAGTCCAAGAGGTGCAAAGAGTCCCATACAGGATAAACCCAAGGAGAAACATGCCAAGATACATAATAATCAAACTAACAAAGACTAAATACTAAGAAAGAATATGAAAGGCAGCAAGGGAGAAGCAACAAGTAACATACAAGGGAAACCCCATCTGCTTAACAGCTGATCTTTCAGCAGAAACTGCAGGCCAGAGGAAATGGCAGGGTATATTTAAAGGGAAAAATCTACAACCAAGATTACTGTATCTGGAAAGTATCTCAATCAAAATTCATGGAGAAAGCAAAAGCTTTCCAGACAAGCAAAAGTTAAGAGAATTCAGTACCACCAAACCAGCTTTACAACAAATGTTAAACGGACTTATATAGTCAAGAAATATAAGAGAAGAAACAGGTATACAAAATCAAACCCCAAACAATTAAGAAAATGGCAATAGGAACAAATATATCAATAATTACTTGAAATGTAAATGGATTAAATGCTCCAACCAAAAGTCACAGACTGGCTAAATGAACACAAAAACAAGACCCATATATATTCTGTCTATAAGAAACCCACTTCAGGCCTAAAGACACATATACATTGAAAGTGAGAAGATGGAAAAATATATTCCATGCAAATGGAAAGCAAAAGAAAGCTGGAGTAGCAATCCTTATATCAGACAAAATTGACCTTAAATTAAAAGAATATTACAAGAGATAAGGAAGGACACTGCATAATGATCAAGGGATCAATCCATGAGGAAGACATGACAATTGTAAATATCTATGCACCCCACATAGGAGCACCTCAATACATAAGACAAACACTAACAGACATAAAAGGAGAAATTGACAGTAACACAATAATAGTAGGACACTTCAACACCCCACTCACACCAATGGACAGATCATCAAAACAGAAAATTAATAAGGAAACATGAGTCTTAAATGATACATTAGATGAGAAGGATCTCACTGATATCTTCAGGACATTTCATTCAAATGCAGAAGAATATACTTTCTTCTCAAGCACATACAATACATTCTCCAGGATAGACCACATCTTGGGTTACAAGTCAAACTTTGGTAAATTTAAGAATATTGAAATTATATAAAGCATCTTTTCTGACCACAATGCTATGAGACTAAGTATCAATTACAAGAAAAATAACTGTAAAAAACAAAAACACGTGGAGATTAACCAACATGTTTGTATATAACCAACAGGTTACTGAAGAAATCAAAAGGGAAATCAAAAAATTTCTAAAAACAAATGACGATGAAATCATGACAACTCAAAACCTATGGGATGCACCAAAAGCAGTTCTAAGAGGGAAGTTTATAGCAATGCACTCCTACCTCAAGAAACAAGAAAAGCATCGAATAGACAACCTAACTTTACACCTGAAACAACTGAAAAAGAATAAAAATCCCAAAAATTAGCATCAAGAAAGAAATCATAAAGATCCAAGCAGAAATAAATGAAAAAGAAATGAAAGAAAAATAGTAAAGATTAATAAAACTAAAAGCTGTTTTTTTTTGAGAAGAAAAACAAAATTGACAAATCTTTAACCAGACTCATTCAGAAAAAAAGACTGAAAATCAAATCAACAAAATCCGAAATGATAAATGAGAGGCTATTACAGACAATGCAGAGATACAAAGGCGTAAAAGGGACTATTACAAACAACTATATGGCAATAAAATGGAAAACCTTCAAGAAATGGACAGATGTTTAGAAAAGTTCAATCTTCCAAGACTGAGCCAGGAAGAAATAGAAATTATGAACCACCCAATTACAAGCACTGAAATTGAAGCTGTGATAAAAAATCTCAAAAGAACAAAAGCCCGGGACCAGATGGCTTCACAGGAGAATTCTATCCAACATTTAGAGAAGAGCTAAAGCCTATCCTTCTAAAACTCTTTCAAAAAATCGCAGAGGAAGGAAAATTTCCAAACTCATTCTATGAGGCCACCATCACCCTGATACCAAAACCAGACAAAGGCAACACAAAAAAGAAAACTACAGGCCAATATCACTGATGAATGTATATGCAAAAATCCTCAACAAAATTTTAGCAAACAGAATTCAGCAACACATCAAAAATTTCATACACCATGAGCAAGTTGGGTTTATACCAGGGATGCAAGAATTCTTCAATAAATGCAAATCAGTCAATGGGATACACCATGTTAACAAATTGAAAGATAAAAATCATATGATCATTTCAGTAGACGCAGAAAAAGCCTTTGACAAAATTCAGCACCCATTTATGATTGAAATTCTTTAAAAATGGGCATAAGAAGAAACATACCTCAACCTAGTAAAGGTCATACATGATAAGCCCACAGCAAGCATTATTCTCAGTGGTGAAAAACTGAAAGGATTCCCCTAAAATCAGGAACAAGACAAGGGTGTCCACTTTCACCGCTATTATTCAACATAGTTCTGGAAGTCCTAGCTACAGCAATCAGGGAAGAAAAAGAAATAAAAGGAATCCAGATCAGAAAAGAAGATGTTAAGTTCTCACTCTTTGCAGGTGACATGATACTGTACATAGAAAACCCTAAAGATAATATCAGAAAATTACGAGAGCTAATCAGTGAATTTAGCAAATTCGTAGGATGCACTATCAATACGCAGAAATAACTTACATTTCTATACAGTAACAATGAAGAATCAGAAAGAGAAATTAAAGAATCAATCCCATTCACCACTGCAACAAAAATAATTAAATATCTAGGAACAAACGTATCTAAGGAGACAAAAGAACTACACACAGAAAATTATAAGACACTGATGAAAGAAATCAAAGATGACATAAACAGATAGAGAGACAGTCCATGTTCCTGGGTAGAAAGAATCAATATTGTAAAAATGACTATACTACCAAACACAGTCTACAGATTCTGTGTGACCCCTATCAAATTACCGAAGGTATTTTTCTAGAACTAGAACAAAAAAATTCACAATTCATATGGAAACACAGAAGACCTCAAACGCCCCAAGCAGTCTTGAGAAAGAAGAATGGAGCTGGAGGAATCAACCTTCCCGACTTCAGATTATACTACAAAGCTACAGTCACCAACACAGTATGGTAGTGGTGCAAAAACAGAAATATAGACCAATGAAATAAGATATAAAGGAGGCAAGAATATACAATGGGGCAAAGACAGCCTCTTCCATAAATGGTGCTGGGAAAACTGGACAGCTACATGTATAAGAGTAAAATTCGAACACTTCCTAACACCATACAGAAAGATAATGGATTAAAGACCTAAATGTAGGGCCAGAAACTATAAAACTCTCAGAGGAAAACAGAGGCAGAACACTCAATGACATAAATCAAAGCAAGATCCTCTATGACCCACCCCTTAGAGTAATGGGAATTCAAAACAAAAGTAAACAAGTGTGACCTGATTACGCTTAGCTTTTGCACAGCAAAGGAAACTATCTGCAAGTTGAAATGGCAACTCTCAGAATGGGAGAAAATAATAGCAAATGAAACAACTGACAAAGAATTAATTTCCAAAATATACAAGCAGCTCATACAACTCAATATCAGAAAAACCAAACAACCAAATCAAAAACTGGGGGAAAGGCCTAAACAGATATTTCTCCAAAGAAGACATACAGATGGCTAACAAGCATATGAAAAGATGCTCAACATTGCTCATAATTAGAGAAATGCAAATGAAAACTACAATGAGATATCATCTCATACCAGTCAGAATGGCCATCATCAAAAAGGTCTACAAACAATAATTGCTGGAGAGGGTGTGGAGAAAAGGGAACACTCTTATACTGTTGGTGGGAATGTAAATTGATACAGCCACTATGGGAGATGGTATGGAGATTTCTTTAAAAACTAGTGTTAAAACCACCATATGACCCAGCAATCCCACTCCTAGGTATATACCCTGAGGAAACCAGAATTGAAAAAGACATGTGTGTCCCATTCATTGCAGCAATAGCTAGAACGTGGAAGCAACCTAGATGTCCATCAACAGATGAATGGATAAAGAAGCTACTCAGCCATAAAAATGAACATATTTGAGTCAGTTCTAATGAAGTGGATGAACCTAGAGACTATTATACAGAGTGAAGTAAGTCAGAAAGAGAAAGATAAATATGGTATACAAATGCACATATTCAGAATCTAGAAAAATGGTACTCAAGAATTTATTTGCAGGGCAGCAATGGAGAAACAGACATAGAGAACAGACTTATGGACAGGGGGAGAGGGGAGGAGAGGGTGAGATGAAGGGAGAGAATAACTTACACGACCACGTGTAAAATGGATATCCAGTGGGAAATTACTGTATGGCTCAGGTAACTCAAACAGGGGCTCTGTGTCAACCTAGAGGGGTGAGATGGGGAGGGAGATGGGAGGGAGGTTCAAAAGGGAGGGAATATTATGTATACCTATGGCTGATTCATGATGAGGTTTGACAGAAAACCACAAAATTCTGTAAAGCAATCATCCTTCAGTTAGAAAATAAATAAAATTTTTTAAAGTTCATTATTAAACATTATGGCAAATTTAAGGCTCTATTCAGATATATTTCCAATACTGTTTCAGACCTGAAATAAATATTTACAGTTATATCACACAATAAAGTTTGAAAGATTTCCAAGAAGATCCCAAGCCAGATCCAAGTGCACAGATAAATTTTTCCTTCCAGAGGCACCTTCATATGAGCAATGCTTGAGTCTTACAGAGTCACAAGTGACATGGGACTTATACGCAAGATAAGAACAAACCTTCCAAACCTCAACCCTCCCTACTGTCCATGCCAGTTATTGACTCTCAGCGCTCAATTTACCCCACTGACCCCATTCTTCACATAGTGGACAGGCCTTTCAGCATCTTGCCTTTTGCCCTGTGAACACAATGTTAAGCTCTGCCAGTAGCAGGCGCTGGAGGGACACAGCTGACAGAAAGGTGCTCTTCCTGATTCGGGCGCGCAGGGGTCGATCTATTCTTTCCCCACTGCTCAGGTGATTCGCTCAAGGGAGCCACCTGCACAGGTGATCCAAAATGCGGGTGTGTGAGAACATGGGGGTCCTCCGGCCTCAGCTGTAGCCACAAACCAGAGCACACAGAGCCCTTTCAAACTTCGCAGGCCTGACTGAGGCCCAGTGACCTCTTCAGCCCCATGCGGACGCCAGGCACTTGGCACCTGTGCCAGCCAGGGCTCACCTAATACTCCCTGGCATCTGCCTTGGCATCCTGCTCCATGACAACGGCCCCCAATGCTTCAGCGTCTTCGAGGAGCTGGTACTTCCCCACATCTCTGATGACCTCCAGCTATATTCCCCTCGCTCACACCGTTTCCTTTGAGCCTCCCTACTGGTCCTTGAACACATCAGGCTTGCTCATACCTCAGGCAGGAAATCATCCCTGAAATATCCACGTGGCTTCTCTTCTCCCTCTCCTGAAATTCCTACTTAAAATGCCATCTTTCACATGGTATTTATAATTGTACATATTATCCTAGGCAATCTTCATTCTCTTGAAGGACAACTTTGCTGGAGAGAGTATTTCTGGCTGACATTTTTTATCATTCAGTATTTTAAGAACGTCATTCTGCTCTTGCCTGGCCTGCATGGTTTCTGCTGAGAAATCTGATGATGGCCCAATGGGAGTTCCTTTGTAGAGTTCCTTTTTCTTTTTCTTGCTGCCTATAAAATTATTTGTCATTGACTTCTGACAGTTTTAAGATAATGTGTGTTGGAGAAAGTCTTTTTGTGTTGAAGTAATTAGGAGTTCTCTTAGCCTCATGGACTTGCTTATCCACTTCCTTCCCCTGTCTGGGATGTTCTCAGCTATTACTTCTTTAGACAGTTGCTCTACTCCCTTCTCTCTCTCTTCTCCTTCTGGGTACCCATCACTCTGTTGTCCCTTATAAAAGAATCGGAGAATTCTTGTAGGATTTCCTTACTTTCTAAAGATTTTAATTCTCTATTCTCTTCTATCTGAATCATTTCTAGATTTATATCTTCAAGCTCACTATTTCTTCCACACGGTCTGCTCTATTTCCAGTACTTTCTAACGAATTTTTCATCTTCTTAATCGAGTTCTTCAGCTCTAGAATTTTTGTTTGTTGGTTTTTTAGAGCTTCAGTCTCTTTGGTAAAGGATTCCTCCTGTACAATAATATTATTCTTGATCTCATTGTAATGCCTTTCTGAGTTTTCCTGTGCTTCTTCACAATGGCCATTTTGAATTGTCTTTCATTTGGATAATACTCCTTAAGTGTTTTGTTTTTTTTTTTCTGGAAGACTGTTGATTTCTTTTTGAAACACAATGTCGCCTGGTTTTTCATGGTGCTGGATGAGCTGTTCTTCTGCAGGCACATGTGAAGTAGGCAACACCTTTCTTCTTTAGGTAAAGATTTTTTTTTTTTCAACTTGATTCTAACATTTAAGGGAAGGGAATGTTGCTCAGTCATGTCTGATTCTTTGTGACCCCATGAGCTATACAGTCCATGGAATTCTCCAGGCCAGAATACTGGAGTGGGTAGCCTTCCCCTTCTTCTGGGGATCTTCCAAACCCAGGGGTTGAACCCAGGTCTGCCACATTGGCGGCAGATCCTTTACCAGCTGAGCCACCAAGGAAGTCCAAGAATACTGGAGTGGGTAGCCTATCCCTTCTTCAGGGGATCTTCCTGACCCAGGAATTGAACTGGGGTTTCCTGCATCACAGTCAGATTCTTCACCAGCTGAGCTGCTAAGAGCTAACATTTTAAAAGGTCTGTAATTAGAGCGCTGTCTTCGATTTCCAGTAGGTGGCGCTGTGGCATACATTTGTGTGTCTCCACCTGCGTGGCCTCTGCAAGTGCTGCAGGTGACCTGGGTACTGCTGCTGGTGTTACTGGGATGTGCGTCACTTCCACCACATTCCGGGGCCTCCTGCATATCCAGGGTGTGGGGTCCACAGGCACAATCCTGGGGGGTCAGGAGGCAGGTGGCTGGAGTCCCTGATGCCCAGCTCCCATGGCCCAAGTGTTTCAGTGGTCAGGAGGCTGGAGTCCTATACAAGCTGCCTGACCAGTGCTGCCAGGCTCCCCGGGAATGCGGGCTGAGCCCCCAGCCAGTCCAGGATCACAGGCAGGTGATCCAGGATCACCTTCTCTGTCTCAGGCTCCTCTTTCTCCACGTGCCCTACACACCCGCCTTCAGATGCACAGATCCAAGGAACTCTCCGGAGACCTGACATGCTGAGCAGAGGCATCTTTGTTGAGTTATGGATATTTTACTGATTATATATTGAAGGGGAAAGAGACAGAGATCATCTCATTCCACTCTGATGCTGGACATAGTTAAGATGCCATTTTCACATAATAATTCTTGGTAAAAAGAAACATAACTGGAAAAAGTTCAATTATTTTGTAACAGGTAAAGACTAACAATATTAATTTATAATTATATAATAGACACTTTCCTTGACATTTTATAACAGATAAATTTCTGAAAGCCTGGGTTTATTTCAACTGTAGCACAGTAGTATTTTCCAAAGTATATAATTTGTGTACTATCTGTTCTTTTTTATGGCTGAGTATAGAATTTTTTAGATAAAGAGGAAGTGGTGGTGATACAGCTGCGATGGGCTGGGCATGCTCCAGGAAAGGCGAGGGTTCGGGGGTGGACACACTACAAGGGCCAGGACGTGTCACTGAGCTGGCCTTGTTTAGCCTGCCCACTCGCCCTCCCCACACCTTCAATAGTGCAGAGGAGACATGAAATGTCCGCTGCAGTTCCACTGGGTTGGGGTGGGGCCCCTTATAATACATGATGAATGAGAAGTGCAGCTGGAACCCCGGTGCCCTGGGGACTGGCACGCATACTGGCCTCACGTGGCTGGAACCACACCTTCTGCTGTGCCTTGTGTGTAAGGGCAGGAGAAGAGGGTTGGTTCAGGAAAGTCACCTCATCTCAGGCAGAAACAAAACTTCAGCCTATTTAATGCAGCTCCACTCCACCTGTAAAGGCAGGAGGGGGAGGGACATGGGAAGGGCCCCAGAGGTCCACCCAGACACGTGGTCACGTGTCGGCCACCTCATTTCTGTGAGCCGTAGGTAAACACAGAGTCTTTAACAACTGAAAAAACGTGGAGAACTGTGTTCTGCACTGCGTACAAAATAAATAAACTACAACTGGGTTCAAGTCTTGGCTTCACCTTGGGATCAATGAACTGGGATGAGAAAGTTCGCACATCCAGTCAATCTACTTGGCATTCAAAGGTCAAGGCAACCTGGGAAAAGGGAAAACTTCCTCCAGCAGCTCCAACAGCTTCTGAGGTAAAAGCCTCTGAAACTGCATTAACAAGAAGGAAACGACCATACTGAGGCTGCCTAAGACAAAACGTCACTTACTAAATTTAAAACATTGAAAAAAAAAGCACACAAAAATCCGATGAAGTATTTCTGAGTTAGTAATGATTAACTTCTATTCAGGTAGTTATCAGTTCTGAATCTTTGAATACATATTTCTGAAATTATATTTAAGAAGGCAACATTACTTTTTACACTGATCTTTCAGAAAAGTACAGTATTTGAAATAGTGACATTTACCAATTTCATCTCCTTCATTGATGAAACCACGCCAAAAGCAAAAAATAATACAACTCTCAGATCATTCTTTAATTAACTAGTAATTATTATAATATACATAAACCATCACGCTAAGCATGGAATATGAAAATCCTACTGGCAAGGAATTTATAAGGAAAACAGTGGACACAGTGGCTGACTTTATTTTGGGGGGCTCCAAAATCACTGCAGATGGTGACTGTATCCATGAAATAAAAAGATGCTTGCTCCTTGGAAGGAAAGTTATGACCAACATATTGAAATATGTCATTTTAATTATTAAAATAATTTAAAAAGCAGAGACATTACTTTGCTAACAAAGGTCCATCTAGTCAAGGCTATGGTTTTTCCAGTAGTCACGTATGGATGCAAGAGTTGGACTACAAAGAAAGCTGAGCACTGAAGAATTGATGCTTTTGAACTGTGGTGTTGGAGAAGACTCAAGAGTCACTTGGACTGCAAGGAGATCCGACCAGTCCATCCTAAAGGAGATCAGTGCTGAGTGTTCATTGGAAGGACTGATGTTGAAGTTGAAACTCCAATACTCTGGCCACCTGATGTGAAGAGCTGACTCATTGGAAAAGGCCCTGATGCTGGGAAAGATTGAAGGCAGGAGGAGAAGGGGATGGAAGATGAGATGGTTGGATGGCATCACCAACTCAATGGACATGAGTTTGGGTAAACTCGGGGAGTTGGTGATGGACAGGGAGGCCTGGCGTGCTGTGGTCCATGGGGTCACAAACAGTCGGACATGACTGAGCAACTGAACTGAACTGAAGGAATTTATAGTTAAATTGAAACATAAGACATGTACACAAATGATAATATAAATCAAAAAAAGGCGTGTGACCAAGGAAAGGAAGACAGAAAGGACGTCATAAAGGAGGTTACTGGAACAACCATCAAAACAATGGGATCTGAGGATTAGATGACACTAATATATCAGTGTCAATTTCATGATATTGCTGGCTGTATTATGATTAAGTGTCTGCTACTTTGTATGAAATACACACTAAAGTATTCAGGGACAATCAGGCATAATGTTGACAATTTATTTGCAACCAATACAGAAAAAGAACAGTCGTGCATAGTGACCTGCAACTTCAGTGTATCTCTGAAAATGTTTTAAAAAATAAAATATAAATTTTAAAGTGAAGATTGTAAATAAAGTGGTATCATTCTAAATTTGACAATTTTTTTAAAAGAAGTATTCCCTATGAATTCATGTTGCCTATAAATACACAGATATTTATTCTCCTTCATTCAGCAAAATCTTCAGACCCTTGAGGAAAGGTCCAGTTTTAAGATCCATGGTGCACAACTTTCGCTATCTTCAATGCTACCAGTCTTAGACAGTCACTGTCGTTTGACAGTCTTAGTTATTTTCAGTTCTATGCTCATGCTTATTTTTATTTAAAAGAAAAGCATAATAGTATTGAATAGTCCAGAAAATTATCTTTATGTCCATTTGACAGTGACAAAAATTGATGTTTTTATAAATTATTAGACACCCCATTTAGAAATGGGGAAATGGAAGCTGAAGGAGCATCAATAAAACACTGGAGGCAACCATGAGCTTCTGCTGCTGAAACCTGGGCCACATTCTCACTTTTCACCCCGAGTTCCTGCCACTACACAGTGTGCCTCACCTCTTCCCAGAGGGTCCTGTCCAGTGCTCTTCAAGAATCAGGAAATTCTGTGCTTCAGAGGATGGTGCTCAGAGACCAGGGTCACACGCAGCAATGAGCTGACTACCTCTCTGGGTCAGTTTTCTCTTTTTCTAACAATAGTACTTCTTCTTTCTAAGTTGGATGTAAGTCACTTGCAGGATTAAATGAAGTAACACATGTAAGATGCTTAGAGTGGTATCTGGTACATAATATGCATTAAATTACTACTAGTCTAAAACTCAGATACCCTGATTTTTAAATGATCCTAGCTCTTTTAGGAACTTAAACAAGTCGAATGAAGATTTTGAACAAGTGTGTTTTTCACTCAGGGGATATATAGCTCAATTTTCTCTTCAGTTAGGGGGAGTTTCTTGCTTTGCTAAAAGTACATTCATCACCTAACTGGGGAAGCCTTCATCCACAACTGTTGTCTGACACCAAGAAAAAACAGACACAGCCTCAGCCCATATCCCTAGAAAACCAAAGAGCATCACATGCCAACAAGTCCCGGAAGTCTGACCCTAACGACCCAGAATTCCAAAAATATGTAACAAATCTACCTTTTTCATTTACCCTTTTCAAAGTTTCAGCCGTTCTGCTCCTCACCACGTTTTGTGCAGATCAGGTTACAGTAGGCTATCCACAGCCTCCCAGAAAGAGCCTCTCATTATCGTTCATGTGCAGTTTCATTATCAACAAAGTAAAGAGGGCAAGAATCAACGTTCAATATGGATCCTTATTCATGATGAGTATCAGTGTGAAGAGGCAAAATGGACCTGAAAACTATATGACAGAAAATCCAAGAGGTCATAAAACCAAGCCTACCAGCAGAGTTCACTCAGGAATTCATACATATATTCAAAAAAGATGTCCTTTTCATCATAGGGGACTGGAATGCAACAGTAGGAAGTCAAAAGATACCTGAAGTAACAGGCAACTTTGGCCTTGGAGTATGGAATGAAGCAGGGCAAAGGCCAACAGAGTTTTGCCAAGAGAATGCACTGGTCACAGCAAACACCCTCTTCCAACAACACAAGAGACAACTCTACACATGGACGTCACCGGATGGTGAATACCCAAATCAGACTGATTATATTCTTTGCAGCCAAAGATAAAGATGCTCTAAACAGTCAGCAAAAGCAAGACCGGGAGCTGACTGTGGGTCAGATCATGAACTCCTTACTGCAAAATTCAGACTTAAACTGAAGAAAGTAGGGAAAACCACTAGACCATTCAGGTATGACCTAAACCAAATCCCTTATGATATACAGTGGAAGAGACAAATAGATTCAAGGGATTAGATCTGATAGACTGTCTGGGGAACTATGGACAGAGGTTCATGACATCATACAGGAGGCAGGGATCAAGACCATCCCCATGGAAAAGAAAAGCAAGAAGAGCAAAATGGCTGTCTGAGGAGGCCTTACAAACAGCTGAGAAAAGAAAAGAAGCTAAAGGCAAAGGAGAAAAGCAAAGATATGCCCATCTGAATGCAGAGTTCCAAAGACTAGCAAGGAGAGATAAGAAAGCCTTCCTCAGGGATCAATGCAAAGAAATAGAGGAAAACAACAGAATGGGAAAGACTAGAGGTCTCTTCAAGAAAATATACATACCAAGGGAACATTTCATGCAAAGATAAGCACAATAAAGAACAGAAATGGTATGGACCTAACAGAAGCAGAAGATAATAAGAAGAGGTGGCAAGAATACACAGAAGAACTAGACAAACATATTTCAATGACCCAGATAGTCATGATGGTGTGATCACTCACCTAGAGCCAGACATTCTGGAATGCAAAGTCAAGTGGGCCTTAGGAAGCATCACTATGAACAAATCTAGTGAAGGTGATGGAATTCCAGTTGAGCTATTTCAAGTCCTAAAAGATGATGTTGTTAAAGTGCTGCACTCAATATGCCAGAAAATATGGAGAACTCAGCAGCAGCCACAGGACTGGAAAAGGTCAGGTTCAATTCCAATCCCAAAGAAAGGCAATGCCAAAGAATGCTCAAACTACCGCACAATTGCACTTGTCTCACATGCTAGCAAAGTAATGCTCAAAATTCTCAAAGTGAGCTTCAACAGTACATGAACTGAGAACTTCCAGATGTTCAAGTTGGATTTAGAAAAAGCAGAGGAACTAGAGATCAAATTGCCAATATCCACTGGATCATTGAAAAAGCAAGAGAGTTCCAGAAAAACATCTACTTTATTGACTGTGCCAAACTCTTTGACTGTGTGGATCACAACAAACTGTGGAAAAATTTTTAAGAGATGGGAATACCAGACCACCTGACCTGCCTCTTGAGAAATCTGTATGCAGTTCAAGGAGCGAGAGTTAGAACCGGATATGGAACAATGTTCTGGTTCCAAATAGGAATGGAGTATGTCAAGGCTGGATATTGTCACCCTGTTTATTTAACTTATATGAAGTGTACATCAAGCAAAATAACAGGCTGGATAAAGCACAAGATAGAATCAAGATTGCCATGAAAAATATCATTAACCTCAGATATGCAGATGACACCCCCTAGATGGCAAAAAGAGAAGAGGAACTAAAGAGCCTCTTGATGAAACTGAAAGAGGAGAGTGAAAAAGTTGGCTTAAAACTCAACATTCTGGTCATATCACTTCGTGGGAAATAGATGGGGAAACAATGGAAACGGTCACAGACTTTATTTTGGAGGGGGCTCCAAAATCACCGTGGATGGTGACTGCAGCCATGAAATTAAAGGATATTTGCTCCTTGGAAGAAAAGCTATGACCAAATGGACAGCATATTAAAAAGCAGAGACGTTATTTTGCCAGCAAAGGTCCATCTAGTCAAACCTATGGTTTTTGCAGTAGTCATGTATGGATGGGAGAGTTGGACCATAAGGAAAGTTGAGTGCTGAAGAATTGATGCTTTGAACTGTGGTGTTGGAGAAGACTCTTGAGAGTGCCTTGGACTGCAAGGAGATCAAACCAGTCAATTCTAAGGGAAATCAGTCTATTCATTCACTGAAGCGGAAGCTACAATATTTTGGCCACCTGATGTAAAGAACTGACACGTTGGAAAAGACCCTGATGCTGGGAAAGATTGAAGGCAGAAGGGGAGGACAGAGGATGAGATGGTTGGATAGCATCACCGACTTGATGGACATGAGTTTGAGCTAGCTCAGGGAGTTGGTGATGGACAAGGAAGCCTAGCGTGCTGCAGTCCATGGGGTTGCAAAGAGTCAGACATGACTGAGCAACTGAACTGACCGACTGATCCATTTAACATTTACTGAATATTTCCTATGTGCCCAGTACTACCTGAATCTAAGTGCTCTGGATGTTGCTGCGGATAAAAGAAATAGTTCTGCCTTCTTTGGCCTTGTATATTAATGGACATGACTCAGGAATTAGTATGAGTTCTGTTTGTATACAAGGCATATATTATTACACAAGGCATCTCTTATTCATACAGGGTGCCTTAAGTTCCTCTATTGAAGACAGTGATCAAAACAATCCAGAATATTCCCAACTAAACCAGTATCACTATGAACCACTCCTACCACAGACTGATTGTTTTCCTGACACAGTGAAAGTCTGAACCATCAGATTTAATGACATCAGCAATATAAAGAAAACCACAAATGTAACTAGTTCCAGTTGGTGCTGGTTCTCCTTTCATGGAGTACAATGGTAAGAAATTCTGGGTAGCTATCTGGCTTGTCTATAGTCAGAAATTTCTATTTTGTGAAGTTACTTTACTTTAAAGGCAAAAATCTCCCAAAGGAAATACTCTAAATCACTGCAAAATAAAGTCTCCTTATAAATACAGTTGTCCCCAATGTTGTTGTTGTTGTTGTTTTTCTGTATATGTTTATGCACATGGATATAGCAGCTTAAAATAAAACATTCATGCCTTCATATAATGTACAGACATATACACTATGTATCTGCAGAAAGACAGGTGCATAAGTACATTGAATATGTGCCTGAGACACAGTCACACATATACCAATAAGTCTGACATGGTTACAATCTGTTCAAGGCATTGTTCCCCCTGGTGCTTCTTTGTTTCTTCCACATGGTTCTTGGTTGAGAGCAAGTTAGCAGGAAGGATGAGGGAAATGAAAGCTCTGTATACCTCTAAACAGTTCCATTTTTTCCAAGTTTTCCATCATGTAGTGACCACCAGGTAACAAAACACTCATGCTTTCCTCTCCAGTTCATTAATGAGTCACACACCTGGGCCCACAGTGGGCACCAGGTGACAGCACTGCGTCCACCACAGCTGTATATTTCGCCTGTGGACTGGATGATGCTTCATGAGAAATACGTGCCCGATTCTAATATGCCGTCAAGGTTGAAAACCAACAATCAAGCCCACCACTGAGTTTTCAGATGAAAGACTTGAGACAGACAATCCTTAGCCACTCCCCTCTGCTTCCCAATCCCATCCATTCATTGCTACTGTCCAGCTTCTGATTCTCTGACTGGAACGTCAAGCTCTATCCAAATGGTACAAGGCCCATCGTCACCATGGTGGCCAGCATGCCCCACTCGTGACAGTGTGTGTGTGTGTGTGCTAAGTCTCTGCAGTCATGCTGGACTCTGCAACCCCATGGACTACAGTCCACCAGGCTCCTCTGTCCATGGGATTCCCTAGACAAGAATACTGGAGTGGGTTGCCACGCCCTCCTCCAAGGGATCTTCCCAAAACAGGAATCAAACTCAAGTCTCCTATGCCTCCTGTGCTGGCAGGCGGGTTCTTTACCACTAGTGCCACCTGGAAGAGAATCCAGGAAAGCCCCTCAAGGACCATGAGGCAAGAGGGCAGCCACCTTGCTGTGGTCACCATATCCACCTCAATTTCCAACACACACCCATGACCTATGGAACCACAAACTGGCCCAGGCTTTGTAAAGTGCTACCCAAACGCACTTGGTCACTTTATTGCATCATCCGTGGTAGCATCACCTCAGGAACCTGGTAAAAGTGTGCACTTTGCCCACTCGCCCATTTGCTTCCTATTACTCATGTTCTTAGGCATCTTTCTGCTGCTGTTCTATTTTGTCATTATCACTGCACAGTTTACAAAAGTAAGACATATTTTTTTCTTACTTTTTAATTTTTGTGTATTCTGGTATCACACCCAATACAACAAATTCTTTTTTCCCTTGCTTTAGCCAGAAAAAAAATGCCAAAATAGACACCAAAATGGCTTGCTCAACACCTGAACCAACACCAAATAACCCTAAGATTTGGGACCAGTCAGCTGCAAACAAAAGTTGAACAATTATGATGGAGGCAAAACATCCTGCTGCTCTGTCTCTCCTAGAATTCTAGGCACCTCTCTAATCCATTTCTCATTCCTCTTGTCTCCAATCTTGAGGGATCCCAAGATCAATAGGAAAAGGAACCCCACAAACAGGCCTCTACACCTCCGCCTTGTCAAAGATTTAAAATCAAGAAGCAAATAACCTTGGTAGAATAACCTGTGTGATTCTTTTGCTTAAGTGTAGTCCACACTGTTGGTAAATTACGTGCAAGTGTTTCAGAGACTCCTATGTACCTTTCAAATACGTTGGCATATGGTATGACCAGAAACAGGGCTTCCCAGGTGGCGCGAGTGATAAAGATCCTGCCTGCCAAGGCAGGAGTCATGAGAGATGCAGGTCTGATCCCAGGGCTGGGAAGATCCCCTGGAGGAGAGCGTGGCAACCACTCCAGTATTCCTGCCTGGAGATTTCCACAGACAGAGGAGCCTGGCGGGCTGCAGTCTTAGGGTCGCAGAGCTGGACACAACTGAAGCCACTTAGCACACGTGCACACGACCGGAACAGCCGGATGGGACAACCCTGCCCAGGGCTCAGCAGCAGGTCTGGGCTCTGGGCCTCCCCCCAGGTCACAAACCTCAACCCTGGGCATTTTGTGTGTGTGAAACTCAGTCATGTCTGACTCTTTGTGACCCCATGGATTGTAGCCTGCCAGGCTCCTCTGTCCATGGAATTCTCCAGGCCAGAATATTAAAGTGGGTAGTCATCATTCCCTTCTTCAGGGGATCTTTCCAACCCAGGGATCAAACTCAAGTCTCCCACATTGCAGGCAGATTCTTTACTGTCTGAGTTACCAGGGAAGCCCTAGCTGCAGCCAAACTCAGTTTTTGTGTCAGTTCTGTGGGCTTCCAGAAAGAATTCAGAACTATAACGTGAACAAACATCCTCTAACTGATCCACCTTAAGTAGCCAGGGTTTTGTGAATTACATGTTCTTAGGATGATGCACACCTTGGTTCTCTTAACTGTGAAAGAAAGGTTGGGGTTTTTTTTTCCAAAGCCTAATAGCGAACCACTGGAGGTGGGGAAGGAGACCTGTGGAATGTTGCCAAGAGTTTGTTTCTGTTCAGTTATCTGGTCAGTGAAGGAAGGAACCTGGACCTCACCGTACAAGTTGTGTGTGTGTGTGTGTGTGTGTGTGTGTGTGTGTGTGTGTGTGTGTGTGTGTGTGTGTGTGTGTGTGCACGCGCACATATATGGGTACATGAGTGAATGAGTGTGTGTGACTGTATTGCATGAGTGAGTATGCTTGTGTGTGTCTATGGGGATGTGCGTGAATGTTTGTGTGTTTGTGTTGCAGGAAGGGGGATCCCTTCCAGGCCATGAGAGTGGGCTCTCATTTACATTTCTGAGTCTAACACTCAGAAATGAATTGTCCAAGGAGAACAGGTGTGCTGACTAAGCAAGAGATTTTATTGGGAAGGGGTGCTCCAGTGGAGAGCAGCAGGGTAAGGGATCCAGAACTGTTCTGCCACATGGCTTGCAGTCTTGGGTTTTATGGTGATGGGATTAGTTTCTGGGTTGTCTTTGGCCAATCATTCTGACTCAGAGTCCTTGCTGGTGGCGCACACATTGCTCAGCCAACATGGACGCCAGTGAAAACGATTCTGGTAGGTGGTCAGATATATGGCATTTCCTTTTGACTTTGCCTGAATTCTTCTGATTGGTGGTGGCTTGTTAGTTCTGTGTTCCTCACCAGGACATCCTCTCATAAAATATCTCAAGCAGATGGTTACTGTGGTACCTGGTCAAGGGGGATGGTTTCAGTCAGTGTGTCTCTCCTAACATTTGAACAGGTGTGAAAGAGTTCTGTGAGCATGCTGTCAGTGTGTATGAACATATGTGAGTGTGTATGTACATTAGTGTATGTGTATGAAGTATGTGCATTTGTGTCTGTCTGTGGGGGCTTGGGCATATACTCAATTCCTGGGGATACTCCTGTAGTTCACAGCTAACCTGTTGAAACCACTGGTCTCAGAGGTTCGTTCCTGGGCTAAACAGGTTGCATCCTTGTTTGCTGGACCATGCCCAGAAAGTACACCTTTGTGGCACTCATATTCGTTTTCAGCCTACACTTGGAGATTCTGTATTCAGAAGTAAAGCCAATTTTTTCTGAATTGTCCAGCCTCTTGGACAACTAAAAGCAAGAACAGAATCTCCTTAGCCCAAGAACCTTCCCAGGATCAGCCTCAAAGGAGGGCTGCTCTCACGACTCGTATCTGCATCCCTGGTGACAGATGGTAGAGTCTGCCTGCAATGCAGGACACCTGTGTTTGACCCTGGGTGGGGAAGATCCCTTAGAGAAGGGAATTGCAACCCACTCCAGTATTCTTGCCTGGAGCATTCCATGGACAGAGGAGCCTGGTGGCCTATAGTCCATGGGGTCACAGAGTTGAACATGACTGAGCAACTAACACACACATATGGTATGTTTGCAAGAACAAATGCATTTTGTTTCAAAAATGCACGCCTGGAGAAGACTTCAAGGCAGGTGAACAACCCTGGGGTACTTCTCACATGCCAGCACAAGAGCAGCTTTTGAGGGCCCTGCAAAGGGGGTGTGGGGTCCCTGGGAGGGGAAGGCTGCCAGGAACCAAGAAATTTCCAACTACACTTAAAAATGGAGCTATCTGCAAGACCTGTATGTCAGCCACCTGGGCAAGCACAGGTCACATGCATTTTTTCGGACCTCTTTAAGGCTCCATGAAAATGTCTTTGAGTGTCACAATTCTAATACAGATAATTTCTAATTTAACTAATGATAACCAGTCAATCCTAAAGGAAGTCAACCCTGAACATTCATTGGAAGGACTGATGCTGAAGCTGAAGTTCCAATACTTTGGCCACCTGATGCAAAGAGCCAACTCATTGGAAAAGACCCTGATGCTGGGAAAGATTGAGGGCAGGAGAAGAGGAAGGCAAAGGATGAGTCGGTTGGATGGTATCACCGACTCAATGGACATGAACTTGAGCAAGCTCTGGGAGCTGGTGAAGGACAGGGGAGCCTGGTGTGCTGCAGTCCGTGGGGTCACAGATTCAGACACGACTTAGTGACTGAACAACAGCAGCAATACTTTCTAGTTCAAAGTTGCTATTGCAATTTTACTATTATCATTTCTTTGACCGCACTGCATGCGGGATGCCAGCTCCCCAACCAGGGATGGACTCTGCATGCCCTGCAGTAAAGCACAGTGTTGGCTTGTGGGCCACCAGGGAAGCCACACTCTCCTCACTTTAAAGGAAGCCCATCTCGGTTCACTTTCTCAGTGGGGGTCCCCTTCGAAAGTTCCTGTAAGTATTAGCTCCTATCCCACCTAATCTAACATTATTATTACTTTGGCTGCACTGGGTCATTTTGAGGGGCATGGGCTTCTCCAGCTGTGGCGCTTAGGCTCAGCAGTTGTGTTATATGGATCTAGTTGCCTGGTGGCTTGTGGGATCTTAGCTCCCCAACCAGGGATCAAACCCATGTTCCCTGTATTGGAAGGCCTCTTAACCATTGGACCACCAGGGAAATCCCATCCTACCTTTTTATTTTTAAAAATAGTGTAATATAGGGTTATCCCTAGGATAATGTGGGTCATTGTCATTTTAGTGGTGTCCTGGGGCAACTCACATCTTATAACTGACTTCCCATCTTTTTCCATCAGGCAAGGATCAGGTGAAGCAATACACACACACACACACACACACACACACACACACACCCCATCTCAGTGGAGGATGCAAAGCAAAATAAAGAAAGATTAAAGATATTGATTCCAAATAAATATTTTCATAATTTGTTTAATTTGTAAGGCACAAAGGGTTTACGTAGATCGCTTTAACTTCTAAAAATACAAACCTGGCACTAGTAGCAGCAATTCATTTACTAAATTTAAATGTAACATGGTAAAACTCATCTTTAGAATCTGATTCCTAAACAGATGTGAGACAGGAATCACCACGACACATGCCAGAGACAACTTCCTAAATAAATGGCTAACAAAGTGAGTGGAGGGCTGGGAGTTTGGCTGCCCCTGGTTAAACCATTGGATCCAGTACGAGGGAAGAGAAAGCGGCCACCGTTTGAAGGGCTTTGTTCCTCTTACTAGACATCTTTTTCTAAATCCCAGAAATCTCAGAATGTTAATGCATCTCCCTTTCTTCCAAATGAATCACCCAGTGAACAGGTATATACTTTTTTTCTAACGTTTTTAACATCAATCACATGCTGTCTCCAACTCCACAAGCGAGTTTTCTGGAAGGTGTGTGCCAATGTCAAAAGGACACAGCCTGGCGGATAACACTGGAACCCTGGGAGTTTAGATGAGCATGGAAGGAGTCTCCTATTCTGTCCTCCAATCCTTGGGTAGGAACCCAGCCCCCACACACAGCTGTCGCTGTGAAGCTGGCTCAGGGTGGGGGAGGGGAAGGCACAGATGAACCAGAACACTCTTTTGACTCAGTACTTTCTACTTCCTCCCCATATCGCCTATTTACCACAACTGCCCAAGAGGAGTCACCAAGAATTTAATCTCCCTGGATTTTCCCTGCCCGACCTTGAAACGATGCTAGAGAGCGCAGAGATCCAGCAGGATCCAGGCCAGCCCAACATGACATCATGGGCAGAAAGGTGCGGTGTTAGGCCATCTGAAGAATCGAGATGTGCTTGGTCCACGTTTCAACAGGGGGCAAGGAGATTCTGCCACACAGATGATGTTAAGAGTCCTCCCGCAGGCGTGATGTCTGAGAGGGAGGGAGTAAGAGGCCTCTGAAAGAGAGCCAGGAGAGACACAGAGAGGCACCCTCCGCCATGCCTTCCCTGGAACCAGGGACAGAGGCATCATGGAGGTAGGAAAAAGGTGGGTGGGGGTGGGGGTGGGGGTGGGGCCCGGGCCGGGCCCGGGCCATCCCACTGCTTGCGGTCCCCGCTGGTCTTCGCAAGTCCTCACATCTCTGTGGACCCCGAGGTTCTCCATCCCTCTGAAACTTGGCCACAAGCGCTCTCTCGAGGTCTGTGGTGCCGAATCGCTGTTTTAGGTCCTCTAGGGCTGACCATCAAGGTATCACCAAGGGGGGTCAGTCCCTTCACCAGTCCTTGAAAATAAACTAACACAATACCACAGAGGCAAGAAATTACATGTGGTGTGAATGCGAGTGTGTGAAAGAGTCTGAAGACTTGGAAGATACTCACTGATACACTATCAGTAGTTACATAAGTGTAGTGAAATTCTCGGTGACTTTTGTCTTTATTTTTTATACCTTCTGACTTTGTTTCAAATATTAAAATAAGCGAGTATCATTTTGTAATTATAAAAATTATTTTGTTTTAAAATAGTTGAACTACCATTTTAGAGCAGAAAAATAGGTTATGCATGATTTTGAGAACTATCAGAGAAAAACACATTTTTAAAAAAACAAAGGAGGTTAGTAATAAGTAAGGTTTGAATTCAAACCTTATTTGCTTTGAAATGTAAACTGCACAACACAGGCCCTAAATATCATGGATTACAAGGTCCCAGAATGCCAAAGATATAAATGAACATAAACCAGACAACTGGAGTGTATAACAACAGACACTGGTATTATTCAGATACACAAGTGAGCTGACAAATTACAAGGCTAGGAATGATTTCCTGTTGAGTGGATCATGCTATGGTATCCACATAGCTAAAGTATGGGCATTATTTTGCAAAGAATGGTCACTGGGAGGAAAACACAAAGGAGACACTCGTTTCACAGTCTAGCTCACACAGCTTAGAAATGAGACAGAAAACAGACCAGCTTTACTTCATTCTTTTGGCAACATCTGAATATGCGTGTTCAATCTCCTGGTCGGCAGGACACGTGTTTGTGAACTCATCCCGAGCATATGCATTGTTCAAGTACCTCCAGATGCCAGTCATTTCAGGAGGAAATTCAAAATCTCTGTATCTCTTGGCCACGATCTGAAAACGAAGAGGAAACAGTCAAGAAGGGAAAACCCACAAACGTAGGCAGTTACATCAGACAATCCATTCTTCTGAGGCATGTAATATATTCTTTCTCAAGTTCCCATGTCATTCTACAGCCTTTCAAGCTGCCCAAAGTGAGCGTGGGACTCAAAACAGAAGTACTACACACCTGTACCCCACCCATTCATCACAGATGGTCCTCGTGACCCGCTGGCATGAATTTGCTCTATTGTCTTGTCGCTCAGTCATGTCCAGCTCTTTTGTGACCCCATGGACTGTAGCCCACCAGGCTCCTCTGTCCATGAGATTTCCCTGGCAAGAATATTGGAGTGGGCCACCATTTCCTTCTGCAGGGGATCTTCCTGACCCAGGGATTAAACCCAAATCTCCTGCACTAGTGGGCAGATTCTTTACCATCTGAGCCACCAGGGAAGCCCTGAGCTTGCTCTTTGTGCTTCCAGCAGTTTTCTCTCCCTGTGTTCTGCTGCTGAGTTATTTGGTGCCAAAGATTCAGATGGCTCAGATGATAAAGAGTCTGCCTGCAATACAGGAGGCCCAGGTTCAATCCCTGGGTCAGGAAGATCCCCTGGAGAAGGAAATGTCAACTTATTCCATTATTCTTGCCTAGAGAATCCCATAAACAGAGGAGACAATTCATGGGATCGCATAAATTTGGACATGACTAAGCAACTAACACTTTCACTTTCAAGGGTTCAGGATGGATTTTCAGTGCCAGGATCACTTTGTAGTGCCCTCTCTTTTTCTTATTTGCTGAGCCTCACCTCCTGAAACCCCAAGTAACCATGTATGTTACACCTGTGAATTTCCATCATTCTGCCCAAGAGTATCATTTCACTGTAGGTCTGCTGTGTGCAGAGGGCAGATTCATGAACTGAAAAATCCTTATCCTCAAGGAAACAGTGGATATAAGGATGGGGTAGCAGAGAATGAATATCATGAAAACACAGTGGTATGAGATGTCTCCTCTGGCTGGAGGGTGTCACTGGGAATTCATCACAAAGGAGGGTGTACCCTCTTTGCAGGTGGTATGGGTTCTCTGCGGTTGCCTTAACAAAGCACTACAACCGTGGGTGGCTTAAACAACAGAAATGTCTTCTACCACAGCCCGGGAGGCCCAGAGTCCAAGATCATGGTGTCAGCAGGGCCGGGTTCCCTCTGAAGCCTCCAGGGAAGGATCTGTTCCAGGTCTCTCCCTGTCTCTGGCTCATGGGAGTACAGCTCCAGTCTTCACCTGGCATTTACCCTGTGTTGGCCCTCTGGATCTAAGCTCCCTTTTATAGGAACATCTGTCATGTTGGATTAGGAGCCCACTCTACTGCTCCTAATCAATTAACATGACCCCATCTTAACTAATTACATCTGTTAAAACTCTATTTCTAAATAAGGTCAGTTTTGAGATATTGGGAGTTAGGACTTGGTCTAGTTTAGATACAAATTCGGGGGGACAAATATTTGGAAAGCTATGACAAACCTAGACAGTTTACTAAAAGGCAGAGACATCACTTTGCCAACAAAAGTGCATATAGTCAAAGCTGTGGTTTTTCCAGTAGTCATGTATGGATGTGAGAGCTGGACTGTAAAGAAGGCTGACCACTAAAGAACTGATGCTTTTGAACTATGGTGCTGGAGAAGACTCTTGAGGGTCCCTTGGACTGCAAGATCAAACCAGTCAATCCTAAAGGAAATGAACCTCGAATATTCATTAGGAGAACTGACACTAAAGTTCCAATACTTTGACCACGTGATGCAAAGGGCTGACTCAATGGAAAAGACCCTGATGCTGGGAAAGATTGAAGGCAGGAGGAAAAGGGGATGACAGAGGATGAGATGGTTGGATGGCATCACGGACTCAATGGACATAAGTGTGAGCAAGCTCTGGGAGTTGGTACTGGACAGGGAAGCCTGGCATTCTGTAGTCCATGGGGTCCCAAAGAGTCAGACACGACTGAGCAACAACACTTGGAAGGGCTAATATTTCCCATTGTATTGGCTCCTGGGATGTTTGGATGACGTGAGCATGGAATTTGTCACCAATTAGAAGATCTTAATGACTTATTTCTCAGATTTTGGAAGCTGCGAGCTAATGATGCAGCAAGACAGGACCACATAACTTTCCAAAGAACCTCCTAAATTAATATCTTCTACTTGAATTCAATCTTACTAGAGATTAGTGTCAAGACTCCTGCTTTTCTTTTATTTGCATTTCCCTGCTTTTGCTTTACCCAAACATTCTGGGTAAATTTATTATGTATGTGCCTCTCATAAATGTAAACTTGTTTTATATCATATCTTACTAATGTTATACTTTGTTTTCCAACTTCCTATATTTTTGCATTTGTGTACATGTGTTTCCCTCTCTGGTGGTTTGGAAGGTTTACGGTCTGTTTTAACTCTTCCAGTGGTGGTGGTGGTTTAGTTGCTAAGCCATGTCTGACTCTTTGTGGCTCCATGGACTATAACCTCCCAGGCTCCTCTGTTTATGGGATTTCCCAGGCAAGAATACTGGAGTGGGTCCAGTGGTCTCCATATAACTAAAAAACAAGAATTCTTTATTTCTTGATTATCAACTATCTAACTGATCTCTACTTACTCCTGATAATAAGCAAGGAAATGATCTACTATGCTCCTTCCAGTGGTGTGAAAATAGAAGTTTACTATATTTGATTCAGTTCTGTATCTGTAATTCCCACTGCTCTTGAGTTTTAGTTCTGGTTTAATATCTAAAGAGGTTCTATGTCTCTATCACTAATCCTTTTATACCACACACCTTCTCTGTTCCTGGATCCTTATTTTATTATCCTTTTTTATTATGTCATCATACAGAAATTTTATTTTTACAAAATGGCTCAGGGGTGCTTATTCCATCAAGACCAGAAGTCTAGGTGAAAGCAACAATTTACTTGGATATAAAATTCTTACATCACACATCCTTTCCTTTAATCCTTTACCTACTGGCCGTGCTGGGTCTTCACTGCGGCACGCAGGCTTCTCTAGTTGCGGAGCATCGGCTTAGTTGCCCCAAAGCATATGGGCTCTTAGTTCCCCGACCAGGCGTAGAACCTGCATCCCCTGCTCTGGAAGGCAGAGTCTTAACCACTAGGCCACCAGGGAAGTCCCTAATCCCTTAACCATGACACCACTGTTTTCTGGCTTTTAATGTGATTCTAGAATCCCACGGAGAAGGGAATGGCAACCCACTCCAGTACTCTTTTCCTTTTTTACTTAATTTATTTTTTTAATCAAAGGATAATTGCTTACAGAATTTTGTTGTTTTCTGTCAAACCTCAACATGAACCAGCCATCAGTTCAGTTCAGTTGCTCAGTCCTGTCCGACTCTTTGTGACCCCATGAACCACAGCATACCAGGCCTCCCTGTCCATCACCAACTGCCAGAGTTTACCCAAACTCATGTCCACTGAGTCACTGATGCCATCTAACCATCACATCCTCTGTTGTCCCCTTCTCCTCCTGCCTTCAATCTTTCCCAACATGAGGGTCTTTTCAAATGAGTCAACTTTTTGCATCAGGTGGCCAAAATATTGGAGTTTCAGCTTCAAATCAGTCCTTTCAATGAACACTCAGGACTGATCTCCTTTAGGATGGACTGGTTGGAACTCCTTGCAGGCCAAGGGACTTTCAAGTGTCTTCTCCAACACCACAGTCCAAAAGCATCCATTCTTTAGCACTCAGCTTTCTTTATAGTCCAACTCTCACATCCATAAATGACCACCTTGACTAGACGGACCGTTGTTGACAAAGTAATGTCTCTGCTTTTTAATATGCTGTCTAGGTTGGTCATAACTTTGCTTACAAGGAGTAAGCATCTTTTAATTTATTGCCATCGGTATACATATATCCCCTCCCTTTTGAACCTCCCTCCCATCTCCCACCCCATCCCACTCCTCTAGGTTGATACAGAGCCCGTTTGAGTTTTCTGAAACATACAGCAAATTCCCATTGGCTATCTATTTTATATAGGGTAATGTAAGTTTCCATGTTATCCTTTCCATACATCTCGCCTTCTCCTCCCCTCTCCCATGTCCATAAGTCTATTCTCTACGTCTGTTTCTCCATTGCTGCCCTGTAAATAAATTCTTCAGTACCAGGATTCCATATATATGCATTAGAATACAATATTTATCTTTCTCTTTCTGATTTACTTCACTCTATATAATATGTTCTAGGTTCATCCACCTCATTAGAACTGACTCAAATGCATTCATTTATGGCTGAGTAATATTCCATTGTGTATACGTACAACTTTTTTATCCATTCATCTGTCGATGGACATCTAGGTTACTTTCATGCTCTAGGTATTGTAAATAGTGCTGCATTGAACAATGGGATACATGTGTCTTTTTCAATTTTGGTTTCCTCAGGGTATATATATAGGAGTGGGAATGGAAGAAGCACAAGCTGGAATAAAGATTGTGGGGAGAAATATCAATAACTTCAGATATACAGATGATACCACCCTTATGGCAGAAAATGAAGAGGAACTAAACAGCCTCTTGATGAAAGTGAAAGAGTAAAGTAAAAATGTTGGCTTAAAGCTCAACATTCAGAAAACTAAGATCATGGCATCTGGTCCCATCACTTCATGGGAAATAGATGGGGAAACAGTGGAAACAGTGTCAGACTTTATTTTTGGGCTCCAAAATCACTACAGATGGTGACTGCAGCCATGAAATTAAAAGACACTTACTCCCTGGAAGGAAAGTTATGACCAACCTAGATAGCATATTCAAAAGCAGAGACATTACTTTGCCGACAAAGGTCCATCTAGTCAAGCCTATGGTTTTTCCAGTGGTCATGTATGGATGTGAGAGTTGGACTGTGAAGAAAGCTGAGCGCCAAAGAATTGATGCTTTTGAACTGTGGTGTTGGAGAAGACTCTTGAGAGTCCCTTGGACTGCAAGGAGATCCAACCAGTCCATTCTAAAGGAGATCAACCCTGGGATTTCTTCAGAAGGAATGATGCTAAAGCTGAAACTCCAGTACTTTGGCCACCTCATGAGAAGAGTTGACTCATTGGAAAAGACTCTGCATCAGAGTCTAGGAGGGATTGGGGGCAGGAGGAGAAGGGGACGACAGAGGATGAGATGGCTGGATGGCATCACTGACTCAATGGATGTGAGTCTGAGTGAACTCCAGGAGTCGGTGATGGACAGGAAGGCCTGGTGTGCTGCAGTTCTTGGGGTCGCAAAGAGTCGGACACAACTGAGCGACTTAACTGAACTGAACTGATGGTGCTTTTATTCCTAGTTTTTTAAGGAATCTCCATACCATCTTCCATAGTGGCTATACCAGTTCATATTCCCACCAACAGTACAACAGTGTTCCCTTTTCTCCACACCCTCTCCAGCATTTATTGTTTGTAGACTTTTCGATGACGGCCATTCTGACCTGTGTATGTGATGGCTCACTGTAGTTTTGTTTTGCATTTCTCTGATAATGAGCAATATTGAGCATCTTTTCATGTGTTTGTTAGTCTTCTTTGGAGAAATGTCTGTTTAGGTCTTTTCCCCACTTTTTGACTGGCTTGTTTGTTTCCCTGGTATTGAGTTATATGAGCTGCTTGTATCCTTTGTCAATTGTTTCATTTGCTATTAGTTTCTCCCATTCTGAGGGTTATCGTTTCACCTTGCTTATAGCTTCCTTTGCTGTGCAAAAGCTTTTAAGTTTAATAAGATGTCACTTGTTTCCTTTTGTTTTTATTGCTATTACTCTAGGAGGTGGGTCATAGAGGATCTTGCTTTGATTTATGTCAGTGCCACTCCAGTATTCTTGCCTGGAGAATTCCAGAGGAGCCTGACAGGGGGTTGCAAAGAATCAGACACGACTGAGCTACTAACACTTTCACCTCACTTTAGAGACAGATGAGGCTAGTCTGAATTTCTTCGTTGTGTAGGTACACTTACCTTTTATTATTATTACTATTATCATTATCATCTGGGCACCCAAAGGGGTGATTTTTTTTATCATCAAAGTTCAAATATAATTTACCAGCTATATCACAGTGTGTTGACTGTTCAGGACAATATTTTTCTAATCATGGATGGCTATTTAAAGTAAATGCTCAGGTCATCCTTTAATTCAAAACACTTTCCCTTTGAGTCTTCTTTTTCCTTTTTTTCTTTCCTCTTCTTTTTCCTGATTAGGTTTACCTTTACCTCTTGCTTCTTCTCCATTTGATTTGAGGTCATTTCCTCAGGCTCTCTTCCAAATCCTTGATGGATTTCTGCAATGTCATTTTCCACCTCTTGCTACTCCTAATACAACTTCTAAACAATTTCTGAAATTGTTTTGTCTTTAAGGTTTTTTTCAGTTCTACCAGTTTCATTTTCATCCTCTTTGTGAGATTATATTTTTTGACACTTTGTTACTTGTCTTCGAGCACTTTCTCCAAAGGTTCATGTGCTATGCTAAGCAGCTCAGTCATGTCCAACTCTTCTGAGACCCCATGGACTGTGGCCCACCAGGCTTCTCTGTCTATGGGATTTTCCACCTAAGAATACTGGAATGGGCTGTTATTTCCTACTCCAGGGCATGTTCCCAACTCAGGGATCAAACCCATGTCTCCTGTGTCTTCTGCATTGCACCTGGGTTTTTTACCCACTAAGCCATCAGGGAAGGGTTCGTGTTCTCTTTCATTTTTTTGAGGCTGTAGAGAAGTAACTGTCTGAAAAGTTGAGATCTTTTCAGTTACTGAAACCAATCTTAACCAGAGAGGTGTTTCTCATCTGCCTTTTTCTCTTTTGTTCTATTTAACACATCCCCCTCTTCTTTGTGATCATCTTTATCCACATAGAGGTCCCACTTAGATTCCTTTTGGTTACTAACCATCCTTTAATGGGCAGACCAGCTGGACCTACTATTTGCTTAAAAACAAGGTGGAGAGCAATGGGAGGAAGGCCAGGCAACAAGCAGACCAATTTGGACATTTATCCTCAAACACCTATTAATCAAGGGGCTTCCCTGGTGGCTCAAATGGTAAAGAAACTGCCTGCATTGCAGAAGACCCAGGTTCAACTCCTGGTCAGGAAGATCTCCTGGAGAAGGAAATGATAGCCCACTCCAATATTCTTGCCTAGAGAATTCCATGGACGGAGGAGCCTGGCAGGCTAGATTTCATGGGTGGCAGAATCAGACAAAACTGAGCAACTGACACTCTAACTTTTTTCACCTGCTCTTCAAACTCTACCCTATACTCTGCCCCAGGGACACATGAGGGTCAAGGTCAAAATCAGGGTTAGTGCCTCCTCCACTCTGAAGCTCATGGATTAGGAGGAGGTCACCCTGGCTAAAAGTGATGCTGAGGTCATCTACAGTCTCTCTTCTGAATGATTCCAAGCTTATTTCTTTTCTCTGCTCAGCAGTCACAAAGCAGAATGCCTCTTTCCTTCTCTCCTCCCCTCCATGTTCCTTTGGGTCAGGGGACAGTGGCAGAACACACAGGGGACACCTCTGAACAGTTTCACCTTCAGCTCTGCCTCCACAGAGATCTCATCTCCGTAGGGCTTGTCCCTGCCTCTCTTGGCCCACTCGGTGCTCTGTCCTCAAACAAAGAAGCTTAGGTTGGGCACTTCAAGTCTGTATTATGTACTTTTACAGACATCCAAACCTTGCTGAAGATCTAGAGAAGCTAGTGTCTAAGCCTTTGAGTTGGTGGTCCTTCCTTTTCTAATTTTACATAAGGTGGAGAGGGACTTCCCTGGTGGTCCAGTGGCTAAGACTCTGAGCTTCCAATGCAGGAGGTGCATATTCAATCCCTGGATGGGGAACCGAGGTCCCAGGTGCTACCCAATGCAGCCAAAAAGAAATTAAAGGTGGAGATAATGCTTTAGATTTTCAGAATGTTTTTGCTGGTTTCAGGATGTGAATAGATTATAAAGTCCTCTATTTTCTCATTGTCTTACCATAAATTCCTATAGACTGATTCTCATTGCCTTTCAAAAGTGCTGCATCCTGGAAGATTATTAAGCTGCTGGGTATTTTGAGTGCTAAGTGGCTTTGAAGACTTTGCAGTTAGGTCTTCCATTGGAGCCGTGGAGTGCTTTATTTTACTCTGAAGTTTACACCCTCTACTGACATAATAAAGAGTCTTTTTTTATAGGAACTAAACAAGTGGCAACTGATCTGTATATGTATGCATGTGTGTGTATACGTGTGTCTTTTACTTGCCTTCCCTAAACTCCATGTGCTTCTGTGATGTTACATTAGTCAGAGCAATAATGAGAATATGTTTAATAAAGGGACTAACCCAGACACAATGACATAAATAATCTGTTGGAAAATGGCTCCCAAATATACAGTTTGGATTATCACCAATGTGGCAGGTTTGAGTGGCAGGTTTGAAGGATTGAGTTGCTGTCATGAAACTTTACATCAGAACACTGGCAGCTATTAAAAATCACTTGGAGGATCAGCAGCATCCTCAAGGCTTAGCTTTCAGGTTGGTGCCCCTTGAACACATCAGGGAAGAGAGAAGAAAGATTAGTGGGGCAAGGCTGGGAATGGAGTCGGAAAGGAAAAGAAAGGCGAAGAATGACTGGAGTAACGGGGTGGCCAGTCGCCCACAGGATAGCCATGCCACAGATGGTGGGAACCTAATTTGTAAATTTCTAAATGCCAGATTAGTCATGTATGGATATGAGAGTTGGACTATAAAGAAAGCTGAGTACTGAAGAATTGATGCTTTTGAACTATAGTATTGGAGAAGACTCTTGAGAGTCCCATGGACTGCAAGGAGATCCAACTAGTCCATCCTAAAGGAAATCAGTCCTGAATATTCATTGAAAGGACTGATGCTGAAGCTGAAACTCCAATACTTTGGCCACCTGATTCGAAGAGCCAATTCCTTGGAAAAGACCCTGATGCTGGGAAAGACTGAAGGCTGGAGGAGAAGGGGACAACAGAGGATGAGATGGTTGGATGGCATCACTGATTTGATGGACATGAGTTTGAGGAAGCTCTGGGAGTTGGTGATGGACAGGGAAGCCTAGAGTGCTGCAGTCCAATTCAGTTCAGTTCAGTCGCTCAGCCGTGTCTGACTCTTTGCGACCCCACGAACCTGCAGTCCATGGGGTTGCAAAGAGTCGGACACAACTGAGTGACTGAACTGAAATAAAATGCCAAATAAATGCATTATTGAACAAAAGGTTGTTGACTTGTATTTCCCTATGTCTTCTCTCCCATCTCCCTATCCTATACCAAGGACCTAGTTCTGGACCTGGTATGATCTGAATACTAAGGATGCCCCAGAACAAGGGTTGGGCTTCTTCCTGGGGCCTCTAGGGCTACTGAGGACCAAGGGCATAGCAACAGTGATAATGACACAACAACTAACAGCTGTGAGTAACAGCCAGACCGGGGCACCCTGGAGAGCAGCCGTAACTACGGGGACCAAGAGGGGGTCACCTGCTTCTGAATTTCAGAGTCACCCCCAGAAGCTCTGCTTTTAGTAAGTCAGGAGCTGAACTGCTGGGTTTACATTTCTAAAAGGGCTTCCCTGGTGCCTCAGTGGTAAAGAATCTACTTGCATTGCAGGAGACGTGGGTGCATTCCCCGGGTCAGGAAGATTCCCTGGAGGAGGGCATGGTAACCCACTCCAGTAAACTTGCTGGGAAAATCCCATGGACAGAGGAGTCTGGTGGGCTATAGTCCACGGGGTCACAAAGAGTCAGACACAACTGGAGCCCCTGAGCAGGCACCGTTCTAAATTAGTAGGCATCTTTAAACCCTAATTACACATGACCAGCGACCCTTATTTCATGTTTGATCACCTGGAAAAACAGGCTGCTGCATGCGGTCCAGCCGAGGGGCTGTCAGCAGCTTACCAGCTGTTAAGGGGTCTGTGTTAAGAGCCAACCTCCTCCCTTATCCCAGGGTTAGGCTTACTCTTCCCATCACCAACAATTGACTGAGTTAACTTTTTTTTTCCGAAGGTTGGCTTAGTTTTTTGGTTGTTATTTTTGTTTTTAGACTGCACTGCTCAGCTTGTAGGATCTTAGTTCCCCACCCACGGATTGAACCCAGGCCACCCCAGTGAAAGCGCTGAGTCCCAACCACTGGACCACCACCAGGGAATTTCTCAAGTTCACATTTTAATCCTTGCAGATTCCACACACCATCCCTAAGGCTGGAGTGTGAAATACCAGCTATAAGCAATGTATTCCCTTAAGTTGCTTTCACAGAGCTTGTCTTTAGGCTGTGAGGGTTAAGACTGGAAAAAATAAGCTGTGAGGATGGAGGGATGAGAGCCAAGCTCTCAGATGCTTCATGAGAACCTCCAAGGAACACCTGATAATAACATCCACAGATCTCAGACTTGGGGCTTGGCTGCTGCAAACAGAAACGAGCTAGACTTTTAAATTCATTTTAGATTGTCTTGGCAAAAAAAAAAAAAAAAAACACCGCAAGTCAAAACCAAATGGAACAAAGCCCCATTCATGTATTCAGCACCTGACGTACAAGGAAGGACAAACCTTAATAATGTGGAGCTTGGGTAAGAGGTTGCAGTCAGCCAGCGTGAGCTCATTGCCATCCAGGAACTTCCTTCCAGAAACAGCAGCTTCCTCGGTACTGTAGGCATCTATCTCATCAGGCAGGGGGCTGTTCAAATAACTATCCAGCTTCTTCAGGGCCTTTAACAGGTTCCTTTCATAAACTAAAATGGGAAGGCAGAAAACAACTGCGATGAGCCATGGAAGTCCACGTCTCCTCTGTCTTTGTCGTTGCTCAGTGGCTCAGTCATGTCCAGCTCTTTGCGACCCCGTGGACTGCAGCATGCCAGGCTCCCCTGTCCTTCACCAACTCCCAGAGCTTGCTCAAACTCATGTCCATTGAGTTGATGATGCCATCCAATCATCTCATCCTCTGTTATCCCCTTCTCCTCCTGCCCTCCTCTCTCTAGATATCAAAAAAAAAGGAGTTTGTCCCTTCCCTCCTGAGGCATGGCCAGTGAGTGTTAAGAGTCAGGAAGGAGACAGATGGGTTTATGAGATCTAAATAAAAGACTCACTTCTCCTTGGAAAATATTTCTGCTCTCTACACAACACTGCTGCTTCTAGAACTCATTCATTTATTCAAAAACCTATATGGAAAAACTTTCATGGTGGGCATCACCAACTCAATGTACGTAAGTTTGAGTAAACTCTGAGAGTTGGTGATGGATAGGGAGGCCTAGCGTGCTGCAGTCCGTGGGATTGCAAAGAGTCAGACGCGACTGAGTGACTGAACTGAACTGAATGATTAAGACTCTGTGCTTTCCAGGTGGGATGGGAGGTTGGAGGGAGCCTCAAGAGGGAGGGGATGGGTATATACCCATCGCTGATGCATGTTGATGTATGGCAGAAACCAACACAATATGCTAAAGGAATTATATTCCAACTAAAAATAAATAAACTAAAAACGACTCTGCATTTCCAATGCAGGGTCAAGGAACTAAGATCCCACACGCTACACCATACGACCAAAACATTTTTTTAAAAATTAAAAATTAAAAAAAAATCTTTATGGAAATCATATAATGAAGGAAGCACCAATAGAAGGTTCATTCACCCTGAATCCCATGGGAGAGCAAGGAACTACTGGCGGTGATGATTTTCTCCTAAAAATCTCCTTTTCTGGACAATCTCTAGAAAAGCACTCGGTCCCTGAAACCCATGTGCAGGCTCAGAGTAGGAGGTGCTTTTTCTTTATTTCTATACACAGGTCCCTCCCCGCTGTGCAGTGAGTCAGAATTCCCCGAATCTTATAAGAAGCCACACCAGAGGTGGAATAGAGGTCCATGAAGAAAACAGAAAACAGGAAGATGGGAGGGACTCACTCTCGTTTGCATCCTTCTTGGTGTTTTTTATAAATGCTGAGAACTTGGCAAACACATCATTTCCAGCAGAGTTAGATTCAGGGTGCTGGGTCCCCAGCTTAGGGTACCTTGAAAAGTTCAAAGTGAGAGTATCATAGATCAGCAATGTTTGAGTTAGAAGAATACAAAGCAGGAGGGGAAGAAATGCCTTTCTTTGAGCAGATATAAAGATGAAAACTGCTCCTTAAGTGTTTTCCTATTCTATCCATCTTCAAAGTTGGGAGTAACACCAGCCAAGAGTAAAGCACTGGATGGACTGTTCTCATCCTGGGATGGAGTGCCCCCTCGCCTTGCTGGTCTCAGTTCTCTCCCTCCTGAAATAAAGGTGATGAGCTAGAAGGCTCCCTTGCAGGCCCAGCCTGCTGCGATGTTGCGTGTAACACACATTCCCAACAGGCCATCTAAACAGGCCACCCACGTGACATCAGCCCACTTCCTGCCACCAAACCCTAATTGCCAAATGCAGAGTAGAGAAATCCAAGCCACCTAGACTCAGGGCTTCTGATCTCTCTGTGCTTCCTGTGGCACACCACAGGTGCAGCTCAGGAGGTAAGCCACAGGAAACCAACACAGCGCCAAGAGCTTTAGAACGGTCTGTGAACGGGCAAAGCTGACGACCAAGTTGCCGACACTCATCTGGCGAGGCCCACCTTGGGGGAGCCAGTTTCTCCTCCAAAAACTCCTCGATCTTATTCACGTCTGTCTTGACTTCGCCGTCAAAAGTCATGAAAGGTGGGTTGGTGCCGGGAGCCAAGTTCTGCAGGTCTGCGGGTTTCCTGGGCAGGGGGGAAGGGCAGTGCCAGGGTTGGGATCATTGCCTAGGCTTAAGCAGGCCCTCACACACACACACATGCACACACCAGTGGAAGAGAAACCACCCTTGAGAATTTCAAAGGCAACTGGCGTTTACAAACTGTCCTACTGGCAAGGAGAGTGTGGCCCTTTATCTGGAGATGGGGCTGAAAAGTTGACCCTTCCCAGTGTTATCAGCCAGGAGCGGGGCTCAGGCAGGCTCCAGAGAGAGTCACGGCTGACCAGTCATGGGGTGGGCAGGCTCCTCCCAGTTCCCCTCCTCCTACTCCTTCCAGGTTACATCTGACCCCATCCTGTAATGACTCTGTGGCCCACGTACACCCACCCCAATCCAGGGTCCTGACCCAGGGAGGATATGCCCAGAACAGGGCCCACGGGTCCTGACCCAGGGTGGATATGCCCAGAACAGGGCCCACGGGTCCTGACCCAGGGTGGATGTGCCCAGAACAGGGCCCACGGGTCCTGACCCAGGGTGGACGTGCCCAGAACAGGGCCCACGGGTCCTGACCCAGGGTGGACGTGCCCAGAACAGGGCCCACGGATCCTAGGAGTGTGTATGTGTGTACCTGTGTGTTTCTGTCTCAGTGTGTCTCCGTCTGTGTGCGTGTGTGTGTGTGTGTCTGTGTCTATGTATGCGCCTGTCTCCATCTGTGCGTGTGCATCTGTGTCTGTGTCTGTGCCTCTGTGCGTGTCTGTCTCTGTGTGTGTCTGTGTGTGTGTCTGTGTATGTGCCTATGTCTATGTGTCTGTGTGTCTCCATCTGTGTGTGTGCACGCCTGTGTGTCTGCATCTCTGTGTGCCTATGTGCGTGTCTGTCTGTGTGTGTCTCTGTCTGTGTGTGTGTGTGTGTGTCTGTGTCTGTATTGGGTCTGTGTATGCACTGTGTCTGCGTGTCTGTGTGGATGCGTGTCTCCATCTCTGTGTGTGCGTGCACCTGTTTGTCTGTGTCCCTCTGTGCCTCTGTGCATGTCTGTCTGTCTGTCTGAGTGTGTGTGTGTCTGTGTCTATATTGGGTCTGTGTATGCACTGTGTCTGTGTGTCTGTGTGGACGCGTGTCTCCATCTCTGTGTGTGTGCCTGTGTCTGTGTGTCTGTCTGTGTCCGCCCGGGTGTCTCTCTGTGTGCCTGCGTGTATAGGGAACTGGGGATGTTTATTTCAATACTGCAGAAACTAGGTCTTACCTTTTCAAGTCCACTGTTGTCACATTAAATATAACGCCCTTCAGCCAGAGAATCATAAAGAGACGCTGAGAAAATGGGCAATTGCCAATACTCTCACCATCACAGCCAGCCTGCAAAAGGAAGAGGAGATCATCATCAGAGCCAGCCTCACAGTTACAAATGCCAGACTCCGCTCTGCACGCACACAAAATCATGGTGAATGTTTATTAACAGTGATGATACTGTAAGTAGCCTTCTGAGGTCCCTTCCCCCAGCCTCCAAGTGGGAGGTGTGGGCGGGGAGGACACACGCACTCACTGAGCCTTCTGCCTTCCTTCCATCTCCTCACCACGTCCTGCCATTTGGGGCCTCTGAATAGTGGTTCTCAGAGGGGAAAGAGCAGCCAGAGGGAACCCCCTTTATTACTAAAGGCAAAAAAGAAAGACATACTTTTCCCCTCCCTCCATCTCTTGATCCTCTTTAGAGACACAGCTCTCTTGCCAGGATGATCATTTGTGAAAAAGACCAGCAGGCTCTCCCACTGGGACTCAATGCCCAGCATTCTCTACTGTTTCCATCTCTGGAATAAGGGCTAGTTCCTATGAGTTCTAGGACCCTGGGACACTAAAATGTTTAGGTCCCCTCCTCCATTTGGGAGCATTTGTACTTAGATGGCAGATTGTTCACAGTTGATATGGAGGGTAGGAAAACAGGTAGAAACAATGTCTCCCTGATAACCTGAGAGGGTCACATCCACACACAGGTACCCGGACGCAGGCACAGAAGAACACTCAGCAGACATCCTCCCTTCTGTGGGCTTGCGGGAGAAAAGAATGGCAGATATAAGAGAAGAGAAGGGAGCCGCAGACTTCGTCCTCTTGAGGCAGTTCCCAATCTCTTCCTTCTCTTCCCAACAAAGTTATAGCGCTAACAAAATGCTGCTGGAAAGACCAGGAGACTCAGCCGGGCTCTGATGACAGAAATGGCCATATTTAGGCCAGAAGTCCATTTATTCCACCTGCGGTCCAAACGGAATTGACAGGAAAGCACTGAAACTATAACCTGAACAACAGAAAGGGAGAAAGTTAATTGCTGGTTTGAGAATTGAAGAAAGGAAAAAAGATGCTTCGAGAAAATTGGGCATCTTAAGAAATTCTTCAGAGGTGGTTCTCTGGCATGAAGTTCTTAAGTCACCTGGAGAGGTGGTTAATAACAAGCTGTTCCTACAAATGTAGAGTTGATAAGAGACCCCAAACTCAGTTTTAAAAGACACTCGATCAGCCTCTTCACAAAGACAAAGCCCAGATGGCCAACAAGCACATGAAAAAGTTCTTAACAGCTGACAGGGCAATGCAATTTATAACCGCAAATAAATTCGATGACACACCTACTAGAATGGCTAAAATGAAAAGCCCAGACAATATCAAGTGTGGACAGGAATGTGGAGCAGCGGACTCCCCATCCACTGTTGGTGAGAGTGCAAATTGGTGCAACCACTCTGGAAAACTGTTTGGCGATTATTTACCCGAAATAAACATGCATTCATGCTATGACATAGCAATTCCACTCCCAACAGAAATGAGTGTTAGGGGCACAAAAAGCACTTAAATGAATATTCCTAGCAGCTTTAGTGTCATAGCCAAAACCTGGAAACAACTCAGACACCACCAAGAGTAGAATGAATAAATAAATGGTAGTGAGAGAGTCATTTCCTAGGAAGGTTGATAAGAAGTCTAGGGGTCCCCAAGGAGAGAGGGGTCTGGAATTCTCAAGGAGGAAGAAAGGACAAACTTTCTTTTTTCCTCCACATTCCTTAGGATTATGTATCCTGCCTGAGGACAGTCTCTGGATTAAACCTTCTGGCTAATTCTGTTATCTTATAATGTAAATTATGGGAGTAGGTCTGGTGAGAACTTTACAACCTCCAGACATTCTTTGGATTCATTAGAGAGTATACAACTCCATTGCTAACATTAGCAAGTGAGTACTCTTTCTGCTCCCTTCTGATGTCTATGTCAGAAGCTTTCTCTATCTCCTTTATACTTTAATAATAAACTTTATTACACAAAAGGACCCCATGCACGAGGAGCGGCAGCCAAGATGAGCTACACCGCGTCCGAGGTCAGGGGCAGCGGCCAAGAATGCCAGGCTGTGACGGCACAGGAACAGCCAAGAGGAGCTACCCCGCATCTGAGGTCAGGGGCGGCAGCCAAGAGGAGCAACCCTACGTCCAACAAGTGATGGCTGCGCGGGTGCAGGAGGGCCTAGAGGAGCTACTCCATGTTCAAGTTCAGGAGGGGTGGCGGTGAGGAGATACCTCTCGTCCAAGGTAAGGAGCAGTGGCTGCGCTTTGCTGCAGCAGCCGTGAAGAGATACCCCACGTCCAAGGTAAGAGAAACCCAAGATGGTAGGTGTTGCAAGAAAGCATCAGAGAGCAGACACACTGAAACCATATTCACAGAAAACTAGTCAATTTAATCACACTAGGACCTCAGCCTTGTCTAATTCAATGAAACAAAGCTATACCCTGTGGGGCCACCCAAGAGGAGAGGGTCATGGTGGAGAGGTCTGACAGAATGTGGTCCACCGGAGAAGGGAATGGCAAGCCACTTCAGTATTCTTGCCTTGAGAACCCCATGAACAGTATGAAAAGGCAAAATGATAGGATACCAAAAGAGGAACTCCCCAGGTCATTAGGTGCCCAATATGCTACTGGAGATCAGTGGAGAAATAACTCCAGAAAGAATGAAGGGATGGAGCCAAAGCAAAAACAATACCCAGCTGTGGATGTGACTGGTGATAGAAGCAAGGTCCGATGCTGTAAAGAGCAATATTGCATAGGAACATGGAATGTCAGGTCCATGAATCAAGGCAAATTGGAAGTGGTCAAACAAGAGATGGCAAGAGTGAATGTCGACATTCTGGGAATCAGCGAACTAAAATGGACTGGAATGGGTGAATTTAACTCAGATGGCCATTATATCTACTACTGTGGACAGGAATCCCTCAGAAGAAATGGAGTAGCCATCACGGTCAACAAAAGAGTCTGAAATGCAGTACTTGGATGCAATCTCAAAAACGACAGAATGATCTTTGTTTGTTTCCA
Organism: Capra hircus; assembly: GCF_001704415.2. Classification (NCBI taxonomy): domain Eukaryota; kingdom Metazoa; phylum Chordata; class Mammalia; order Artiodactyla; family Bovidae; genus Capra; species Capra hircus. The sequence goes on from NC_030808.1 coordinate 41,071,707, forward strand.
AGACAAACCATTCAGTATCACAGTAATCCAAGTCTATGCCCCAACCAGTAACACTGAAGAAGCTGAAGTTGAACGGTTTTATGAAGACCTACAAGACCTTTTAGAACTAACACCCAAAAAAGATGTCTTTTTCATTATAGGGGACTGGAATGCAAAAGTAGGAAGTCAAGAAACACCTGGAGTCACAGGCAAATTTGGCCTTGGAATATGGAATGAAGCGGGACAAAGGCTAATAGAGTTTTGCCAAGAGAAGGCACTGGTCGTAGCAAACATCCTCTTCCAACAACACAAGAGAAGACTCTACACATGGACATCACCAGATGGTCAACACAGAAATCAGACTGATTATATTCTTTGCAGCCAAAGATGGAAAAGCTCTATACAGTCAGAGAAAACAAGACCGGGAGCTGGCTGAGGCTCAGATCATGAGCTCCTTATTGCCAAATTCAGACTTAAATTGAAGAAAGTAGGGAAAACTGCTAGACCATTCAGGTATGACCTAAATCAAATCCCTTATGATTATGCAGTGGAAGTGAGAAATAGATTTAAGGGCCTAGATCTGATAGATAGAGTGCCTGATGAACTATGGACTGAGGTTCGTGACACTGTACAGGAGACAGGGATCTAGACCATCCCCATGGAAAAGAAATGCAAAAAAGCAAAATGGCTGTCTGGGGAGGCCTTACAAATAGCTGTGAAAAGAAGAGAAATGAAAAGCAAAGGAGAAAAGGAAAGATATAAGCATCTGAAAGCAGAGTTTCAAAGAATAGCAAGAAGAGATAAGAAAGCCTTCCTCAGTAATCAGTGCAAAGAAATAGAGGCAAACAACAGAATGGGAAAGACTAGAGATCTCTTTAAGAAAATTAGAGATACCAAGGGAAAATTTCATGCAAAGATGGGCTTGAAAAAGGAGTGAAATGGCATGGACCTAACAGAAGCAGAAAATATTAAGAAGAGGTGGCAAGAATACATGGAAGAACTGTACAAAAAAGATCTTCACGATCCAGATAATCATGATGGTGTGGTCACTCACCTAGAGCAGACATCCTGGAATGTGAAGTCAAGGGGGCCTTAGAAACCATCACTACGAACAAAGCTAGTGGAGGTGATGGAATTCCAGTGGAGCTATTTGAAATCCTGAAAGATGATGCTGTGAAAGTACTGCATTCAATATGCCATCAAATTTGGAAAACTCAGCAGTGGCCACAGGACTGGAAAAGGTCAGTTTTCATTCCAATACCAAAGAAAGGCAATGCCAAAGAATGCTCAAACTACCGCACAATTACACTCATCTCACACGCTAACAAAGTAATGCTCAGGATTTTCCAAGCCAGGCTTCAGCAATACGTGAACCGTGAACTTCCAGATGTGCAAGCTGGTTTTAGAAATGGCAGAGGAACCAGAGATCAAGTTGCCAACATCTGCTGGATCATAGGAAAAGCAAGAGAGTTCCAGAAAAACATCTATTTCTGCTTTATTGACTATGCCAAAGCCTTTGACTGTGTGGATCACAACAAACTGTGGAAAATTCTGAAAGAGATGGAAATACCAGACCACCTGACCTGCTTTTTCAGAAACCTATATGCAGGTCAGGAAGCAACAGTTAGAACTGGACATGGAACAACAGACTGGTTCCAAACAGGAAAAGGAGTATGTCAAGACTGTATATTGTCACCCTGCTTATTTAACTTCTATGCAGAGTACATCATGAGAAACGCTGGGCTGGAAGAAGCACAAGCTGGAATCATGATTGCCGGGAGAAATATCAATAACCTCAGATATGCAGATGACACCACCCTTATGGCAGAAAGTGAAGAGGAACTAAAAAGCCTCTTCATGAAAGTGAAAGAGGAGAGTGAAAAAGCTGGCTTAAAGCTCAACATTCAGAAAACGAAGATCATGGCATCTGGTCCCATCACTTTATGGGAAATAGATGAGGAAACAGTGGAAACAAATGTCAGACTTTATTTTTTTGGGCTCCAAAATCAATGCAGATGGTGACTGCAGCCATGAAATTAAAAGACGTTTACTCCTTGGAAGAAAAGTTATGACCAACCTAGATAGTGTATTGAAAAGCAGAGACCTTAATTTGCCAACAAAAATCCATCTAGTCAAGGCTATGGTTTTTCCAGTGGTCATGTATGGATGTGAGAGTTGGACTGTGAAGAAAGCTGAGCACCAAATAATTGATGCTTTTGAACTCTGGTGTTGGAGAAGACTCTTGACCCTTGGACTGCAAGGAGATCCAACCAGTCTATTCTGAAGATCAACCCTGGGTGTTCTTTGGAAGGAATGATGCTAAAGCTGAAACTCCAGTACTTTGGCCACCTCATGCAAAGAGTTGACTCATTGGAAAAGACTCTGATGCTGGGAGGGATTGGGGGCAGGAGGAGAAGGGGACGACTGAGGATGAGATGGGTGGATGGCATCACCGACTCGATGAACCTGAGTCTGAGTGAACTCCGGGAGATGACGATGGACAGGGAGGCCTGGCGTGCTGCGATTCATGGGGTCACAATGAGTCAGACACGACTGAGCGACTGAACTGACTGACTGACACAGAAGCTCTGAGAGATGAAGCCTTGTCTCTGACCCTGGACTGAATTCTCCTCAGGAGGCCAAGGATCCCGGCATCTTTGCGTGATTCAGCAACAACCTTCCAGTAGTATACTCATATACGGGCTTCCCAGATGGCACTGGGGGTTAAGAACCTGCCTGCCAATGCAGGAGACATAAGGGATGTGGCTTCGATCCCTAGATTGGGAAGATCCCCTAAAGGGCACGGCAACCCACCCCAGTCCTCCTGCCTGGAGAATCCCATGGACAGAGGAGCCTTGCAGGCTACAGTCCATGGAGTCACAAAGGGTCAGACACGCCTGAAGCAACTTAGCATGCAGACTCATATACTACCCTACACTACACCACATACACTGCACCATACACTCATACCACAGTGGAAAACAACAGCCATTACTACAACCGCAATGTGGATAAATCTCACACACCTGATATGGAGGGAAAGAAACCAGACTCAAGAGTCCTTTAGGAGAGTCCAACGTAGATGAAGTTCAAACACAGGAAAACTGTGTGTTGGGAGTCAGAAGAACTGCCTTTGGAAGCTGGGTATTGTCTGGAAAGGGCGGAAGGAGCCCTTAGGATGGTGGAAATATTCTATAGCTTGAGTGGGGTGGTGGCACATGGTGGGTATACTCACCTTGACAAAGTCTTAATTAAGGTTTGTTTCCTTTACTGCATGCTTTACTCCAGTTTAAAAAAAAAAAAAAGAAGCAAAAGTATTAATTTAAAAAATACAGAGTCAGATTCAATAGGCATTGTATGGGGTCCAGAGATCTGAATTTTTAACAAAGTTTGCCAAGGTAACATAATGCTGGCAGTCCAGGGCCTCAGCCCCACCTTGAACAAGAGATAAGACTGGTGCAGCGCCCTGGTTAATGCATAAGACAGAATGGCTTGAACCACACCCCAATGGATGATCAGTTGATGAGAAGGTTCCTACAAGAACTTCAAGCTGATAAATCTAGCTGCATAAGTGTAAAGATAATAGGTGAATTTAATATACATGAAGAGGCACCAATAGACTCAGATAAGTGACCTCAGAGTTCCCTAAGCTGTGAAGCTCTGGCTTCACAGACCCCAACTCCTCCAGCTCTCCCTTCTCGCTTCTAGCATTTATGGGCAGGCCCACCTGGTGTTTCCAGTAGTTGGACCATAAAGAAGGCTGAGCACTGAAGAACTGATGCTTTCGAAGTGTAGTGCTAGAGAAGATGCTTGAGAGTCCCTTGGACTGCAAGGAGATCACACCAGTCCATCCTAAAGGAAATAGTCATTGGAAGGACTGATACTGAAGCTGAAGCTCCAATACTTCGGCCACCTGATGCAAAGAGCCAACTCACTGAAAAAGACCCTGATGCTGAGAAAGATTGAAGGCAGCAGGAGAAGGAGGTGACAGAGGATGAGATGGTTGGATGGCATCACCAACTCACTGGACATGAGTTTTGTTTTTTGAGTAAACTCTGGGAGACAGTGAAGGACAGGGAAGCCTGGTGTGCTGCAATCCTCGGAGTAGCAAAGAGTCAGACATGACTGAGCGACTGAACAGCCTGGTGTCTGTGACAGATTAGGAGTGTGACAGTCAGGACCCCTGCAGATGCCCATGTGGCTGCCTGAGGCCACTCCCCGCCAGGGGGCCCCAGAGCCTTTTGGCCACTTTGAAGACTGCCCAGTCTCCTCTCAGCTGTGTACAGAGCTCAGCTACATAAAACTCTGAACAGCTTGTTGCTGGAGACCCCTCCTAAATCATGGTGCTTTCTTAACTACTGCAGGTTTGGGCAGAGTCACACAAGAAAAGGGGGCAAAGGAAGAGATGAAAGTTCAGGGACACAAAGGCATGTATTTTGGCCAGTCCTGACTTGTTCCACAGCTTCTAAACCTCTTATTTTTATAGTGGTTACACTAAGCTCAGTCAAGCCTGAGGTAAGTTTTGCAGAGTCAGGCCATTTTGTTTTCCTTCTCTCTTGTGTCTCTAACCTCCAGAATCCTCTTATAACTCTATGCTGAACGGGGCCAAGATCCCCAAGGAAATGCACTTTGACCAAGAGCCCTGTGCCTGGGACCCACCGCTTCCTATGGCATCTGGAGAACAGCTACCCTGAACAGGTCTCTCTGCCTCGCTGCTCTGTCTCTTTCATGGTCTCAAACTCAGGCCAGTGTTTTCCCTTGAAATTGTTCTCTGTTTTTCCTGAACCCTGGAAGCTCCTTCTTAAGGAGAAACAAAAAGGGAGAGAGGAGCAACACATCTTTTAAAACCTAAAAATGGCCTGTGTCATCCAGCCAGGTAAACACTTCACCTTCTTAACAGGTTCCTTCCCAGAACTGGAACTGGGACTTAACACAGGACCTGGAAGGTGGAATGATGGTCTGCAAGGCACAATGCCCACAGCCCAGAAGGTAGTGATGAAAGCCGCCTTTGTACATTGCCCACCCATGTGATCATCAAACAGAATTGTTCCGACGCAGCTTGGGCGCTGATCTAAGGCTGTCAGGCATTTTAGAAGAATCAACCAGCTGCCACGACTGCCCATAAAAGATTTTTGCATATCCAGTGTTGCCTCACCTTAAATTGCTCTAAAAAAAAAAAATTTTTTTTTCTGTCTCGGTCTGTTGTAAATGAGGGGTTTACAGGAACATGGCGGGAGTGACTAGGATGCCTTGCTGCCTGATTTTATTACTTTAATGTGCTTCAATGCCAGTATGTGCCAGCAAAAATAAAGGCAAAGATACGCCATGTCTACCGCCCATTACTGGGCAACACCAAGGGAATATCGCCCCGATCATGGTCATTATCAGACGAGATGATGGGATCAACACAGGCATTAGGGGTGAAAACCTGACACGGCTGCCATAATTAGGACATTTTATCATATGCAGTTTTATTTTCCAATGCTGATAATTCTCTCAGGCTAATTACACACTGGGCTAAGTTTTCTCAGCAGAGTTCTCAGCCTACAGGGAAATTTTTGTATGCATAAATTGCTGATAAAATCAAATTAGGCAGTTTGAGAGATCAGAGTGTCTTTTTGTTTCCAGTGAAGACCCAAGCACTTGGATAACCCAGATTCATAGGTCCGCCTTTTGAAATACAACATTTCTGAGTGCCTACGATGATGGTCATTCTCAAAAGAAAAGCACTGATGCCTCTGACATGTTCTGAGAAATCTCGTCTGCCCCGGAACCTGTTTGCGGCATTGGAGGATGTTAGTAATTCTGCTGAGTCCTGGCCTAGGCCCACCTCCCACCTCAGAGCCCGAGCTGTAAAGGTTCAAATGTCGCTACAAAGGTCAGCAGGTCTTCAGACCGGAACCTACTCTCACCTACTCTTTGCACACTTAACTCCATTTAGAATTTGTGGAGGAGCATTTTGTTAAATTTCCTTTCAGTGCTTTTTGCTTCCGGCCAATGACCTTTCCAAGGCTGGGCTGGAGGGACACGTAAGGAACACCAGTCACCCCCACCTGCCACTAAAGTCACTCCTACTCCCCACGGCCTGTGAGGGACTGCCCCCCAACCCCTGACAAATGGGTGATGACCCTCTGGTGGCTCCAGATTACCCTTACCGGACCCTCCAGCTGAAACCCACCTTCAGGGTCTCTTTCTAGAAAATTCCATGAGGGCCTAAATGGTAAACACATTCTGCAAAGGAAGCATTTTTCCTTACTCCATGTAAAGATCATGAAAAAACAATTGGAGGAGACTTCCCTGGTGGGACAATGGATGAGAATCCACCTGCCAATGCAGGGGGACATGGGTTTGATCCCTGGTCCAGTAAGATCCCACATGCTTCAGAGCAACTCAGTTCGTGTGCTACAGCTACTGAGCCCATGTGCAGCAACTACTGAAGCCCGTGCACCTAGGACTGTGCTCTACAACAAAGAGTAGCCCCTACTCGTCGCACCTAGAGAGAGCCTGCCCACAGCAACGAAGACCTAGTGCAGCCAAAATCAATTAACTATTAAAAGAAAAAAAGAAAAAAAAAAACAGTTCGACGGTGGAGGGAAGATAAAGGAAGAGGCAATAAACTGGAAGTACTCTGCCCCTTTCCGACCACTGGTTTCCAACCAAGAAGATGAGAGTGAAAAGTGTCAGTTGCTCAATCATGTCTAACTCTCTGTGACCCCATGGACAGTAGAGCCCACCTGGTTCCTCTGTCCATGGAGTTCTCCAGACAAGAAGAGAATTTTCATCCCATGTGCAGGAAAGTGTTCTTGTCCCTGTAGAAACGCGGGAGGGATCCGGGGGGTCAAAGAGCTAATGTAATCAACTCCATCCCAGGGATCCAGAGAAAATCAGTGAGTAATGATGGACGGTGTTCCCAACATTCTGGGGGAGGTCTTGCTGTTTAGTTGCTCAGTCATGCTCAGCTCTTCGCGACCCCATGGACTATAGCCCACCAGGCTGAATAAAAGAGCTGCTGATCTGAGGAGGTGAAGGTCAGAAGACAGTTTGATGTGGGAGGCCACAGGCAACCACGAAGAACAACGCTCACCCAAGAAGAACGATGTGGTCAAAGGGCTGGTCAGGACTCTCCTCTGTTGGCAGCTGCCCCCGTGGAAGGCTGGAGACAACACAGCCAGAGGAACAGCTGCAGCCAGCCGGATGAGAGCTGACTCTCCGCTCCAAGACCTGCCTGCACACTCCCACGAACTCCTCCAGGGTCCTCTGCAGGAAGCCTGATGGCCCCATGTGCTTTGGGGCCTGGCAATCAAACCCACCTTGCAAGGCCAATGGCAGAGATCCTGCCTCAGAGCTGGACAGGCAGCCCTCCCATGTCCACGGTTCCTGCACACACACCATCTTATGACTGACGCCAGGGGTGGCTGAGCACCCCTCCTGGAAGGTGGGAGCTATAAACTCAACCCCAGGAGGGTGGGAGGGTGAGCTTGGGGTGCTGGTAAAGAGAAACGTGGGTGCAGTTCTGCATGTGCACCCCTAGAGCCCAGCCTGAACCCACCATGTCCACCTGCCACTAGGAGTGACAGGTGGGAGATGCTCCTCCTAGGTCTTTCCTTGCTCCCAGGGAAGTAGGTGGGAGCTCCAGGATCTCCCTAACCATCCACACAGCCAGTGTCTACAGCCAGGGACCTGTCTTCCTTCAGCCAAGGGTCCCGCAGGACATGGCGGAGTTCCAGGCCCACAGTAAACACTCCATGTGTGAAACACTAAGGGCCTGAATCCCATGGCTCCAAGCACCTGAAGCCTGGACCACTTCACAAAGTGCCTCCCAGGCCTGCCTTCCTCTTTCTTCTCAAGGCCAGTGTCCATGAACTCTTGATTTTTTTAAAAAGCTCACAAAGACAAGGTGCTGAAATGGAAGACCTTGTGTACTCCTGAATCTTCAGAGCTTCCTAAGGGACAAATTTTCTTCTTAGGAATGGAGGAAAATTCTCCCATTTTTGAGCCATACTTTTATGACTATTCTACAAAATTGCATGTAACTTTATATTTTAAAAAGATACAGTTTTGCAAATATTTGTAAGTACATATATTACAAATATTCTGCTTGCTTGATTTTGAATTATAGATGTCTAATATTTTGGTTTTGGGGGGTTATGTTTTATACTTTGTTAAAAAAGGAAAAATTGTACATTTTTAGAATGTTTGTATGAATAAATTTATGTACTGGAAATAAAAATTTTAAAAAGGAAAAGAAGCTCACAATGTCTCGCGATTAAGAGATCACCCAAGGAGAGCAGCATTCAACAGGAGCAGAACAGAAGAAAAGGAGAGGTGGGAAGGGGGAGGGGAGACAGAGAGGAGGGAGGGGTGGGGGAGAAAGAAGGAAAAAGACAGGGGAGGGAAGTGGGAGAGGATCAGAACAGGAGGCACTCAGGTCATGGGCAGCAAAGTCTTCCCAAAGCCTCTTGGACTTGAGGTTTGACTTAGAATGCAAAATTTAAATCAATCTGAAACTTCTTGGTTTTGAATAATCTGTACGTTTGACAAAATGTATATACAATTCTTCCTGTTTGCCAGACACCTTGAAGTTTCTGTTTTGAGCAACATGAAATCTCTCAGAGGCAATGCAGTCCAGGAGGACGGGTGTGGGGCCAGGAAAGGCCAGTGTGAACTTGGGCCCCACTCCTTACTAATCGAGTGGCCTCAGGCAAACCATTTGTTCTCCCCAAGTCTCATTTTCTCCATTTAAAGGCCAAGATGAGAATTCCTGCGCCCTGGAGGATCTCTGGGTGCTACACACTGGAGTCTCCTGGGCGCCCAATAAAGGCGGCTATTAAAATTATTACTACTGTCATCATTCCTCTTCTAGATCTGCAGGGCCCAGAACAATTAGGGAATTTAGGGTACTTTATAACAAGACTCAATTAGTGCGGTTTTCATGCCAAACTGTATAGGCCTTAAAGAAGTACTGATTTTTTTTTGCGCCCCCCAAATCTAACGCCTCCTATATCTATTCCAAGTGAAAATTAACAACTGAAGTTGCTTTCTTAATTGCAAAAACAAACAGATCCTCAGCCAGGAGGCAAAACAGCAGAGCCCCTGCCTGGCATTTGCATCTGGGAGTTACCCCAGCCTCTTAGGGAAAAGTCCAGAGGAAAAGGTATGTGGTGAGCTGGGGGCACCTGACTGACAGCAGGGCTGATAAGCCCAGGGAAACTGCATCCTTTTCAAGAAATAATGCCGCAGGCCTCCGTCATTTATCCACCATCATCTGGGCTTCCCTGGTGGCTCAGAGGGTAATCAATCTGCCTGCCATGCAGGAGACCTGGGTTCGATCCCTGGGTCCAGAAGATCCCCTGGAAAAGGAAATGGCAACCCACTCCAGTATTCTTGCCTGGAGAATCCCATGGACAGAGAAGCCTGGTGGGCTACAGCCCATGGGGTCGCAAAGAGTCAGATACTAATGAGCAGCTAACACTTTCATCTGAGGGAGGATGAGTTTCATACAATGAGGGAAGAAGGCAATCCCTCCCCCATCAGGACTTGGTGTTCAACATGCTGGAACTGCAGATCCATGTGGAAAAAGGCTATTTTAACCAAGCAGAGGAGAAACAAGGAAGTCCATCTCTTCCTTATCAAACTAGAATGTTTTGGAAGCAAAAAGTAAGTAAGTAAAGTCACTCAACGTGTCCGACTCTGCAACCCCAGGGACTGTAGCCCGCCAGGCTCCTCTGTCCATGGGATTTTCCAGGCAAGAATACTGGAGGGGTTGCCATTTCCTTCTCCAGGGGATCTTCCCAACCCAGGGATCAAACCCAGGTCTCCAGCATTGTAGGCAGACGCTTTACCATCTGAGCCACCAGGGAAGCCCTTTGGAAGCAAATGTGCCGCCCCCAAATCAGCAATTTTGAAGGTGATCTCTACAAAGTAACACTTTTTAAAGCCCTATTCTGACTTCAAGTCTTTCCAAACTATTTATAGACATGGGCTTCAATCCTCTCAATGGAAACAGTGACAGGTTTTATTTTCTTGGGCTCTAAAATCACTGTGGATGGTGACTGCAGCCAAGAAATTAGAAGATGCTTGCTCCTTGGAAGAAAAGCTATGACAAACCTAGACAAGCGTATTAAAAAGCAGAGATGTCACTCTGCAGGCAAAGGTCCGTCTAGTCAAAGCTATGGTTTTTCCAAAAGTCATGTACGGATGTACGTGTTAAAACATAAAGAAGGCTGAGCACTGAAAAACTGATGCTTTGAAACTGTGGTGCTGGAGAAGACTGAGAGTCCCTTGGACTGCAAGATCAAATCAGTCAATGCTAAAGGTAACCTATTCATTGGAAGGACTGATGGTGAAGCTGAAGCTTCAATACTTCGGCCACCTGATACTAAGGGCCAACGCATTAGAAAAGACCTTGATGCTGGGAAAGATTGAGGGCAAGAGAAGAGAGTAACAGAAGATGAGATGCTTGGATGGCATCACCGACTCAATGGACATGAGTCTGAGCAAACTCCAAGAGACGGTGAAGGACAAGAAGCCTGGCATGCTGCAGTCCATGGGGTCACAAAGAGTCGGACACGATTGAGCAACTGAACAACAGATCCTCTCAAACTCCTGTAAGATGTCCTATTTCTACTCCCATTTCACAGATGAAGAAACCAAGGCTCAGAGGGACTAATAAACAACCTGCCCAAAGACCCAAACACAATTAGGTGAATAAAGATCACTCACGTTCTTGTAAACTAGATCCAGTTAACGATCACAACTCCTCTCCAAGCCCTCAAGATGGAAACCAGACCCCCCAACACCACCCTTTTCCTGAACATCACTAGACCCCAACACAGCTTTCTCCTTTGAAATCCTTTTTGCCCAGGTCTCCTAGCCTCCCACCCAGATTCCTGCAGCAGTCTCCAGATGGGTCTCTCCTTCCTGGGATTTCTAGCCCCTCTGATCTTTACTGTATCCTGGACAAGACGAACCCAGATAAAATGCCACTGTCTGGGCTCATTCTGCCGGAATGTTGCCCAAGTGCAGACTCCAGTCATGTTGCTCTCAATAGTGTGTGACACGGGCAGAGCACCTGACCTCCCAGGGTAGCTCTTCGCTCGTTTACAACAGAGGGTTAATTGCACCTGCCCCTCCGTGTCGGGTGAGAATGAATGAGATGTTATACAGAACACACAGGGCAGTGCCAGACATGAGGAAACAATTGATAATCTGTTATGCCTCCCTTCTTTCCTCCTTCGCCTTCCTTCCCTTCTCCTTCCTCCTCTCCACGGTCTAACAGATGCCGGCCAGTGGAGTCAATCATTCCCCTTAAATGCTGTCCTTCAACATCCCACGTCACCTTCCTGTCCATCCCACTACCACCTCTCTCCCACTCAAGTCAGTAAGTTCTCCCAAGCTCTGGACCCTTTTCTGTGACTCTCTGGTCAGTATTTCATTTTGCCTTTTCTGAAGTCCGCTGACCATACTATCCTCGGCTCTGCCTGGTGTTACACCAAACTGTTCCTTCATTATTTCCTATTGGTTCCATTCCTTTCGGGGAAAACCATGCCAGACTCTGTGGAACCAATGATTAACGACAGTGCGTGGGACAGGTTCTTCCCACCCACCACTGACAGCATCCACTGCACACGGTCAGGCTGTGGAAGCCATTCCAGGAAAACTCACGTTGAGGAGCCAGTGATCACTGTACTCAGATGTTCTAGGAAGCTCCTTATCACAAGGAGTTCATTGAAATACAGGGGAACCAGTCTCACCCCTGGAAAGGGTTATCAGCAAGCCCAGCCTCACCACCCCTAGTTCTCTCCCCAGGCTGTCTGTCCTGGGGCTTCTTTCTCCTACCACCCAAAAGGCCAAGGGCTGAGTGATCTGGTTTGTTTGGGACTGTGATGATTTTAAAGTTGGAAATCCCTCATCAGCCCCCTCACCAAGTCTCAGGAGTGCTAGGATGGCTGGTCACCCCATTGTCCACTCAGATGACAGCTTTATTTTTTGAGTGGGTCAAAAAAAAGCATTAGTAACAACTTTCGAGTAACCCAGAAGAAGGAAAAGGAGGAGAAGGGGATGACAGAGGATGAGATGGTTGGATGGTATCTTTGACTCGATGGACATGAGTTTGAGCAAGTTCTGGGAGTTGGTGATGGACAGGGAAGCCTAGTGTGCTGCATGCAGTCCATGGGGTCGCAAAGAGTTGGACACAACTGAACTGAGTAAACTAGAAGTGGGGCTTTGTTCCTCCCGAACCAGAAAAACTTCAGCACAGATGAACGTAACCCATTGATCAGATTAGGCAGCTGATCCTTGAAAGGTGAGGATCCAAGACTATAGGTCCCTGGAAGGGAGAACAGATGAAGAGAGGCTGAAGTCCATGAGGGGTGGGGAAGGGAGGTGGGAACTTAAGACAATCTTGGCAAACTCCGCAGCAGCGCAGGGTCAGCTATTAAAGAAACGGCCTTCCTCCTCCCAGCTGTCAGACCACCTTCGGGAAAGAGAAGCAGTTAAAAATCAAGAGTGCAGTGCAGGTAACAAATATTCCCCCAGAACTGCCCATCTCTGAATGTGATCAGTGCAGAAACACTAACTAGAAAAAGCTATATGCATCCCCACGTTCATAACCAAGATATGGAGACAACCAAGTGTCCACTGGCAGATGAACGGATAAAGCAATGTGATATGTATATATTGCGCTCAGTGTGTCCAACTCTTTGTGACCCCAGGGACTCCAGATACATTCCCTTCTCCAGCTACATATATCTTCAGGTGTGTGTGTATATATATATCTTTAGGTAAGTATATCTAGAGAAGGAAATGGCAGCCCACTCCAGTATTCTTGCCTGGAAAATCCCATGGACAGAGGACCCTGGACGGCTACATACAATCCATGGGGTCACAAGAGTCGGACACGATTGAACGACTATACCACCACTACTATCTCTCTCTATATATACACACACACAATTTAATATTATTAATCTATAAAAAAGATTGAAATCTTGCCATTAGTGACAATGGAGATACTTGCCATTACAGACAAAGGAGAGACCTTGAGGGCTTTTGAGGACACAAGAAGACAAACACCGTAAGATCTCATTTCTACATGGGATCTGAAAAAGAAAAACCTCATAGGTTAGTGTTTGGTTGCCAGAGATGGGGAGGGAGGGAGGTGAAATGGGTGAAGGAGGTTGAAAGGTACAAACTTCCATGTATTAAATAAGTCATGGGAATGTAATGAACAGCATGGCAATTATGGCTAATGATACTCTATTGAATATTTGAAAGTTGTTAAGAGAGTAGATCTTAAAAGTTCTCACCACAAGAAAGAAGAAAAATGTTGTAACTCTGTAAGATGATTTATGTTAACTACACTTGTTGGGGCGATCACTTTAAAAAATACACAAATGTCATTTCATGGTGTTGTACACCTGAAGCTGTATAATGTATGTCAATTATATCTCAATTTTAAAAAATTTAAGAAATAAAACTAAAAAGTAATTAAATCATGGGACTTCCCCAGTGGTCCAGTGGTTAGGAATCCGCCTTGCAATGCAGGGGACGTGTGTTCAATTCCTAGTCTGGAACTATGACCCCACATCCCACAGAACAACTAAGCCTGCATGCCACAACTAGACAGTCTGTGCACCACAAGGAAAGATCCCACATGCCGCAACTAAGACTTGACACAGTCAAATAAATAAATACATTTTTTTTAAATAAAATAAGATAAAATAAAAATAAAAAGTAATTAAATCAACAGATCATTGAAAAAACTGCCCTCCATCATGGACACCCTGGATACTGAGTTAAGCCTACATTAAACCACAGCCCCTGGAAGAGTCGTTTGTTCAGCATTTCAGTCAGGATCTTCCAGACTCTCAGGTTTAGCCTCTGAAGTTCCAGGTAATTGAGGAAATAGCAAATTGAAATGAAATCAGAACACTCCCACATAAGGATGCTAAGACTCACCTTTCCACAGCATGACATATTACTATATATGAACCTCCTATTTCCTTCTAACGGTGCTTGGTTCAGTAAACTGAGGGGAACTTCCCTGGCAGTCCATTGGTTAAGACTCAGTGCTTCAGCTTCATGGGGCACAGGTTCGACCCCTGGTTGAGAGAGGAAGACCCTGCATGCCACTCGATGAGGCCAAAAAATAATAAAAAAATTATTTTTTAAAAAATGTGCCAGCAGGTCTTGGGCCTACTGAAGTAATTAAAAGAAGAAGAAGAAGAAGAAGAAGAAGAGAACTGAGGGGCCGCTGAGAGACTGGACACTAGCAAAAGGTGCTATTCCTTCCTCTTAAATTAGAGGATGAAAACCTTGAATTATTTTCAACATTCTTGCTTAATTGAGGGCTTATTTTTTTTTCCTATAAGATGACCTACCTTATTTGAGAATCATCAGGAAAGAGTTGAGATTGGGAAAAAAAAACTGTAGTGCAGATATATTTATATTGGCATAGTGGTTTCTTAAGATTAACAATCATAACCACCAGGTGCACAAAGAGAGGGAAGTGGGTGGAGTATCACTGAGATCTAAGAAATAAAATAATGAAAACCATTTTAAACAGGCAGTGAAAGTCAGGTGACAAATCGACCCCAGAACAGCCCATCTCTGGGTGTGACAGACACTCCAGACTAAAGGGCACCACACAGAGGAGACAGAAACCATCACCCGCTCATTCTTAAATCCATAAATTAAGCTCAGCAAAGGCCACGGTTTCTCTTTGACCCTCCATATGACCTTTTGGGTCAAAAAGAATAGCAAAAACTTCTGTCCCAAACAGGAAAGTCTTCTAGGTACCCCTCCCCTTCTCAGGTCAGCAGCTGGAAGAAACCCTGGCAAACCTGAGTGTCCATCTCCCCTGGGGAATTTGGGGCTGAAGTGTTCATCACTCTGTCGTGTCCAACTCTTTGTGACCCCTGGAGACTTGCCTGGGGAATTCTCCAGGCAAGATACTGGAGTGGGTTGGCATTCCCTTCTCCAGGGAATCTTTCCAACCTAGGGATCAAACCTGGGTCTCTTGCATTGCAGGCAGATTCTACCATCTGAGTTACCAGGGAAGCCCCTGGGCCTGAAAAGATCAGTATAATTAGTGAGTGGCAGCTTGGAACTCAGCTCCCATCTCTCACTGTAAAAAAGAAGACATATAACTAGAGGCATCTTCTCAAGACAGTTCACCCAAGGCCCTAAGAGATTCACAGATTCCCAATCTGTCTTTTGTCAATGTTATTACAAACAAAATAGTTGTGTTATGAAATGATGATGTTGATGGTGATGACAGCGGTCTGATAAGATGGTGGTGACGGAAATGGTGATGATTATAGCAACTAACACAGAGCCTTTACTCTTTGCAAGTCCTAGTTCTAAACACTCTACTGATATTAACGCAATACATCCTGACAGCAACTCTATTAGATACATACACTATTACTATCTCAATTAGTTGGTGTGGAAATTGAGATACAGAAAGGATAGCGTAACCTGTCCAAGGTCACACAGCAGGCCTTGAACCCAAGAGTCATCTAGAGTCCATCCTCTTCATCCCATTCTGGACACTGGCTCATGTCCAAATGGAGAGGCTCTAGCTCCCTGGGTCGGCAAGATCCCCGGAGAAGGAAATGACAACCCACTCCAGTATTCCTGCCTGGAGAATCCCATGGACAGCGGAGCCTGGTGGGCTACAGTCCATGGGGTCATAAAGAGTCGGACACAATGGAGCAACTAACACTTTCACTTTCTTTCCAGCTCCAGCAAGACCCCTCCCCAGGATTAATGCCTCTAGGGCCCTGGCTGGGTTACCTGCTTGTTTATCTTATCCCACGTCCTTTCAGGAAGGTGATTTGCAGGAACCCATTATGAAACACACAGCAGAGGGCTGCCCTGGTGGCTCCTGGTACCTGCCTGCCAATGCAGGAATTCGATCCCTGGTCCGGGAAGACCCCACATGCCTCGGGGCAACTAAACCCGTGCACAACTGCTGAGCCTGAGCTCTAGAACCTAGGGGGGGACCCCAACAATTGAGCCCAGGGGCCACAATTACTGAAGCCCTCACGCCCTAGAGCTCGTGCTCCACAACAGGAGAAGTCACTGCAATGAGAAACCCAGGGACCACAACCAGAGAAAAAGCCTGCGTGACAACAAAGACCCAGCACAGCCAAAGATTAAATAAATACATAAAATCTTAAAAACACACAGCAGAACAAGTGCAAAGTGCAGAAGGCAAACAGTGTTGGGACACTGGATAGTCCTGGGGGGACAACTTTGGTGGCCAAGTGGGCTGGGGTGTTGGAGAAACGTCTGGCTGTGTGCTACAACCCTCTCCAGGAAACTTCTGCAAGAAGTCAGCGTGACAATGGGTTTGACACTGCGCGCCCCAGCCCACAAGTGGAGCGCAAACCATCTTTCTGCTTCTGAACAACAGAGGTCTCCCTCCTTAGACACACAGCCGTGCAAGGCTGGCATCAACCTGCGAAAACTGAGGAGTCAAGTCCTGCAAAGCTGTGCTGCAAAGCCCTTCCAGAAGGGCAGGCAGAGCCAAGGTGTGTTGAATCGACTCTAATCCAGCTCATCACAGTCCCTGCAGCATGCTTCATGTCAGTTGGCCAAGAGTTTGGCTCTGGAATTTTCAAGGCAAGTAAAACCAAATGCCTATTCTTGGCCATAAATAGCTTTCTGTAAACCCACCAGTCCATCCTAAAGAAGATCAGTCCTGAGTGTTCATTGGAAGGACTGATGCTAAAGCTGAAACTCCAATACTTTGGCCACCTGATGCATAGAACTGAGTCACTGGAAAAGAGCCTGATGCTGGGAAACATTGAGGGCAGGAGGAGAAGGAGACAACAGAGGATGAGATGGTTGGATGGCATCATCGACTCAATGGACATGAGTTTGAGTAAACTCTGGGAGTTAGTGATGGACAGGGAGGCCTGGCATGCTGCAGTCCATGGGGTCACAAAGAGTTGGACACGACTGAGTGACTGAACTGAACTGAAACACAACAGAAAGTGCTGAACACAAAGCATGACACTGCCTACTGTAGAAAAATGATTTTTTTAGACTTGTCTTTCCCATGTCAGAGTCCAAGAAGGCACTGGTTAAGGAGGACCAGTAGGCAATCGCAGAAAAAGGCAGGAAAATAACCACCAATTCACTTTCCAAGTGGGTCTTTTGCTGTTGTCGCTGTTATTGCTGCTTGGTCACAAAGTCGTGTCCAACTCTTTTGCAGCCCCATGGACTGCGGTCTGCTAGGCTCCTCCATCCACGGGATTTCCCGGGCTGGGCTGCCATTTCCTTCTCCAGGGGGTCTCCCCAGTTCAGGGATGCAGCCCGTGTCTCCTGCACTGGCGGGTGGGTTCTCTACCACTGAGCCACGAGGGAAGCTCAAGCAGGTCTAGGCTTGACCACAAGTCAACCCAGCCACGGCCTGCGGTGACAATGGCGGAATATGAGGAACAAACCTGAAGACTATCTGCTGCTCCAGTAGGCTGGATAACGACCCCTCAAAGATGTCCACATCCTAACACTCAGAACCGGTGAATGGCAACAAGGTTATGAATTTGAGATGGGGAGGTTTCCCTGAGCTGTCAGGTAGGTGGGCCCACTCTGATCACATCCATCCTTAAAAGTGAGAACCTTTTCCAGCTGCTGTCAGCGAAGATTTGACTAGGGAACAGTGGTCAGAGAGATAAACTCGCTGGCTTTGAAGACGGAGGAAGGGGGCCCGAAGTCGAGGAAGGCAGGTGACCTGCAGAAACTGGAAAAAGCACAGATGTGGATTCTCCCCTGAGCCTCCAGAAAGGAGGTCCAGAAGGCACCACCAGTGCCTTAGTTTTAGCCCAGGGAGATGTGTGTCAAACTTTTGACCAATGGAACTGTCAAATAATACATCTGAGTTGGTTAAAGCCACCAAGTGTGTGGTCATTTGTTACAGCAGAAATAGGAAACTAACACAATTGATGATGATTCCGTACAGGAATCCTGAACCTTTTCCTAAGACGATTCGGTGGATCAACCACACGCCAGTCACGCAGAAGGACCCTGAAGCAGGCAGCATGTGGCCTATTTCTGGAAACTTCCTGCATGAGCCTCTCCTCACTGCCAAGGATTTACAAGGTTGACAAACAGCCAAGCTAAGACCATAGCCCCTCTGTGCGGGCTTGCGGATACAATGACCCCTTTGACCTGAAATATCAGGAGGCTTGCTCATTCCTCCACACCACCCTTTAGGGCCGCATGGTCTAGCAGACCAGCTCCTCAAACAGCTTTCTACTTGACTCTGCTATATACTTTGCTCTAATTTCTTAAACTAGTAAAAGCAATCTGAGGATCCATCTGGCCAAAAGCTAGGAAGGCACAGTCCCAGATCATCCTCTCAAGAGGATGAGGAGGTCCGCTGTGATATTCTGCTCTTTTTATTCTTGTTTCCTCCCAGTGGTTTTTCTAGAATCTGCCTTCTCAAAGAAGAGCTTTATAACTTGAAGCCATGGAACGTGTTCAATAGAGCTGGCGCCCCCTAGTGATCCTGAGATGCACTTTCTGGCTCATCACCTTCCCTTTAGACATACCCATACAGTCCATCCTATAGGAAATCAGTCCTGAAGATTCGTTGGAAGGACTGATGCTGAAGCTGAAACTCCAATCCTTTGGCCACCTGATGCAAAGAACCGACTCACTGGAAAAGCCCCTGATGCTGGGAAAGAGTGAAGGCAGGGGGAGAAGGGGACAACTGACCTGAACTGAACTGACTGAAACACAGTTGTGACCCAAACAGTGGTGGCTTTACTGATGCATCTCAAGTTGAGATCAGCAGCTGATGTGTGCACACTTTGCTCGTGATAGGAAAATAGCAACTGAAGATTTGTAAACTACTTAGGAGCAAGGAAGTGTGAAGAGTGGAAGAGTAGGGTCACCCCATGTGCGAGGCAGAACCGATCGTGAAAAGGAAATTCCGGTTTTCTCTAAGAGGATTCAGATGCGATTTGTTCACAAGTCTCTAGCCCTTTTGCATAATTATTTAGAAACAAGGGCTTCCCCAGAGGCTCAGTGGTGAAGAGTCCGCCTGCCAATGTAGGAGACCTGAGTTCAGTCCCTGGGTCAAAGAGCCCTGGAGGAGGAAATGGCAACCCACTCATTTCCCAACATGGCCTGGGAAATCCCATGGACAGAGAAGCCTGGTAGGCTACATATAGATAGCTGTATGGGGTCACAAAGAGTCAGACAGAACTTGGCCACCACACAACAACAACTTAGAAACAGGCAGCATCCTGAAAACTTTAAAAAAAATAAATCCCTCTTTATTTTTCTTTGCGATGTCTGTAAGTTTTAAAGACACCAAAGGTCTGAAACTATCTGTTTACGAACAGGAAAGTCAATTGCCTTAAAGACACGTTAGTTTTGATGACCAACTTATGAAAGTTGTTTGGATCGGAGTCAGGAAGGGAGGGGACTGGAAATTTCATATTTTTTGTTCTAACTGAAACTAGTCAGTTAATCAGAAACATCTTAAAGGTTACTGAGAGAAGTGCTGTGACCAGTGCTTTTAAGATTTTAGAATGTGTTCCCTTCAATGCTTAAAGATGGCAGAAATCAGAGGCTTTAAGCTTACTTTTTTCAGGTAGAAAGGAGGAATCACCTATGTGGTATGATATGTGAGTTCTGGAAGAATCCACATGTCTAAAACTGCCCACACCAGCCCTCCGTGAAGCCTGAATCTCAAAGAATTGTCTAGAAAAAGCCACTGTCTGTTAAGAGGTAGCAGTGGTTAGTCTTATCTTCCCCAGGACTAACACAGGAAAAGACACCAGTCCCAGAAACCTCTAACCTTTCCACAAGTTGACACTGTCTATTTGCATGGAAGGGTCCATTTTGGTGAAATTTTCTACATCTTCTTACAGGTGTTTGATGAAGTGGCGAAGCCATTAAATTCGTTTTGTAAAGGTATGCTTGTCATATCTCATTCTACAAGATTCAAGGCACTTTTGAGAAGCCACATTAATTATTGCAGCTGGTCACTATAGTGATGAAAAGATATTCAAAATGTAAAACTAAATCCCAAAGACTTTTAATAGCCAAAAGAAATCTTGAGAAAGAAGATCAACATTGGAAGCTCACGCTTCCTGATTTCAAACTACATTACAAAGATATAATAATCAAATAGTATGGTATTGGCATAAAAATGGACACATAGATCAATACCAAATAGAGAGCCCAGAAATAAACCCATGCATGTATTTATAGTCAGTTAATTCACAACAGAGGAGCCAAGAATATACAATGGGGGAAAGGACAGTCTCTTCAATAAATGATGTTTCTTAAACTGGACAGCAACATACAAAAAGATGAAACCAGACCACTATTCAGTTCAGTTCAGTCGCTCAGTCGTGTCCGACTCTTTGCCACCCTGTGAATTGCAGCACGCCAGGCCTCCCTGTCCATCACCATCTCCCGGAGTTCACTCAAACTCAGGTGCATTGAGTTGGTGATGGCATCCAGCCATCTCATCCTCTGTCGTCCCCTTTTCCTCCTGCCCCCCAATCCGACCCAGCATCAGAGTCTTTTCCAATGAGTCAACTCTTTGCATGAGGTGGCCAAAGTACTGGAGTTTCAGCTTTAGCATCATTCCTTCCAAAGAAATCCCAGGGCTGATCTCCTTCAGAATGGACTGGTTGGATCTCCTTGCAGTCCAAGAGACTCTCAAGCGTCTTCTCCAACACCACAGTTCAAAAGCAACATTTCTTCTGCGCTCAGCCTTCTTCACAGTCCAACTCTCACATCCATACATGACTACTGGAAAAACCATAGCCTTGACTAGGTGGACCTTTGTCGGCAAAGTAATATCTCTGCTTTTGAATATGCTATCGAGGTTGGTCATAACTTTTCTTCCAAGGAGTAAGCATCTTTTAATTTCATGGCTGCAATCACCATCTGCAGTGATTTTGGAGCCCCGAAAAATAAAGTCTGACACTGTTTCCACTGTTGCCCCATCTATTTCCCATGAAGTTATGGGACCAGATGCCATGATCTTTGTTTTCTGAATGTTGAGCTTTAAGCCAACTTTTTCACTCTCTTCTTTCACTTTCATCAAGAGGCTTTTTAGCTCCTCTTCACTTTCTGCCATAAGGGTGGTATCACCTGCATATCTGAGGTTATTGATATTTCTCCCGGCAATCTGGATTCCACCTTGTGCTTCCTCCAGCCCAGCGTTTCTCATGATGTACTCTGCATGGAAGTTAAACAAGCAGGGTGACAATATACAGCCTTGATGTACTCCTTTTCCTATTTGGAACCAGTCTGTTGTTCCATGTCCAGTTCTAACTGTTGCTTCCTGACCTGCATATATAGGTTTCTCAAGAGGCAGGTCAGGTGGTCTGGTATTCCCATCTCTTTCAGAATTTTCCACAGTTTCTTGTGATCCACACAGTCAAAGGCTTTGGCACAGTCAATAAAGCAGAAATAGATGTTTTTCTGGAACTCTCTTGCTTTTTCCACGATCCAGCGGATGTTGGCAATTTGATCTCTGGTTCCTCTGCCTTTTCTAAAATCAGCTTGAACATCTGGAAGTTCACAGTTCACGTATTGCTGAAGGCTGGCTTGGATAACGTTGAGCATTACTTTACTAGCGTGTGAGATGAGTGCAATTGTGCGGTAGTTTACATTATACAAAAAAATTATTCAAAATGGATTAAAGACTTGAATGCAAGACCTGAAACCACAAAACTCCTAGAAGAAAACATATGCAGTAAGCTCCTTGACATCAGTCTTGGTGACAACTTTTTTTCTACTTGACACCGAAAGGCAACAAAGTCAAAAATAAACAAATAGAATTACATCAAACTGAATAGCTTCTGACCAGCAAAGGAAACCATCATCCAAATAAAGAAACAGTTTACTGAATGGCAGAAAATATTTTCTAATCATATACTGATAAGGGACTAATATCCAAAATGCATTAAAAAAACATGTACAAACTAACAGCAAAAACCCAACAATCTAATTTTTAAATGAGCAGAGGTTCTGAACAGACATTTTCCAAAGAAGGCATATAGATGGTCAACAGGCACATGAAAAGATGCTCAACATCCCTCTTCAGAGACACACGAGATCAAAACCACCATGAGATATCACCTCACACCTGTTTTAGAATAGCTATTATCAAAAAGGGCTTCCCAGTTGGCACAGAGGTAAAGGACCCACCTGTCAATGCAGGAGACACAAGAGACACAGCTTTGATCCCTGGGTGGGGAAGATCCCCTGGAGTAGGAAATAGCAACCCACTCCAGTATCTTGCCTGGAAAAGTCCATGAACAGAGGAGCCTGGCAGGCCACAGTACAAGGGGTCACCAAGAGTCAGACACCACTGAGCGACTGAGCCCGGAAGTCACATTATCAAAAAGATAAAAATATAACAAGTGTTGTAGAGGATGTGGAGAAAAGGGAACCCTAGTGCACTGTTGGTGAGAATGTAACATGGAGCAGCCCTGTGGAAAACAGTACTAAAGTTTCTCAAAAAATTAAAAACAGAATACCATTAGATCCAGCAATTTCATTCCTGGGTATTTATCCAAAGAAAATGAAAAAACTATCTGCTGCTCACAGGGCAGAGACCAGTGGTTCCAGCTGTGCCCTTCTTCTCTTCTCTAACTTTTCTGCAGGGCAGAGAGAGTGCTAATAAGACAGGAAACTACCCCGCTGGCCCGCTGGACCTTGGTCCCTTCTCGTCCCTTTTCTGCCCTCTAGTGGAGCGACAAAACAGGACGGCAGGACAGCAACAACTAAGAGATGACTCTGCACACCCAACCGGTGGCTCGAGTCATCTGTCCCCAGTGGAGGGGAAGCCTTGGCTCATGGTCTGTCTGTACTTTATCAGTAAAATGTGTTCATTAGGGTCCTCGAGCCACGTCACCAAGGGGACTATGCCCTATTTTAAAGCATGGTCCTCACTCCATAATCTTAGAACATAGGGATGGCTTCATTCCTCTTTACACTCAGATTCTAAGAAATATATTTTAGATTCTAAGACTTGAAAACAGATCTGAACCCTAAATGTATCCCCACGTACCAGTTCAGTTCTTGCTCAGTCATGTCCGACTCTTTGCAACCCCATGGACTGCAGCACGTCAGGTCTCCCTGTCCATCACCAACTCCCGGCGTTCACTCAAACTCATGTCCATTGAGTCGGTGATGCCATCCAACCATCTCATCCTCCGTCGTCCCCTTCTCCTCCTGCCCTCAATCTTTCCCGGCATCGGCCTTTTCAAATGAGTCAGCTCTTCGCATCAGGTGGCCAAAGGATTGGAGTTTCAGCTTCAACATCAGTCATTCCAATGAAGTGATGGGACCGGGTGCCCACTTCAGACATGCAACTTAGGACTCTCCTAAGCTGGTAAAATCCGAGTGGGTGAAAGATGGCCAAGGGGAGAGGTCCAGAGTGGGTGAGAGCAGTGCCGAGGGGCTATGGGGCAGTATAGATGACAGGATGGCTGTATGTGACCAGGTCTTGTGTTTTGTGCCTACGTTTCCCCTTTGAGTTACTCTACGAAACGCTCAGTCATTCAAGAAAGTAAACCCCCAAGGTATAGCAAAATGGGCTGCTTTATTAAGCTGGCTTTCCAGAACAAGATGTTCCTTTGTTGTAATAATTCCTTGTGAGAATTTTACAAGGAAATAGGCTTTTCATCTCTGTGTGAAAGCTTCAGTTGTTATCAGGCCATATTATTAAATAAGGATTAAAAATAGCCCTGGAGTTTTTAAAGCATAATTCATATAGGAGGATAAATAGCGAGTTTCATTGTGTTGGTCCACATACTTCTTATGAATTGATTCCACCTGCTGTGACCATACAGACTGACACACAACCTAGCCTTTCGTCAGAATTTAAAGCTAAAAGCAACTGGGTTCAGTGATTAAGCTTTGTGGATCAATGGTGGTCACCCAACTACTCTACCTAATAAGACATTGATTGTTACTACAGTTGAAAAGAGAGTTGGACTATAAAGAAACCTGAGAGCCAAAGAACTGATGCTTTTGAACTGTGCTGTTGGAGAAGACTGTTGAGAGTCCCTTGGACTGCAAGGAGACCCAACCAGTCCATCCTAAAGAAGATTAGTCCTGAATATTCATTGGAAAGACTGATGCTGAAGCTGAAACTCCAGTGCTTTGGCCACCTGATGTGAAGAGCTGACTCACTAGAAAAGACCCTGATGCTATGAGGGATTGAAGGCAGAAGAAGGAGTCGACAGAGGATGAGATGGTTGGATGGCATCACCGACTCAATGGACATGAGTTTGAGTAAACTATGGGAGTTGGTGATGGACAGGGAGGCCTGCCATGCTGCGATTCATGGGGTCGCAGAGTCGGACACAACTGAACGACTGAACTGAACTGAAGTTGCATGACTCAGGAAAACATCACTTCATATTTAACAGCCTCAGTTCAGTTCAGTCGCTCAGTTGTGTCCGACTCTTGGCGACCCCATGAATCGCACCACGCCAGGCCTCCCTGTCCATCACCAACTCCCGGAGTTCACTCAGACTCACATCCATCAGGTCAGTGATGCCATCCAGCCATCTCATCCTCTGTTGTACCCTTTTCCTCCTGCCCCCAATCCCTCCCAGCATCAGAGTCTTTTCCAATGAGTCAACTCTTCGCATGAGGTGGCCAAAGTACTGGAGTTTCAGCTTTAGCATCATTCCTTCCAAAGAAATTCCAGGGATGATTTCCCTCAGAATGAACTGGTTGGATCTCTTGCAGTTCAAGGGACTCTCAAGAGTCCTCTCCAACACCACAGTTCAAAAGCATCAATTCTTCTGTGCTCAACTTTCTTCACAATCCAACTCTCACATCCATACATGACCACTGGAAAAACCATAGCCTTAATTAGAAAGACATTTGTTGGCAAAGTAATGTCGTTGCTTTTCAATATGCTATCTAGGTTGGTCATAACTTTTCTTCCAAGGAGTAAGCAACTTTTATGTAGCAACTTCATGGCTGCAATCACCATCTGCAGTGATTTTGGAGCCCAAAAAAATAAAGTCTGACATTTGTTTCCACTGTTTCCTCATCTATTTCCCATGAAGTGATGGGACCAGATGCCATGATCTTCATTTTCTGAATGCTGAACTTTAAGCCAACTCTTTCACTCTCCTCTTTCACTTTCATCAAGAGACTCTTTAGTTCCTCTTCATTTTCTGCCATAAGGGTGGTGTCATCTGCATATCTGAGGTTACTGATATTTCTCCCAGCAATCTTGATTCCAGCTTGTGCTTCTTCCAGCCCAGCGTTTCTCATGATGTAGTCTGCATAGAAGTTAAAAAAGCAGGGTGACAATATACAGCCTTGATGTATTCCTTTTCCTATTTGGAACCAGTCTGTTGTTCCATGTCCAGTTCTAACTGTTGCTTCCTGACTTGCATACAGATTTCTCAAGAGGCAGGTCAGGTGGTCTGGTATTCCCATCTCTTTCAGAATTTTCCACAGTTTATTGTGATCCACACAGTCAAAGGCTTTAGCATAGTCAATAAAGCAGAAAGAGATGTTTTTCTGGAACTCTCTTGCTTTTTCCATGATACAGCAGATGCTGGCAATTTGATCTCTGGTTCCTCTGCCTTTTGTAAAACCAGCTTGCACATCTGGAAGTTCACGGTTCACGCATTGCTGAAGTCTGGCTTGGAGAATTTTAAGCATTACTTTACTAGCATGTGAGATGAGTGCAATTGTTCAGTAGTTTGAGCATTCTTTGGCATTGCCTTTCTTTGGGATTGGAATGAAAACTGACATTTTCCAGTCCTGTGGCCACTGCTGAGTTTTCCAAATTTGCTGGCATATTGAGTGCAGCACTTTCACAGCATCATCTTTCAGGATTTCAAATAGCTCCACTGGAATTCCATCACCTCCACTAGCTTTTTGTTCGTAGTGATGCTTTCTAAGGCCCACTTGACTTCACATTCCAGGATGTCTGCTCTAGGTGAGTGATCACACCATCGTGATTAGCTGGGTCGTGAAGATCTTTTCTGTACAGTTCTTCCGTGTATTCTTGCCACCTCTTCTTAATATTTTCTGCTTCTGTTAGGTCCATACCATTTCTGTCCTTTATCGAGTCCATCTTTGCATGAAATGTTCCCTTGGTATCTCTAATTTTCTTGAAGATGTCTCTAGTCTTTCCCATTCTGTTCTTTTCCTCTATTTCTTTCCACTGATCACCGAGGAAGGCTTTCTTATCTCTTCTTGCTATCCTTTGGAACTCTGCTTTCAGATGCTTATATCTTTCCTTTTCTCCTTTGCTTTTCGCTTCTCTTCCTTTCACAGCTATTTGTAAGGCCTCCCCAGACAGCCATTTTGCTTTTTTGCATTTCTTTTCCATGGGGATGGTCTTGATCCCTGTCTCCTGTACAGTGTCACAAACCTCCTTCCATAGTTCTTCATCAGGCACTCTATCTATCAGATCTAGGCACTTAAATCTATTCCTCACTTCCACTGTATAATAAGGGATTTGATTTAGGTCATACCTGAATGGTCTAGTGGTTTTCCCTACAAGTCTGAATTTGGCAATAAGGAGCTCATGATCTGAGCCACAGTCAGTTCCCAGTCTTGTTTTTGTTGACTGTATAGAGCTTCTCCATCTTTGGCTGTAAAGAATATAATCAATCTGATTTCTGTGTTGACCATCTGGTGATGTTCATGTGTAGAGTCTTCTCTTGTGTTGTTGGAAGAGGGTGTTTGCTATGACCAGTGCATTTTCTCCACATTCAAGGCCAAATTTGCCTGTTACTCCAGGTGTTTCTTGACTTCCTACTTTTGCATTCCAGTCCCCTATAATGAAAAGGACATCTTTTTGGGGTTTAGTTCTAAAAGGTCTTGTAGGTCTTCATAGAACCATTCAACTTCAGCTTCTTCAGTGTTACTGATTGGGGCATAGACTTGGATTACTGTGACACTGAATGGTTTGCCTTGGAGACAAACAGAGATCATTCTGTCGTTTTTAAGATTGCATCTAAGTACTGCATTTTGGACTATTTTTTTGACCATGATGGCTACTCCATTTCTTCTGAGGGATTCCTGCCCGCATTAGTAGATATAATGGTCATCTGAGTTAAATTCACCCATTCCAGTTCATTTTAGTTTGCTGATTCCTAGAATATCGACATTCACTCTTGCCATCTCGTTTGACCACTTCCAATTTGCCTTGATTCATGGACCTGACATTCCAGGTTCCTATGCAATATTGCTCTTTACAGCATCGGACCTTGCTTCTATCACCAGTCACATCCACAGCTGGGTATTGTTTTTGCTTTGGCTCCATCCCTTCATTCTTTCTGGAGTTATTTCTCCACTGATCTCCAGTAGCATTTGGGCACCTAATGACCTGGGGAGTTCCTCTTTCAGTATCCTATCATTTTGCCTTTCATACTGTTCGTGGGGTTCTCAAGGCAAGAATACTGAAGTGGTTTGCCATTCCCTTCTCCAGTGGACCACATTCTGTCAGACCTCTGCACCATGACCCGCCCGTCTTGGGTGGCCCCAGAGGCATGGCTTAGTTTCACTGAGTTAGACAAGGCTGTGGTCCTAGTGTGATTAGATTGACTAGTTTTCTGTGAGTATGGTTTCAGTGTGTCTGCCCTCTGATGCCCTCTTGCAACACCTACCATCTTACTTGGGTTTATTGAGGGTTTAACAGCCTCAGTTGTCTGTTTTATTATATATCATGATTTGGTGAGTAAGGAATTTGGGGAAGGCTTGCCTGAATGATGCTTCTGTTTCATGCGACATTGACCAGGTCACTCAGTGGTGTTCAGCTGGTGAACCAGGTCCATGACAGCATCACACACCTGTCAGGTGTTTTGGCGGAATAGCCAGAAAGCCGTCCTCAGCTGGGACTGTCAAGTGAAGCACCTACAGGCAGCCCCCAGCGTGCTGGCCTTGTGGGGTGGGGGGTGGGGGGGTCAGTGGACAAGGCAGAAGCTGCATGGCCCTTTGAAGTGAGAGCCACACAGCATCACTCCCACCGTATTTTCTTGGTTACCAAGTAGTCACCAAGGTCAGGCCACATTCAGAAGGAGGAGAATCAGAGCCCACTTCCCAAGGGTCTGATGGGATGTCCAAGAGGAGGCTCAAAGAATTTGGAGCCATCTTGAATTCACCACCCTATCTGATTTCAGAGTGTGCTGAAATACTCAAACTATTTACTTATAGATTCAGGTATTTACTAAAGTTGCTCAATCATGTCTGACCCCTGTGACCCCAGGGACTGTGGCCCACCAGGCACCCCTGTCCATGGGATTTTCCAGGCAAGAGTTCCAGAGTAGGTTGCCATTTCCTTCTCCACGGGATCTTCCCGACCCAGGGATTGAACCCGGGTCTCCAGCATTGTAGGCAGACACTTTTACCATCTGAGCCACCAGGGAAGTCCAAGCCTTTACTAACTTGAACAAATTTTTAAAAAAAATTTTAGCAGGGCATAAAAGCAATGTTGTTGTTTCATATTATCCAGTGATGAGCAGGGCACTGCACCTGTACTACTTTCTACAGCAAGTCTCACTAGCTGGAGAGTGACAGACCAACCTTCCTTTCTTGTTGCTGCTTACAATCCAAAGAACCATAATATACTGGTTAAAATGACATTAACCAAAAATCATCCTCCTCCGTTTCTGATGTGTCAGTACCTCTAAGTTTCCTTTTTTTTTTTCCCCATGGAAAGCAAAAGTGACCTTTATTCAAATGGTAAAAAAGAATGCTTTCTGCCTGATGTCCAAAGGTGATACGAATTTTAGAAATACATTTTTCCATGAGAGTCCAAAAAAAAAAAAAAAAAAAAAACCACACACACAATAAAGGACAGAGATTAAGATTAAGGGTTAGAAATCTGTATCACAGGTGATTAATTATCACTAACAAATATGCAGGAATACATTCACTGTCATTTTTTAAACCAAGTAATTTCAAGTGGAGAATATTACAATAAAGGCTCAATTCTTTCAGTTAAAAAAATTTAAAAGGCAGTGGACAGAACATCGTATGACTGACCAAACAAACTTTTTATATTGTCAAACTTTCTCACAAATATGTCTATACACACACAAAGTAACTAAATGGCAAGCAACTAGGGGAAAGAAAACAAAGCCTCCAACTCTTTTTGAATAATGTGATGAAAGACAAATAAGAGCACTCTACTTGCAGGATACAAAGGGTTCTCTCAGACAAGTTTTGATGAACAGAGCAGGTGCCTAATACAGAGACAAATACGTGTACGTGTGCGGGCATGTGCACGCACTCAGTCACTTAGTTGTGTCCAACCATTTGCCACCCCATGGGCTACTATAGCCCACCGGGCTCCTCAGTCCATGCAATTTTCCAGGCAAGAATACTGGAGTGGGTTGCCATTTCCTACTCCAGACCTCTAAGTTTTCTTAAGCATGGAATTCTCTGCTCAGAGAGTTAAATGACACCAAAAAGCCACTGAGTGCAACCCAAACTTCATCTTGTCGGGTAATTTATGGGAAGAGAGTTGAAGGCATCCAGCCTGGATGAAGTTCAAACGAAAGGGACAAAGTAGAGGAGAGGTAAAGGCTTTCAAAGATTCTTTGACTCCACCGCATCCAAGGACCTGACACCAAAGGAACCGAGAAAACAAAGCGTTAACTGTCGTCATTTAGGGAGAAAGCGTGAAGTCTCTGGCTCTCCAATCGCACCTTCATGCTGGGTGACCTTCACAGCACATGGCAGCTGAGCTGTGCTAGGTGTCTTGGCCACGCCCGTGGCCATTGTCCTAAGGGCCCCATCCGACTTCCTGGTGCGCCCCACCCAGGGTGCCTCCCTGTCCTGATTTCTCATCCCCACAGTGCATGGTGGTTGGAGGTGGACTGGGGAACTGGGGTGGGCGGCTAGGGGTGCACAGCGAGGGTCTTCCTACTGGATCGCCAAGAGCCTCACGGGCCACAGGCAGAGTCCCGCAGATTCAAAAAATGGAACCAAATCTCTGGCTTCCCAGGACAGCCCTAAACTTGCACACTCTAAGTGAAAAGGGGGTATTGAGGCTAGTAGCTCCTTAACCAGCACATACTGCTTCTCCTGGATAAGAATAAATGGCTGCCTCTTAGACATGACAAAGAAGTGACTATAAAAAGGGCCTATGGGGACTTCCCTGGTGGTCCAGCGGGTGGGGCTCCACGCTCCCAATGCAGGGGGCGCCGAGGTTCAGCCCCTGGCTGGGAAACAAGATCCCACATGCCTGCCACACCTTAGAAGTTCACATGCCACGGGCGGCGGGGAGGGGCTCTCTTGGGCCCTGGCTAAGGCCCAGTGCAGCCAAAATAAGTAGATAAATAAGTATTTTGTAAAGGGCATACGAAGTGGCCCACCCAATTTCTTCCACATGATGTAACAGCCATGTTTGTCATCCATCCATCCACTGAGTACAACTGGTGCCTGAGACAGTCAAGAAACCTCCTGCAATGCAGGAGACCGAGGTTCAATCCCTGGGTCGGGAAGATTCCCTGGAGAAGGGCATGGCTACCCACTCCAGCAATTCTTGCCTGGACAATCCCATGGACACAGGAGCCTGGCGCTACACTCCATGGGGTCGAAACGAGTCGGACACAGCTGAGCGACTTTCACTTACTTTTCAACACAAGGGCGGAGCCCTCACTGTTTGAGATCTAGAGACCACACGTCTCCTTTCTGTTGGTCGTTGCCCAGGCTACCATCCTGCTCATCCCACCTGTCCCAGCTAACTCCGGCCCCAGTGCTCTCCTGCCTCATAAAAAATTGAAGTCATTTCCCCTCAGATCACCCTCTAAGGCTGAAGGCTCCAAAAAAGCAGGTTTTGTGTTCATCAACACTGGCCTCAAACAGTGTTACATGGTGTGTACTCCTTACTCAACTTTAAATAGGCTTCTTGTTGTTGATCAGTCACTAAGTCATGTCCAACTCTACGACCCCATGAACTGCAGCACGCCAGGCTTCCCTGTCCTTCACCATATCCCGGAGTTTGCTCAAACTCATGTCCATTGAGTCCGTGATGTCATCCGACCATCTCATACTCTGCAGCCCTCCTCTCCTTTTGCTTTCTATCTTTCCTGGCATCAGGGTCTTTTGAGTTGGCTCTTTACTTGGGTCCAAAATACCACTTGGTAGTTAGAAAGACTGAAAAGCAGCTTTTCTGTTGCCCTACATCAAGATTCGGCTTTCACACAGATGACCAACTACAGAAGGACAGAGAAAGAGTTGAAATAGAGCCCATAAAACTAGTAAAAATGGAGAATTTTTGTTTTTTTTCCTGGCTTTCAACTTTTTATTTCATATTAGGGAATAGTCAATTAACATGTTGTGGTAGTTTCAGGTGAACAGCAAAGGGACTCAGCCATACATGTATGTGTACCCCCCAAAACGCCTTCAAAAAATGGAGAATATTTTTAATCTCATGATCATGCAGGCATATTTAAGATCAGACTTCCCTTGAAGACTGAGGAAGTATGTGCCCACATGGTCTGCATTTCTTCACAGAGCTACACTTTCAGAAGCTTCAAAATTATCTTTTCAAACAATCTTTGGTATTTGTGTATTTCCAGCCTCTCTCTCATCTGACATAAGCCACAGGCAGGCCTCCGCAATTCCCTGGTCCTCTGCAAACAGGATTTGTCATCCATCTCTACATTGTGGTCAATTCTTTCAACAGATGGAATCCAAAAAAGAACATCTGGCTCGGAGGCACAATCCTAGAAACAGTACTTCACCACAGATAATTATCTGTCATGAATTCATTTCAGGAGATGGCAAGAGCAAAGGGATATATCTTTACATTTTCAGGTGGAGCAGTGTGGGTGTGAAATGATGCTGAGCTCTATACATTTTAAACTTTGTTTGAACAGGAATTCTAACAATGTAGGCAAGAGTTTGATCCTGAAAGGATGTGTGCTTGATCAAATGTAACCTACTAATTAAAAAGGAAGGGAGAAAGGCAAGATTTGAAATACCTAATCCTTCAGGACTTAAGAAGCTAGAAAATAAAAAGCAAAACAGAGCATTTAAACATTTCAGGAAATGAAGTTTCTAAGAGTGCTGTCACAGCCGCTGCTTTGTTCTCCCAAGTATCCATTACAAGAAATTACTAAAGCAAAAAGGATAAATTACTCCAGTACAAATGGTCAAAACAGACAGGGGTCTAACTTCCTTAATATAAAAATCAGGAAGAACAAGACCAAAAGGCAATTTGAAAAATGAGCAAAGGACATAAACAACAAAGGATAGATAACAGAAAAATAGATACTAATGGTTTTTAAATGTGTCAAATTAAACTCAGTCTCATGTATACTAAGAGAAATGTGCGTTAAATGACAATGGGTCTCATTTTCCACTTCTCAGATTCAAAACGTTAGGGAACACACTGAACAGGCAAAGATGGGGAGGCAGACGCAGCATTCACGGCGGGTCAGGGGAGCACTGTTTGGCATACCTCTTTGGAGAGCAAATTTAATAAGTTATCAGAATCTTAAATACGCACATCCTTCCTCTTAGCAATATCATTCCCAAGAGTTTAGGTTCCATATATGATTTTCACTACAGCACTGCTTATCATATGAGAAAGGGGAAACTACCTAAATATCCAACAGTGGCAAACTGATAGTAGAATACACCCACTATGAGAAAAATGCAAAATGTTAACAAGAATGTGAGGGAGCTACAGGCACCAATGGGGAATGATTTACAAGACACGATGTTAAGCAAAGACAGCAAAATGCAACCAAATGTATTTCCAGTGCACTACCTTTCATGGCATCTGGTCCCATCACTTCATGGCAAATAGATGGGGAAACAGTGACTGACTTTATATTTGGGGGCTCCAAAATCACTGCAGATGCTGACTGCAGCCATAAAATTAAAAGACATCTGCTCCTTGGAAGAAAAGTTATAAGCAACCTAGACAGCATATTAAAAAGCAGAGACATTACTTTGCCAACAAAGATCAGTCTAGTCAAGGCTACGGTTTTTCCAGTGGTCATGTATGGATGTGAGAGCTGGACTATAAAGAAAGCTGAGTGCTAAAGAACGGATGCTGTTGAACTGTGGTGTTGGGGAAGATTCTTGAGAGTCCCTTGGACTGCAAGGAGATCCAATCAGTCCATCTTAAAGGAAATCAGTCCTGAATATTCATTGGAAGGACTGATGCTGAAGCTGAAACTCCAATCGTTTGGCCACCTGATGTGAAGAACTGATTCATTTGAAAAGACCCTGATACTTGGAAAGATTGAGGACAGGAGGAGAAGGGGACAGCAGAGGATGAGATGGTTGGATGGCATCACTGACTCAATGGACAAGAGTTTGAGTAAACTCCGGGAGTTGGTGATAGACAGGGAGGCCTGCGGTCCGTGGGGGTCACAATGAGTTGGACATGACTGAGTGACTGAACTGAACTTTTTGTGGAAAAAAAAAAAAAGGTGTGGTATTTTAAAATATTTTAAAAACATCTTTGGCCTTCTCTTTAAAAAGTGGAGTTGAGGTACTTCCTGGTGGTCCAGCAGTTAAGACTCTGTGCTTCCAGTGAAGGGGGTGTGGGTTTGACCCCCTGGTTGGGGAACTAAGATCCCACATGCGATGTGAGCAAAAAAATATCTTCTAAAAAATAAGTGAATAAATAATAAAAGGTAAAGTTGAATTCCACTCTCCTTGAAGGCTAGACTTAGACTACAGTATAAGACAGAAATTACAGCATGTGATTTCTCAGTTGCTGTGCTCAGTCAGTCAGTCATGTCCAGCTCTTTATCTGTCCGTGGGATTTTCCCAGGCAAGAATACCAGAGTGGGTTGCCATTCCCATCTCCAGGGGATCTTCCTGACCCAAGGACTGAACTCACATCTGTTTCATCTCCTGCACTGGCTTCTGACACAATGTCATGAAAGGCTTCCTGTCTTGGATCCGTGCTCTGGGGAGAGCCAAAACGTGACAAGGACACTAAAGCAGCACTGTGGAGAGTCCAGGTGATGGACAAGTGAACCTCTTCACAACTAACAGGAGTCAACCAACCCCACGGAAGTGGATCCTCCAGCCGCAATCGGTCCTTCAGATGAGACCAGGGCCTTGGCCAACATCCTGGCTACAACCTCATGAAGGAGAACTACCCAGCTTAAGCCACTCTCAAGCTTCTGACACACAGAAACCTTGAATAGTAAGCGTTTGTTGTTTTACGGTGTTAAGTCTTGGAGTCATATATCACACAGCACTCAGTAACCAACGCAGCGAAGACATTCACATATATGCTTGAATATTTGCAGAACATCTCTAGAGAGAAAATGGAGAGACTGGGCCTCAGGGGTGGGAGGAAACATTTTTGGTCACACTGTGTCTTTTTATACTTGCGTTTTTATTTTCCTAATGTATTACCTTTTCTTTAAAAAGACACATGTAACAAAAGAACCTCACAGATTCCATGAATGGCTGAACTGTGCATAAACATCTTTAACCTCCCTATTTTAACTCTTAAAAAATTTAATTTGTTCCACTTGTGAAATAAAACTGAAGTAAATAGTAAAATACAAGTTGAAATATTTTAGAAAATATCTCCCCCCAACTCTGCCCAGATACAGAGCCCACTGTATAAATCAGCACTCTGTCAGAAAGAGAGCAGAGAAAATTAATGATGGAAACAGAGAAGCTTAGGAGATTTAAATAACCACCTCCCTGATTCTCAGAGAAGACTTTTCTTGGCTGAATATCACAGGAGCTCAGAGAATGGTTAGGGCAAAGCCAGCCTATTTTAGAAAATCTTGACGAATCTGTGCTAGGGATTATCCAAGGGTCCCACTCTCTGTGTCTCCTCAAATACAGTTAAGTCCATAACTCTTTAGAGACCACTCGACATGCAGGTCCTCTGTACCTGCTTGTATAGCCCCCACTCAACAGGATCCCACTTTCCCTTCCTCCCCAGGTGACTATTATGTGCCAGACTATAGTGCCTTCATGGAAAAGGCTGACTCTGGCCCTTGAGCAAGGGACCCTGGACTGAGCAGTGGGGAACAGAGCTCGAATCCAGCAAGGCACCTTGAACCAATCATCCATCCATCTGACTTATTTACTTTCCATTACCAAGAAGAAAGCTGAGCACCAAAGAACTGATGCTTTTGAACTGTGGTGTTGGAGAAGACTCTTGAGAGTCCCTTGGACTGTAAGGAGATCCAACCAGTCCATCCTAAAGGACAGCCCTGAATATTCATTGGAAAGACTGATGCTAAAGCTAAAACTCCAATACTTCAGTCACCTGATGCGAAGAACTGACTCATTTGAAAAGACCCTGATGCTGGGCAAGATTGAAGGAGGGAAGAGAAGGGGATAACAGACGATGAGATGGTTGGATGGCATCACCAACTCAATAGACATGAGTTTGAGTAAACTCCAGGAGTTGGTGATGGACAGGGAAGCCTGGAGTACTGTGGTCTATGGGGTCACAAAGAGCCAGACACGACTTGAGCGACTGAACTGAAGTGAACCAAGAACAGATGGAGGGCCTCCCACAATCCCTCTGCTGTGCCAGGTGGTGAGGACACCCCATGAATCTCACTCAAGGGCATGTGCCGTGTCGTGTGTGCACATGTGTGTAAGAGGTTAGCAAAGCACCTCTGTTCCCACCCCAACTAACCTTGTATGATTTCAAAAATGTAATGTGAAAGCGGACAACAGAGGACAAGATGGTTGATGGCATCCATTGATGACTCAATGGACATGAGTTTGAGCAAATTCTGGGAGATAGTGAAGGACAGGGAAGTCTGGCGTGCTGCAGTACACAGGTTGCAAAGAATCGGACACAACTGAGCAACTGAACAATCACAAAATGTGTAAGCAAGTGGCATAGACACTCAGAAAACAATGACCAAAAAAATGTCATTTGGGGGGAAAAATTAAAGTTACAGAACTGCATTTTTGCTCATTTCCCTTTTGAACACAAAATTCATATTTGGTTATGGAAATAACATCTCCCTTTTAAGCTCTTCAGACACCAAACCAAAGAGGTCTCAGCCTGCTTGCTCCTGGAGAAAGACGCACAGAGAGTCCACCAGATGTTGGT
Organism: Capra hircus; assembly: GCF_001704415.2. Taxonomy (NCBI): domain Eukaryota; kingdom Metazoa; phylum Chordata; class Mammalia; order Artiodactyla; family Bovidae; genus Capra; species Capra hircus. Next base: position 41,107,732 of record NC_030808.1, read on the forward strand.
CCCAGCAGACCCCGTCGCCACTCCCAACCCCCATTCAGTGTGACAATGTTAGGACAACTCAGTTAATGTACTTATCTATTTAGGGAGGCAGCATCTCTCGGAGACAATGCTTATTCAAAGGCCATGACTTGACTTCTACTTTGTTGTACTCAGTTCCACCTCCCTGGAGAGTCTAAACATAATGGCAAATACAAGCCTTCGAGTTCAGCAGCAGCTGCGTATTATGGTTAAATGCATGGTGTCCAAAACACAGTTTAAGAAATTATTAGATTCTGGTCCAGGACTAGTCACTTGTCACATACATTATGCTTTTTCTAATTAAGTCACGTGGAATTTGCTAGGAAATCCATTTTTCAGACTCTTCCACCCCTGCTGCCCGTGTGCTCAGCCCTGTCCGGCCCTTTGCCATCCCATGGACTGTAGCCTGCCAAGCTCCTCTGTCCACGGGCTTCTCCAGGCAAGAGTACTGGAGTTTCCTTCTCCAGGGGATCTTCCCAACCAGGGATTGAACCCATATCTCCTGCATTGGCAGGCAGATCTTTCAGCAACGCGCCACCTGGGAAGACCTATCCCACCCCTGGACCCTGCCTGAAAGTATTAGAAGAACCGAACCTGTAAGCAAGACTTCCTTAGCCACTAAATCCTTGTGTCTCAGGCCCTTACTTTACTCCATGGTGTCAGCATCTTGTTTGTCGTTTGTTCTCACTGTGGTGGTGTGTCATCATGTTGTCATCCTTTACTTTGTAACGAAGAGAAGATTTTTGTTTCTAAAGACACTGCAGGGTTACCCTATAATTTGATAAATAATTATCACTTCTTTGAGAAAACAAAACTAAAAATGACATGATCAGCAATTCCCTTACCATACAATAATTCAAGGAGGTTTTCCAGTGGACTGCTTTATACATTCATGGCTCTTTTACAACCAAGAATACATTCTTGCATGTGCACAGAATAAAATAAAGTGACAAAGTAACAGAATGACAATTCTCACCAAGATAGATAATATGAACTACCAGGTGGCTAAATTTCGAAGCACATCTTATTATTACATTTTACTGTGTCATATGTCATTACTTTCTGATAATCAATACATTTATTTGTCACCTATACATTTTAAAAATAGGAATAAATATAAAAAATTTCCCCAATAGAATGAGACCTAATTAACTTAAAACTTCATTTAAAAAAAAGAAGAAAAAAAAAAAACTGTGTTTACTAGGCTGTCATGAAGGCTAGGTAGTTAGAGGAACATTGCAGTATTATCCTTAAAGAACAGCTCTGTGAAATTTACACTCCAGTCATGGCATCAAAAACACACCAAGATACACTGGCCCCTGACATGTTTAAAAAACCTAGATGGTCAGACGTCCACTACAGCATACAGCGTCCAGATAAAGTGCAGCCCAAATAAGGAGCTTAGAAATGGTTAAATTTGGCAAAGAAATCCTATTCTGAACTAATTTAAGGATTCTACATCAAGTATCACAAAGTCAAGAGATAAAATAGGCTAAAGGGCTTTTGCTTGAGTTTTGCTTTGCGATTCTTCTGTTTTTCAAGACAATGATTAGAAGCATGAGAAGAAAGTGAGATGCCTTAACAATCCTATGGGACACATCCTAAGTGACCCTTAAGAAGTTGCATCAGGCAGCAGTTGCTTCAAAACCAGTTTCACTGTTTGGAGGTCCATTTGTTACTTTAACAAAAGGAAAAGGACTGAGCACCCTGCCAATCATCGGAGTCAAACATTATGGCTAAGCCACTCAGGACATGCCCCCTTGCCTCTGCCCACACACACTACTCTAAGCAGAATCTGAGAAAACAACTTGTTTTTACTTTTCATAATATTCTTCTCCCCCAGAGAATGGAAGTAATTGGGTATATAGAGGTATTTTCCCTAAAATAAAATAAAATGGCAAGGATGGAATGGAAAAGGGACTACCCCCATGCAAAAATCAATGAAAGTTGATCAGAACTAGCAGATGTAACAAGAATTCACACTTATACCAGGCTTCTTTCAAGTCAGGTACTGTTCTAAGTAGAATCTTATCTTGAATCCCAACAACCTCATAGAGTAAGTACTATGGTTGTTCTGTTTTATCCATAAGCAACAAAAGGCACAAAAAGGCTAAGTAACTTGCCCAAGGTCACACAGCAAGAAAGAACAAAGCCAGGATTTGGCCCCAGCTCACTGGCTCTAAAGTCTGTGCTACTGATCATTACAATATACCACCTCCTATAGGCAGCCACCAGTTCACATACATCATCCATTTCCAGACCTGTGCTCCACACTGGAGACAGCATACAGAGGGTGGTGTGAGTGGAGTTTGGGGGGGTACCCAAGCCAAATCAGGGTTGGGAAAGCCTCCCTGGAGGAGACGATGGCCACGCGGAACCTTGGACACAAGCAGATAGCCAGGCAAGGGAGGACGAGAGGGATGAAGGGGAAGAAACTTGATTTGGGTAGAGCACATGGAAAATTTCAAGGCAGAAAAGAATGTGGTTCTCCCAAGGACCAGTAAGTAGTTTAACTTGGCGGCACAGTGGTATCAAAAGGGGGGGGGCGGTGAGGGGGCACCCAGGCAATGCCAAGGAGACAGGAATCACATCCCAGAGAGCCTCGTGATCTGGCTAAGGAGTGGGGATTTATCTGCCATAAACAACTGAAGAATTTTATACTAGGAAACAAAAAGATCAGGTCATTTCCTCCTTAGCTCACTGGCTATGACGAAAGACTAGATTGGAGAAAACCAAGGATGGAAGCAGAGTCCAGTTAGGAAGCTGTTTCCAAGCTGTAATGAGAGACTGGTATCCCATAGCCCAGAGACCAGAGCCAGGGGAAATTTCTTAAACCAAGGGGCGGAGCTAGAACACGCACAGCAGCGCCATATTCAGGTTCCCCCTCCCCTAACTCCCCTGAAGTCTTCCTGCTCCAGGGACCCTCCTTGGGGTTTGTACCCTCAGATTAGGTCCCAATACATGGTCTGAAAAGTCTCAGCATCTTTAAAATTGCCCCGAACAACACAGTGAAGAAAAGCAAGCCCGTTCTTCTCGAACTCTTGCCACTCAAAGGATTCTTGAAATTCTGATCTTAATCATGTTGGGAACTTTTTTTTCCTTATTTCCTTTTTTTTTTTTTTTTCCAGTTATTAAAATTTGCTTACATTTCTGTCAAAGAGGTTGGGTCATAACTGGCCTCTATAAGCCTGGAAATATTTTGCAAGGATTATGACTTAACATACAATGCACATTCTTGACCTTATTATCTGCTGCTTTCCCAGTCTGGCCAAAGGTCTTTGGGAAGAGCTTTTTCAACAAAAAACCTGCTCCTGGACCTTGGTCCTTATTTGTGATGCCTCATAGGAATCCCTATTTAAACTCAAAACTACCTCACTTGTATCTCTACAGAATCTTTGTCCTCTTTGACTCTTTGAAGTAAGGCTGAAAATATGACAAAGAAGCAGATGATGGTTATCAGCATATGGCATGCTTCTTTAAAAAAAAGCTAAAATGTTCCATAAATGTTACCATATTTAAATAAACTTCCATTTTCCTCCCAAACATACGTTATTGATTCTCCCAAAATGAAAGAGGTTTTGGGAGTTAAAAATTTGGGCCAGCTCTGGGCCTCTGAGCTTTGAGTCCTAGTATACAGTTTCACTTTACAACCAACCTGTTGGCATTTTTTCACTTTAAGTATTAGTGTTTCCTTTGGCAGAAACTGTTCGGAACATCAATAGGGCTTGTCAGGGTTTTGCTTTTGTTCTGTAGGTTCTTTGAGAATCTCCAGACTAGAAGGGCCAGTTAGGATTTTCAGGACAAAGGCCAGTGGGATGCTGGACTTACCTCCCACCACCCTCATCCCAACCTCTTTGTTTCCAAACCCTCAATTCTTCCCTGTCACATTCCTTTGGATTTCCCCGACTCGGTGGAAAAAAAAAAAATTCCGCCTGCCAAAGCAGGAGACGTGGGTTCGATCCCTGGGTGGGGAAGATCCCCTGGAGAAGAATAGCAACCCATTCCAGGAGTCTTCCCTGGGACATTCCATGGACCGAGGACCCTGGAGGGCTAGAGTCCATGGGGTCGCAAAGAGTCGGACACGACTGAGCGACTTAACAACCACGCTCCTTTAACTCTTCTCGTTGAAACGTAGGCTGTCCTGCCTGGCTCTTGCGGACAGAGGGCTCGGTGACCATCCGGCGCAGAGAGCATGACCCCTGCGCGTCCCTCTGGGATCAGATCTGAAAAGACACCACTGAGGGTGCTGTGAGGGGGCGTCCCGGGAGTTGCGGGAAGCCAGGTTTACCTTCACGAAGAGGGTGATGTCGTGGTCCTGCCCCGGGGCCCCCTCCTCGGACGCCTCGCCGCCCTCCTGGCCGCCGTTCTCGGGCACTGTCCCGCCGCCGCGTTCAGCGCTGCGCTCGTCCGCCAGGTGGTTGCTCAGGTCGGCCTGGGGCTCCCCGACCTCCGCCGGCCGGATCGCCTCTCCAGCCGCGGTGCCCTCCTCCTCGCCCCCGGCCGTGGCCTCCTCGCTTGGCCCCTGGAGACCCCGCTCCGGCCTCTCCTCTTCGGCCTCCTCCGCCTGCCCCGGGGGCCCACCCTGGTCCGCGTCCTCACCGGCCTCTGCCCTCGCGTCCCCTGGGGCCGCTTCCCCCGACTCCCCTCCCTCGGGGTCGCCCGTCTCCTCCGCTGAGCCCCGAGGCCCCCGCGCAAGCTCGCCGGGGGTGGACCCCACGCTCTCCGCCGCTGGGGCCTCAATCGCCTCTGCCTCGGACTGGGATGTGCGGTCCCCTCCGTCCCGGGGCTCACCCTCCGCGCCCTGCGCTCCTGCCGTCGGCACCCCGACATCCGTGCTGGCCCCTGCTGGCCCCCCGACATCTGTGCTATCCGCCACCGAATCCTCGGCTCCCACGCTCTCCCCCGCCGGCCCCTCGGCGTCCACGCGGGCCCCCACCGACCCCTCGGCGTCCACGCTGTTCCCCACCGACTCCGGGGCGTCCACGCGGGCCCCCATCGACCCCTCAGCTGCCACGCTTTCCCCCACCGACTCCGGGGCGTCCACGAGCGCCCCAGACGCCCCAGGCGCGCTGCCGGCCGGCTCCCTCGGCCCGCTCCCCGCTTCTTCCTTGGCGTTCAGGGCAGCGGGGTCCCCGCGCCCCGCCTGAGCCTCCCCCGGCTCCTCGCCCTGCACACCTGGCCCGGGGCTCGCCTCCTCCTCCGGCTCCGCGCCGCTCGTCGGCCCCTCTCCCCCGCGGACGTCCTCCCCTGCCTCGGCCTGGCCCTGCGCCCCGCTCCCGCCCCGCGTCTCGGCTCCCGGGCCCCCGCCGGAGCACGGTTCCAGCCCGCCCGTTCGCCCTCCGGCCGCCCCCGGGCCTTCCCCCTCGGGCCCCGCGGCCGTCGCGGCTGCGCCCGCCCCGTCGCCCCCCGGCGCCTCGGCGGGGCCCTCTCTAGCCTCCTCTCGCTGAGCCTTCGGGCCCGCGGCCTCCGGCTCGCCCCGCCTCTCTGCCTGAAGCTCCGAGCCCCCGGACGGGCTCCGAGGACGCGGGGCGCCCCCCTCCAGCTCCGCGACCTCGGCCATGGCTGTAGATCCCTGTCTTGGACCCGAGACCCTTCCTGGACTCTGCTGAGGAGCCGGCTGGCACTAGGCGAAGGGCACGGCGCGGGGGGACCGTGGCAGCCCCTCGGAGAGGACCCCCCTGCTCCGGGCTCTGGCGGCGCCCGAGCGGTGCGCTGGGCGCGCGGGGCGAAATCCTGTAGCCACAAGACGCCGCGCCCCTTCTCCCGAGCTTAAACTCTCTGGTTCTTTCACCGCTCCTGTTTCTCCCTGGTTCCGTGTCTGCTTCCCACCTGGACCCCTAATTCCGACCTTGGTTCCCTGGAAAGGCGCCCGCGAGGGTGCAGTGCGCGGCTGGGGAGGGCCGCTCGGCGTTCGGAGGTTGACCAGGAGTGCCCGGTGCCGCCTCCATCCCCCCTGGGGCTTGGGCGGGGTTTGCATCCTCCTCGGTTCCCCCTACGTGGGTGGCCTGAGAGCCTGGCCAATGACAGCCTTTCTTGCGGCCTTTGTGGATATCAGTGAAAATATCGTGATCCTGCCGGCAGCTTGGGAGCTTTCTGGAACAGCTTCAAGTTCCAGAGCCATTAAAATCACCCCCAGACGCCCAAACACCTAATCCCCACTTTCCCAGGAGTCAAGTGTTAAACTTCAGCAGCTGCTCAATTGCAGGCGCCCCTGAAATGCCTCAGTGCCCACGAGCAAGGTGGATACCTCCTGGAAGAAGGAAGGCAAGGCGGCACTCCTTCCTTCCAATTTCTGCCGGGGCCTACTGAGAAGTTCCAGGGGCCTCGATATAGAAGGAAGAGGAGCTGTATCATGTAATCAATCGTATAATTCTGCATCTTTCTTTGATTTTCTGTAATTTAAAATGCAATATTTCTAGCTCTGGTGGTTCAGATGGTAAAGAATCTGCATGGAATGTGAGAGACCAGGGTTTGATCCCTGGCTTGGAAAGATTCCCCTGGAGAAGGAAATAGCAATCCACTCTAGTATTCTTGCCTAGAGAATACCATGGACCAAGAGCCTGGCGGGCTACAGTCCATGGGGTTGCAAAGAGTCTGAGCACGACTAAAGCACACATTTTAAAATGAATACAGGCTCAATGCTGAAAATAGGGTAGCTAGAAAATAACAGAGCTCTTGAAAATTTTTCTGTTATCTCATTACCCATGTTAAATGAAGATATCTCCTGCCACGTCAATAAACAAGAAATGTCACAGCCATCAGTGACTTCTGGCCTCCAAATGTGATTGAGGGCTCCCAAAACTGCAATCCAGGGGATGCCACCACCCTCCATGGTGATTGCTGAGGATCCGAGGGAATACGAGAAGCAGCCATCTACTGCTGTTTAAGGAGAACAAGGAAACTGGATTTGGCCCCAGATAGTGAGGTGCATATGAAAGGAATGAATTCTGTAAGCCCAGAGGCTTGCATCTTCCCAGGCTTAGAATGCTAAATTCCTGAACTTGATACCAGATCTTTGATGCTCAGACTACCTAGTCCCTTTGTTACAAACTTGTTCATAGCCTGACTCCCCCTCCGGCCTCCTTGGAGCGGTCTCTCAGATTTAACTAAGGTGCTGTCTCCAGGGCTGCAGTCTTCCCTTTGCCCCAAATAAAACTGAACTCAAAAGTCTCAAGTTGGCTTCCCTGGTGGCTCAGAGGTTAAAGAGTCTGCCTGGAATGCGGGAGACCCGAGTTCGACCCCTGGGTCGGGAAGATCCCCTGGAGAAGGTAATGGCAACCTACTCCAGTACTCTTGCCTGGAAAATCCCACGGAGGGAGGAGCCTGTTAGGCTACAGTCCATGGGGTCGCAAAGAGTTAGACACGACTGAGTGACTTCACTTTCACCCACAATAAACACTTTATTTTAGAGAGAAAGAAGGAGGTGGGGTGGCCTGGGGGCTGGGTGCTAGGGAGCCAGAGCAAGACTTTGAGTATACAGCAGTGAACAAGACTGAGAAGTTTCCTCCCGTTATCAGAACTTCGGAGTGGAACAACAGCAACAAAAAATAATCAAACCAGATACCTTTGGAGTTTTATATAGACATATACACTTGAACAGGGCTTTCCTGGTGGCTCAGACGGTCAAGAATCTGCCTGCAGTGCTGGAGACTTGAGTTCAGACCCTGGGTTGGGAAGATCCCCTGAAGAATGGAATGGCAACCCACTCCAGTGTCCTTGCCTGGAGAATCTCATGGACAGAGGAGCCTGGCGGGCCACAGTCCATGGGGTCACACAGAGCGACTAAGCACACACAAACACATGAACATATAAAAAAAACCTTAGCTCCTGTATCTCACACCGCCATATCCAACCTGCCAGGAAATCCTATTATGTCTATTTTTTTGTAAGTATATCCAGAATGCAACCTCTTTAATCTACCCTCATTGCTACCAGACTGGTCCAAGCAGCCATCACCTCCTAACTGGTTCTCCTGCTTTTCCCTCACCCTCCTGTAGTCTTTTCCCCAGTCAGTTGATCCTCATTTGAAATCACCAGTCCACCACACCACTTTTATGCTTGAAACCTTTCAAAGACTTCCTGTCTCATGCCAAGAAAAAGCCAAGTCCTTACACATCAAGTATGAGATTCCATAAAACCAGGCACCTGAATCTCTTCTGGCCTCACCGGCTTCTAACACACCAACCTCTCTGCTATTTCCTGGAACTTGCTGGGCAACCCTCTGCCAAGGATGCTGCCTGTATCCTCAGTGATCACTCTTTACCTTTTGAGATCTTTCACAAGCTGTTTTCTCGAAGCACTTATTTTACTTTATGTTTTAATTTTATTTTTATGGGAATAATCCTTAAAACCTACCCTCTTAGCAATATACAATATTGCTCACCATCGTCACATTGTTGTACATTAGATCTTCAGAACTTACTCATCTTTTGCATAAGTGAAACGTGTGACCAACACCTTTCCAATTTCCCCTCACCCCAGTCCCTGATAACCACCATTCTATTCTCTTTCTATGACTATTTTAGATTCTACCTATCAGTGAGCTTATGCAGTAATTATTTTTTGTTTTTCCGGCTTATCTTACTTAGCATAAGGCCCTCCAGATTCATCCAAATTGTTACAAATGGCAGGATTTTCCTCTTTTTTTTTTTTTTAAGATTGAATAACATTCCATTGTCTGTATCTACCATATTTGCTTTATCCAGTCACCCAAGGAAGAACATTCAGGTTGTTTCCATATCTTGACCATTATAAGTAAAGCTGCAATGAACAAGGATAAGCAGTCTATTTTCAAACACAGGCTCTACTCTCAGTCACCCTTTTCTGCCTTGTTTTTCTCCATAGCAGTTATCTCCTTGTGACATAAGCTATTCTACTTACTCATTATCTGTCTCCTTCATCCCACCCCACCAGGATGGTGGTTCTGTGAAGCTGGGCACATAATAGGCACTCAGTAAATAAGTGCTGAATTAGTGACTGCATGCATGCTTTCACATATATCAACCTGTATACAAACACACACACACACATATATATATAATTTTTTTTGGTCATGCCACATGGCATTTGGGATCTTAGTTCCCTGGCCTTCCCTCACCTTAGTTCTCTGCCCCTTGCATTCGAAGCACAGAGTCTTAACCCCTGGAGTGCCAAGGAAGTCCCCAATCTGAGCCAGTTTTCAAATACACTTTTTCCAGTTGGTTTTATACTTTGGGGGATAAGCTAATGTCATGAGACAGGCTATACACATAAAATCTTATCGACTGACTTTGGTGAGTCCTTCAGTAAATACTTGTAATTACCAGCAAAGGTCGATCAGTTGGTATAAAGGAACACAAAGGAAATGCCAAATAAATTGAGTTGTGAAGGTCACTGTGAAGTCACTTAGAGATTTGCACAATGTTGACTCCATTGGCCAGCACCAGATTAGCTATTTAAATACCAAGGAGGGTTAAACAGAGGTGAGGAATTCAGGGATGGGAGGGAAAAGGCAAAAGTGCTGATAATTAAGTCGGTTTTTAGTAATTTTAGAGTTTTCCTGCCATCTTTTATGAGGAAACACAAAGCAGGGTAACTCAAGGATTACAAAAAAATCTCAAGGACTTATAAATAAATGATATAAAGGTTTGTTGTTTTTACTGTTTTCTCAGAACGAGCAGACTCATTTCCACAGAGACCCTCTCTTTCTCCAACAGGTCTCTGCTCCTTTCAGAAGAGCCCTTGGGAAGATGGTGTATCTAGAACATTCAGGCCACAGGCCACACTGTGGCCAAACAAGACATCCCCCTTGGGTTGACTTCTCCCCAGACAGCTCCTCCTCCTCACCTAAGAATGGTCCCAAACCTGGCTGTGCTCCATCACTTAGAGAGGTATATTTCAGCTTGTTGTTGTTGTTGTTAGTCACTCGGTTGTGTCCGACTCTGCGAGATCCCGTGGACTGTAGCCCACCAGGCTCTCGTCCATGGGATTCTCCAGGCAAGAACACTGGAGTGGGTTTCCATTTCCTTCTCCATATTTCAGTTTAGAGAAGGGTGTCTCAGGATATCCCTGGTGGTCTAGTGGTTAAGACTCCACGCTTCCATTGTGACAGGCTGGATTCAACCCTGATCAAGTCATGTGGCCCAGCCAAAAAAAAAAAGGAACAATATTGCCTCCAAATCGTCCTCACCTGGGAGGCAGGAATTTAAGCACAGGTAGAGCATCCTGTAAGCCAGTGAAAACATCACACTAACCAACACGAATTGTGTCATATGAAACTGGTGGGTTCTCTGATCACCTTGCCTGACTTAAATTCCACCTTAACACATGTTAACTGTGTGATCTTGAGTATGTTTTTCATCTAGAACAGTGGGCATAAGAGGATTATTGTCATTGTGAGCTTCAAATCAGAGGATGTATGTGTGATACTCAGCACAGCGCTGATTCTTGTTAACACTACAGTTTCCTTGTTCTACTTGTCCCAGGAGGTAGAGCTGTCACATGTGGACAGAACCGTGTATTACAGGGCAGGAAGAGCCACGGAAATCTAGGATGATACTTCATCCCACTTAGCCCGTGATGGCCCAGGTTATGTCTGTTCTTTCCACCAAGATGATAAGAGGATCCCCCCGACCCCCCACACAGGAAGTGTCCTGGTTTGAGGGCCTCCCTGGTGGCTCAGACAGCAAAGAATTCACCTGCAGTGCAGGAGACTGGGGTTTGATCTCTGGGTCAGGAAGATCCCCTGGAGAAGGGAATGACAACCCACTCCAGTATTCTTGCCTGGAGAATTTCATGGACTGGGAGCCTGGCGGGCTGCAGTCCTTGGGTCACAAAGAGTCAAACAAGACTGAGCAGCTAACACTTTTCACTTTCACCCTGAACTTTTCTAACTGATGGGAGTTTCCTCTGTTTTCTTTCCATGTGATTTTGTGCTATTTTTAAAACAAACTAGATTCTGAGCAAATACTTATTGGATGATATAAGAGATTTTAAAAGGGGAGAAGAGGAGGAAGGAGAAGCAAAGGAAGAAGGGGAGGGAGATGAGGGGGAAGCACCCCAATTTTTATTACAAACCACCTGCTGAAAGTCTTGCTGCAAAGTTATTTCATAACCTGGAAGGATGTTTGATAGAAACACGTTCAGCCCAGGGGGAAGGGCAGGGGAGAAAAGGTACAGAAACCTTCTGCTGAGCTAGCTTCTGGGTCCTGGTGACTGTAGTTTGAACCTCTCTTTCTTGTCACCTTTACTTCTAACACCAGCAGGAGCAGTAACAATCTTGGTAGAGGTGGAGATAGTACTAGAATTTAAGGACGAAAATCGGTTCAAAATCTCCCACCTCTATCTGTACAGTTTCTCTTAGCATTTTGATTGATCACTCAGAGCTTTTGTGTAATAAAGTTTTATTAAGGTATAAAGGAGATAGAGAAAGCTTCTGACATAGACATCAGAAGAGGGCAGAAAGAGTACCCCCCTGCTAGTCTTCAGCTGGATGTTATATAGTCACTAGCAGTCTGTCAAAGAAAGAAAGGAATGTTTAAAACTCAGAATGGCACCAGGCCCCTCACCCATAAGATGCATTTTGGGATAATCTTGGCACCAGATGATTCATCCCGGGCCATAAAATGATTAGCTTGAATCTTATAGAAGGGCAGATTACTATACAAATAGTTTTGTTTACATAGGTTAGGGGAACAATGTCTGAGTATAACATACTGGTTTGTCAAGTAGGTTCTGAGCCATTAGGCGGAACCGACTTGAAGACAGAGTCTGGGGTAAATGCATCGTACATTAACATAGCTTAAAACAAACATTTCCATAAGAAAAATGCATTGGTTAACTCAAGGTTTGAGAATAGTTAACTTCAGGTGAAACCAGGTGTCATTATGGCAACACAGTATTTTAAGAGAAACCTCCTTTTAAATTTGTATAGAGAAGGAAAAACTGTAGCTAGTTTGTTTCCTGCTGCCACTTAAGAGAGAGAAAAATATCTGACACTTGCAACCTATTTCCTCCATTTGGAGACCCCTGTCCTTCCTGCCTGTTACCCTCTCAGTGGGTCAGGAAGATCCGCTGGAGAAGGTTTAGGCTACCCACTCCAGGATTCTTGCGCTTCCCTGGTGGCTCAGCTGGTAAAGAATCCACTTGCAATGTGGGAGACCTGGGTTCGATCCCTGGGTTCGGGAAGATCTACCACTCCTGTATGCTGGCCTGGAGAATTCCATGGACTATACAGTCCATGGGGTAGCAAAGAGTTGGACACGTTGGAGCCACTTTCACGTTCATTATTTTAGAAATTTGCATTTCTATTAACTCTTTCGAACCCTGCATTTGTGATCTACTGCCTCCAGAACTTCAGAACCCTGTAATCAGTCGTGACGGATGTGATCTGAAGAAACAGAGCTTGATCTTGATCACTGAGTTTTAACTGGGGGCAGTTTTGTCGTGGGACATTTGATAATGTCTGGGACACATTTTTTTGGTTGTCATAGATAGGAGGGTGCTACTGGCTTCTAGTGGGTAGAGCATCAGGTATTGATAAGGTTTACTCCTTTATTTCAAATGAACCAAGAAAATGACTTAGTGGTTGAAAGAAAGAAAAGAGGGAGGAAGGAAGGACAGGGAGAAAGAAAGGGAAATAAGAAGGAAGGAAGAAAAGAAAGAGCCTTTATATGTGTGGCACACGACAAGCAAAAATCTTAAAAGCAAACTGGTGACTGTGAATATTGGCAGGAAAACAACAAAAATATTCATAATACTTATGAATTAGCACAATAATATGGAGGCAAGGCCCCATATGTGAATATTTCAGGCAGAATAATTTAATACAATGAATTATATATAACTATTTATTATATATTACAACTACCCATATTGCAAATAAGGCACATGTGTGTGCCATGTCTGACTGTTTGTGGCCCCATGGACTGTAGCCACCAGCCTCCTCTGTCCATGGAATTCTCCAGGCAAGAATACTGGAGTGGTTTCTCAAGGGGAGCTTCCTGACCCATGGATTGAACCCAGCTTTCCAGCATTGCAGGCAGATTCTTTACTGTCTCATCCACCAGGGAAGCCCATATAAGGCATAACTGCATCAACTAGAAATTTGTGTGGTCCTATAATTTCTCTTCTTTATACTTTCTTTATTGAACTCTAAAGTAGGTTTCAATTATTTCATAAATTTTTTGCTGGTGTGGTTGCCAGAAATAATATTAAAGTTCTTGTTCATTTAAAGTTAGTTTTGCAGGAATGGCAGGGAGCTGACTCCTTGTCAGTGGAGTCAAACAGAAGAAACGCAATGAATAGATCCCAGCGCTGAGGGTGCTGGAGGGGAAGAGGTCCCCCGTCCCCAGGGATAGCACTTAAACTTTCACCTGCCACTTTCCAGGCAGGTGTGTTCTAAAGGCCAAGCACATGCTATATATATAACAAGCGCTCAGTAAAGATCTCACAACCGCTTAGAACACAAATCTTGAAAGGACATTAAAGAGTGCTCCGTCTAGCTCCCTCTTGTAAATAGAATGTTTTGCATTTTGCCACTGTAAAGTTCTTTACACACAGGTATTATTTTTATTTCATTTAATATTCTCTTTAATCCTGGGAGGTGGTCACTGCCCTGCAGCAAAAGTGGGGGATGCCATAGAGTGAAACAGCCTGGAACTGAACTGAATTCAGTGTATTAAAAGGCAGAGGCATCACTTTCCTGGAAAAGGTCCATCTATTCAAAGCTATGCTTTTTTCCAGTAGTCATGTGAGTTTTGCCAAGAAAATGCACTGGTCATAGCAAACACCCTCTTGCAATAACACAACAGAAGACTCTACACATGGACATCACCAGATGGTCAACACCGAAATCAGACTGATTATATTCTTTGCAGCCAAAGATGGAGAAGCTCTATACAGTCAACAAAAACAAGACCAGGAGCTGACTGTGGCTCAGATCATGAACTCCTTATTCCCCAATTCAGATGTGAATTGAAGAAAGTAGGGAAAACCTCTAGACCATTCAGGTATGACCTAAGTCAAATCCCTTATGATTATACAGTGGAAGTGAGAAATAGATTTAAGGGCCTAGATCCGATAGAGTGCCTGATGAACTATGGAAGGATGTTCATGACATTGTACAGGAGACAGGAATCAAGACCATCCCCATGGAAAAGAAATGCAAAAAAGAAAAATGGCTGTCTGGGGAGGCCTTACAAATAGCTGTGAAAAGAACAGAAGTGAAAAGCAAAGGAGAAAAGGAAAGATACAAGCATCTGAATGCAGAGTTCCAAAGAAGAGTAAGAAGAGATAAGAAAGACTTCCTCAGCAATCAATGCAAAGAAATAGATGAAAACAACAGAATGGGAAAGACTAGAGACATCTTCAAGAAAATTAGAGATACCAAGGGAACATTGCATGCAAAGATGGGCTCGATAAAGGACGGAAATGGTATGGACCTAACAGAAGCAGAAAATATTAAGAAGAGGTGGCAAGAATACATGTAAGAACTGTACAAAAAAGATCTTCACAACCCAGATGATCATGATGGTGTGATCACTCACCGAGAGCCAGACATCCTGGAATGTGAAGTCAAGTGGGCCTTAGAAAGTATCACTACGAACAAAGCTAGTGGAGGTGATGGAATTCCAGTGGAGCTATTTCAAATCCTGAAAGATGATGCTGTGAAAGTGCTGCACTCAATAGGCCAGCAAATTTGGAAAACTCAGCAGTGGCCATAGGACTGGAAAATGTCAGTTTTCATTCCAATCCCAAAGAAAGGCAATGCCAAAGAATGCTCAAACTACCGCACAATTGCACTCATCTCACATGCTAGTAAAGTAATGCTCAAAATTCTCAAAGCCAGGCTTCAGCAATGCGTGAACCATGAACTCCCTGATGTTCAAGCTGGTTTTAGAAAAGGTAGAGGAACCAGAGATCAAATTGCCAACATCCGCTGGATCATGGAAAAAGCAAGAGAGTTCCAGAAAAACATCTATTTCTGCTTTATTGACTATGCCAAAGCCTTTGACTGTGTGGATCACAATAAACTGTGGAAAATCCTGAAAGAGATGGGAATACCAGACCACCTGACCTGCCTCTTGAGAAATTTGTATGCAGGTCAGGAAGCAACAGTTAGAACTGGACATGGAACAACAGACTGGTTCCAAATAGGAAAAGGAGTACGTCAAGGCTGTATGTTGTCACCCTGCTTACTTAACTTATATGCAGAGTACATCATGAGAAACACTGGGCTGGAGGGAGCACAAGCTGGAATCCAGATTTCTGGGAGAAATATCAATAACCTCAGATATGCAGATGACACCACCCTTATGGCAGAAAGTGAAGAGGAACTAAAAAGCCTCTTGAGGAAAGTGAAAGTGGAAAGTGAAAAAGTTGGCTTAAAGCTCAACATTCAGAAAACGAAGATCATGGCATCTGGTCCCATCACTTCATGGGAAATAGATGGGGAAACAGTGGAAACAGTGTCAGACTTTATTTTGGGGGGCTCCAAATTCACTGCAGATGGTGATTGCAGCCATGAAATTAAAAGACACTCCTTGGAAGAAAAGTTATGACCAATCTAGACAGCATATTCAAAAGCAGAGACATTACTTTGCCAACTAAGATCCATCTAGTCAAGGCTATGGTTTTTCCAATAGTCATGTATGGATGTGAGAGTTGGACTGTGAAGAAGGCTGAGTGCCGAAGAATTAATGCTTTTGAACTGTGGTGTTGGAGAAGACTCTTGAGAGTCCCTTGGACTGCAAGGAGATCCAACCAGTCCATTCTGAAGGAGATCAGCCCTGGGATTTCTTTGGAAGGAATGATGCTAAAGCTGAAACTCCAGTACTTTGGCCACCTCATGCAAAGAGTTGACTCATTGGAAAAGACTCTGATGCTGGGAGGGATTGGGGGCAGGAGGATAAGGGGACGACAGAGGGATGAGATGGCTGGATGGCATCACCGACTCGATGGACGTGAGTCTGAGTGAACTCCGGGAGTTGGTGATGGACAGGGAGGCCTGGCGTGCTGCGATTCATGGGGTCGCAAAAAGCCGGACACGACTGAGCGACTGAACTGAACTGAACTGATGTGAGAACTGGACAATAAGGAAGACTGTGCACCACAGTGTTATGGGAAGCACACTGATTGAAACCGCCCACCCTGGCCAGGCACCGTAGTAATAATTTGCATGAGTTGTTTTATGACAGGAGATCCTGATAAGGAATACGGAACTAATAAGCCACCACCAACTGGAAGAGTTCGGGAGAGGTTGAAAGGAGACACCATGTGTCTGTCCACTTCCCAGAATCCCTCTAGCTAGCATCCATCTTGGCTGAGTGATGCGTGTGCCACCAGAAAGACTTTGAATTAGAAGGATTGGCCAAAGGCCACCCAGAAACTATTCCCATCACCATAAAACCCGAGACTGCAAGCCACATGGCAGAGCTGTTCTCCTGGGTTCCCTTACCCCACTGCTCTCCACCCGGGTGCACTTTCCCAATAAAATCTCTTGCTTTGTCAGCACATGTGTCTCCTCAGGTGATTCATTTCTGAGAGTTAGACAAGAGTCCAGTTTCTGGCCCTGGAAGGGGTCCCCCTTCCTGCAACAAAAGGATTGATGCTTTTGAACTGTGGTGCTAGAGAAGACTCTTGAGAATCACTTGGACTGCAAGGAGATCAAACCAGTTAATCCTAAAGGAAACCAACCCTGAATATACATTAGAGGGACTAATGCTGAAGCTGAAGTTCTAACATTTTGGCCGCCTGATGCAAAGGAGTGACTCATTGGAAAAGACCCTGATGCTGGGAAAGATTGAAGGCAAGAGAAGAAGGGGACGACAGAGGATGAGATGGTTGGATGGCACCACTGACTCAATGGACATAAATCTGAGAAAACTCTGGGAGACACTGAAGGACAGGAAAGCCTGGCATGCTGCAGTCCATGGAGTTGCAAAGATTCAGACAGGACTAGCCGACTGAACAACAACAAATTGAGTTGTGAAAAACTGACTCTTTTAACATGACTTTTTCCTGAAATATTTCCCATGAAGACAGCTTGATCACTTTTGGACCTTATGATAAAATGCTTATAGTCATAATCTCTGACAATCATGAAATGAGATTTCATGCTCCACTTCTTTCCCTATTTTATTGAGTATGATTGACATATAACAACATGTAAGTTTCAGGTGTTCAATTACGATGATCTGGAACACATGCACATTGCAAATTGGTTACCACAAGGAAGTTACTCAATCCCGCTATCCTCTGATATGATTTCCATTTGGGGCATGTTGGGAATATTTAGGATCTACTCTCTTGGAAACTTTCAAGTATAACAATCTGGTTTTGTTCATTATAGTCACCACATTGTACATTAGCTCTGAGGAACACTTTCATCTTGTAACTGAAAACCGGTACCCTTTGACCAACATCTCCCTGTTTCCTTCTCCCCCAGCCCATGACAGCCACCATCCTACTCTTTCTATGAGCTTACTTTTTTGGATTCCACATAGAAGTGACCGGGCTCCACTTTTATGTAGAACTCTATCCTGGAAGCCTGGATCCCTCTGTGCAGGAGGCTGGCTTTGGCTCACAGCCTCCATCACTCAGGTTCACCATGATGGCTACAGCCCCAATCCCACCCCTACCCCTGCCATCTTCCCAATACTGCTGCTAAATTTTGTTCTCCTTTAAACTGGCTTTTCTTTTCTTGTTATTTTTTTCTTCTTGAAAACAGGGTCTACTGGTAGCCCCAGAATCTGAGGCCCTGTTCTTCAAGCTTGTTAACAGTTGCCCCACACAGAGCAGTGATGAGAGGCTCCAGGGTTTTCCCCAGACCCCATACTGCAGCACTAAAAACAACCAAAAAATGCTCTGGAAAGATGCCAATGCCAGAGGTGTTCCTGGCAGGAGAATTCGAAATCCAAGGGATGTGAAGGTTTCCATGGTGTCTGCACTCATTACCTGTCAGAAGAGCAGCAGGAGGGGTTCTGGGGAATGCTGACACTGGTGTGTGATCTGGCTGCCTTCTTACCAGCTGTATAACTTGGGGCAACTCACTTCACCCCTCTGTGCCTTGGACTCATCTTCCCACCCCACGAGAGGGATGTTATGAGTCAATGGGTGTAAAATATAGTCAACTTCGTTCTTCGAAGTTTCGAAGACTTGATAAAAAATCTTTTTATTTCTGTACACTTGCAGTCCCACTTACATTGCAATTACTTGTAACTCCCAAATCAACACACGCTAGTGGGGTTTTAAAACATTTTTATTTATTTAATTTTTGGCTGCACTGGGTCTTCGTTGCTGCCTGCGAGCTTTCATGATAATTCTATAAAGTTGCCATGAATACTGAATTAGGAAATACAGAACAGCTATGGGCGGGTGCTACTCTTTTTGGGGGGCAGAGGCTCCAGGGATGTGGGCTCAGTAGTTGTGGCACATGAGCTTAGTTGCCCCAGGCATATGGGATCTTCCTGGACCTGTGTCCCCTGCATTGGCAAGACAATTCTGGACTGCCAGGGGACTTCATTTCACAGGGTTTTTGTGGTCATCCTCAGATATATACACAGCGCAGCAAAAAATTAGTTGCCCAATGTACATGTTTCCAATTGAGGTTGTATAAGGCTATGACTCTGCCTTCTTGTTCCAAGTCTCATGCTATAAACAAGCGTCCTTTTCATAGTCCATTCATCACCAACGTTTTTGTGCTTTTTGTTGATTTTACTGTTCAAAATCCACCCTAGTACAGTGCTGACCTACCGTCTAGTGTTCCTTTGCACAAGAAGGCTGCAGATGTGCTGGAGAAAATACATGTGTTAAGATTTGTTGAGGCACAATATGTATGAAATAATGTCTTTGGTGGCTCAGACAGTAAAGAATCTGCTGGCAATGTGGGAGACCTGGGTTCAATCCCTTGGTCAGGAAGATCCCCTGGAGGAGGGCATGGCAACCCACTCCGGTATTCTGGCCTGGAGAATCATCATAGACAAAGGAGCCTGGCAGGCTCTGGGGTTGCAAAGAATTGGATGTGACTGAGTGACTAAGCACACACACAGAAAGAAACACACTTAAAACAAAGTTATTTATTTGATTAGTGTATGAAAATGTTGCGACCAAAAACTTGTAGGAACTATGGCATCTGGTCCCATCCCTTCATGGGAAATAGATGAGGAAACAGTGGAAACAGTGAGAGGCTTTATTTTGGGGGGCTCCAAAATCACTGCAGATGGTGACTGCAGCCATGAAATTAAAAGATGCTTGCTCCTTGGAAGAATAGTTATGACCAACCTAGAAAACATATTTAAAAGCAGAGACATTACTTTGCCAACAAAGGTCCATCTAGTCAAAGCTATGGTTTTTCCAGTGGTCATGTATGGATATGAGAGTTGGACTATAAAGAAAGCTGAGCAGTGACGAATTGATGCTTTTGAACTGTGGTGCTGGAGAAGACTCTTGAGAGTCCCTTGGACTGCAAAGAGATCCATCCAGTCCATCCTAAAGGAAATCAGTCCTGAATATTCATTGGAAGGACTGATGCTGAAGCTGAAACTCCAATCCTTTGGCCACCTGATTCAAAGAACTGACTCACTGGAAAAGACCCTGATGCTGGGAAAGATTGAAGGTGGGAGGAGAAGGGGACAACAGAGGATAAGATAGTTGGATGGCATCACCAACGCAATGGACATGAGTTTGAGTAAGCTCCAGGAGTTGGTAATGGACAGGGAGGCCTGGCGTGCTGCAGTCCATGGGGTCGCAAAGAGTTGGGCACGACTGAGCGACTTAACTGAACTCAACTCAACTCAACCCTGTATTTCTCCAGTGTTAGTTGTTCTGTATTTCCTAATTCATAATTCATGGAAACTTTATAGAACTATCATGGAAAGTAAGAATCAGCTATACTTAGAAGGATATCTGACATAGCGTAATGCCCTCGGAGTATCACCATTTAATCATTATTATTTGTAAACTAATACTTGTAAATTAATTGCAAATAATTCAAAATCATTGTTTTTTTTAGTCACTAAGTCATGTCCAACTCCTGAGACCCCATGGACAGTAGCCCACCAGACTCCTCTGTCCATGGGATCTCCCAGGCAAGAATACTGCAATAAGTTGCCAGTTCCTTCTCCAGGGGATATTCTTGACCCAGGGATCAAACCTGCATCTCCTGAATTACAGGAGGATTCTCTACTGCCAAGCCAGTGGGGAAGACCTAAAAATTGATTTTTATTTGTAAATTCTTGTAGTCAGTGTTACTGGGTTAACAGAGATTGTCAGCTGTGAAAACCCCATAGAAAAGTATTGTCTACACATCATCGAAAGAGTGCCTTGATTCACTTTCATCACGTAGTGAATGGCGCCACCTCCGTCTCTATCCTGGAGCACTGCAGTACCATCCTGACTCTTCCCCTCATCCACTTGGATAGATTCTCAATTTGGTAGTTTAAGTCATCTTTTTAAAAAATGTTAGCTGAATAATACCACTCCCTTCAAATCCTTCCACTGGCTTCACTTTACACCTAGAATAGATCTGAAGCTCTTCTGGAAACTCTGAAGGTGTATGTACAGTCATCTCCACTCCTCCAACCTCTGTCTCCTGCCTCACCACATGACTCTAAACAAGGACCCCCACATGAAACTCTCTACCCTCATCTCACATAGTTCACACTCTGACTTCAGTTAGGTCCCTGCTGAAGTCACCTCCTCAAGCCCATCTCCCCGATTGTCCTGTGCAAAACAGCTTCATTCCCCTCCCTTCTTCTCCATCCTCTTCCTCAGCTCTGTTCTATTTGTCTGATTTCTGTCCCCACCCCCCAAGACAGGAAGCTCCAGGAGGGCAGGGAGCCTGCCTCTTGGTCCCTAGTGTTTCATCAGCACCTAGAACAGCGCCCGGAGTCCAGGTCGATCTTGATCATCCTGTGTTAGGTGAACGAATGTTACTTTGACTGAATTGACTTGACTTGCTGTCCAAGTTGACTGGATGGTTTTGGACTGTTTGCACAGCCAGGGCTTTTTCTTGGGGAATAAATGTGCTACTCAGTCAGCCAGCCATCAGATATGTTTTTTAATAGATTTTTTTAAAAATTTATTTTGTTGCACAGGATCTTAGTTGTAGCACCCAGGATCTCAGATATTGGCACACGGGATCTTCGATCTTTGTTGCACTGAGGGCACTCTTAGTTGCATCAAGTGGGTTCTAGTTTCCCAGCCAGGGATGGAACTCAGGCCTCCTGCAGTGGGAACTCAAGTGTGGAGTCTTAGTACCTGGACCTCCAGGGAAGTCCCTCAAACATAGTTTACTTGGCAGAGTTACTCTGTAGTTCCTGCTCAGGTAGAGGTGAACTAGTAACTTGGTGAACTGTCTATAAAGTCAAGATTGAAATGTAGCCACCTCATTTTTCTTCCCACAGACTCCTTCGCCTCATTAAAAGGAAGCCAAGTGTCTTCCTCTTGAGACCTTCTGCTTCTTTTGATTTGCCCAGGACCCCAGACATTTCTTCTTGCCAACAAGGGGCAAAAGCATCTCTGGTTTCCCACCTTCACCCTCTGGCTTATGGTCAAGCCAGAGGCCCTTCTCCTCTCTTCAGGGAGGCCTCATCCCAGTTCCCACACAGCCCCAGGGCCTAAAGCTTGGAGGGGAGACAACTCCATCCCTAGACCCCGAGTTCTCCCGGATGAGTTCCTACATCACAGCTCACAGCTAGTCCCCAACAGGTTCACCCCCAGCGGGTTTCACTCCCAGCTCCCATCCGGGGAGCTTCCCAAGTTGCCCCCGAGGGCCTGAGGTTGGGACACTGTTCAGTTCCACCCTGCCTCGTTAGTGTGGGGTAACTTCTTCTTTACCCTCAAAACAGAAACATGCCAACTCTACTCCTTCCCTGGTAACCCAGGGCAACCCTGCCTGCACCTGGCTTTTGATGAGTCGAAGACGATTGACCAGACTGACCAGCCCTGTGTCTTCTGAAAGGTGGCTTCTCTCACCAAGAAAAATAAAAGAAGCACACTTTAATTTCCATTGTGACACGCCTCCCAACTACCTTTGTAAATGAAAGCTTTTTTTAAAAAAGCTCCATTTCAGACTCGCCTGGTGGCTCAGTGGTAAAGTATCCACCTTACAGGGCAGGGGACCCCAGTTCAACCCCTGGTCCCGGAAGATTCCACACGCAGCCGCAACTAACCCTCAATACAGTCAAATTAAAAAAACAAAACAAAGAATATTTGCACATGAAGTCCTATCTCTATTTGAGAAATAAAAGCTTTATGCTCATTGTAATTTTGTCTATACCCACAACTCAGTGAGAAAGGTATTTTTTCAGGTGGAGAATCTTTAACAGTTCCCTGGAATTAACCTAGGTGGGACTTTTGTCAAAAGAATATAATGTTATATTTGAACCAGATATCTTTTCATTGGCTACTATTTTATTTTATTTACTTTGCTATACAATAGGTCCTTGCTGTTAATCCATTTTAAATACAGCAGTGTGCACATGTCCATCCTAAACTCCCTAACAACTCCCTAACTATCCCTTCCCCTCATCCTTCCCCCTGGCAACTATAAATTCATTTTCAAAGTCTGTGAGTCTCTGTTTTATAAGTAAGTTCAGCTGTATCCTTTCTTTTTATACCTGGTGGCTCAGTGGTAAAGAATCTGCCAGCAATGCAAGAGACCTGGGTTCGATCCCTGGATGGGGAAGATCCCCTGGAGAAGGGAATGGCTACCCTCTCCAGTATTCTTGCTTGGGAAATCCAGTAAACAGAGGAGCCTGGAGGACTACAGTCCATGGGATGGCAAAGAGACTGACAGGACTGAGAACTAACAACACTCTTTCTGTTTTACAAATAAGTTCATTTGTATCATTTCTTTTTGTATTCCACATATAAAGGAAGTAAGTCAGACAGTGAAAGAAAAATAATCATATGTGTTTTCATAATGAAGGAGCAATAAGGAAATTGGTAGGTCTAAAAACAGTTTGGACACACAGTAGCAAGGGGGAAAATCCTATTTTTATTAATGGAAGTGTGAGGAAAAGACTCCAAAGCAAACTTATTTGGAGATTTTTTTAATATACAGATTTTTTTCTCCTTATAAATCTAATTGATTTTTAAGGCATTACCGGTCTGTATGTCTCTGGTACACTTATATACTCCATTTGAATATAAATCCTATTGGGTCACTGTAGAAGCATTCGATATATGTAAAAACTTGAAAGCTCTTTTGTAAGCCCGTCTTCAAACCAGGAAGTTGAATTTTCCCAGAATCAAACTGGCTCATGTTTCAACAGAAACTCAGAGCTCGCAAAATACTGGCTGTATTTCTCTATTCCTGGCTAAGACTTTTCTTGCCTTTCCCCCCCTCTTTTTGCTCTAAGAGTGCCACGTTGCTATAGATTCAGGTCGTAGTTCTCCTAGGTCGGGACAAAGCTAGGCGTTTCACCTGATTGAGGACTTTGGGGGCTTTGCTCAAGTTTCTGCCATGGGATTTGAAGGCATAATTGTTAGATGGCTGGAAGTAAGCTGAGAAGTTTCTGAGGTCACAGAAAAAGACCAAGGATCACATACCTGCTGGAAATAGGCAGGTTATGCACTAATTAACAGCTGTGAGTCAGCAGAGAAAAAGACCTGAGTCTACCTTGGTGGATGTGAAAGCTGGCAAAAAGGAGTTCCCACCTACCCTTTTAACCTAGGTGGGACTAGGTGTTAGCAACAAAGCTGAGCTGGATGTCTGGTTTAATTATAGCAAGGTATCTTCCCAAGTGTCTCAGTGGTAAAGAATCCCCCTGCCAGTGCAGGAGACGAGGGTTCAGCATTTGGGTTGGGAAGATCTCCTGGAGAAAGAAACGGCTACCCACTCCAGTGGAAAAATCCTATGGACAAAGGAGCTTAGCACAGTCATGGGTTCGCAAAGAGTCAGACACAGCTGAGCACATGCATGTCACACACACACACACACAATCCAAGTCTTCAAAGACGGAGTTCAAGAGATTCCTGAGGAAAATTCCTATTTTCATATTCATGAAAGTCAGATTGAAATTTAGCGTTTCCTTCAGCTGTGAATGAGGGGGAAATGGTAATGATAATCTGTGAGTGTGTCCCCAATTAAAATCACAAACACTTTTATATCTCATTCCAGTTGTGCACGTGCACGCTAATTCGCTTCAGTCGTGTCTGACTCTTTGTGACCCCATGGTCTGTAACCACCAGGCTCCTCTGCCCATAGGATTCTCCAGGCAAGAATACTGGAGTGGGTTACTGTGCCCCCTCCACGGGATCTTCCCGACTCAGGGATCGCGCTTGTGTCTCACGTCTCCTGCAGTGGCAGGCGGGTTCTTTACCACTAGGGCCACCAGGTGGAACTGCGCTCAAAGTGTCACGTGTGCTCCTCACAACTTCAAACTTTCAGTCGTTCTTAGATCTGCTTCTGGGCTTTATTTGATGTGTCCATAAAGGAATACAGATATTACTTCATTGCTTCTTAATATTTCTTCTTAATCACATATTTCTTTGTAATAATTGATGACTGTATTTCAATGTACTTGGCTTTCTTTGAGAATCCTATGCATTTTATTCTATATCAATACATTAACAACAGTATTTAGAGAAGAGTTCGCCTGACCAGTGAAGGGATCCATAGCTCAGTAATGCTTAAGAACCCTTGAACTAGAATTTATTTCACATGAAACCTATATATCCTAAAATGTTCCTATTCTTGAATTCTCTTCAACAGGGATATGAGTTACATGGGTGTATTTAATTTGTCAAAATTATGGTGAGTGAAAACAACTTAAATGTGCTCTAACTAGGGAATGGATAAAGAGACTGGTGTGTACATGCTTCGTCGTGTCTGACTCTTTTGCGACCCCGCGGATTGTAGCCCCCTCAGGCTCCTCTGTCCGTGGAATTCTCCAGGCAAGAATACTGGAGTGGGTTGCCATGCCCTCCTCCAGGGGATCTTCCCGACCCAGGGAACTGAACCTGGGTCTCCTGCGTTGCAGGCAGATTCTTTACCATCTGAGCCACCTGGGAAACCCCGAAGAAACCGGTACATCCGTACAATGGAATACTTCTGAAGCTACTGAAATGAGCTACTGAAACATGCAACAACATGGATGAATCTCAAATGCATGGTGAAATCTGGAAGAAGCCAAACTTAAAAAGTCCACAGACTCCGTGATTCCATTTACATGACACTATGTCCAAGTCAAAAACAGACAAACACAAAACAGATTAGTGGTTGGCTAAGGGCAGAGATCAGAGTCAAGAACTGCTGACAAAGGGCACAGGAGATTTTCAAGGGCTGATGGCATTTTTGTAATTCAATGCCTGTTAATTTACCTGCAATTAATAGTGCTGCAAATATAACCTATAAGCTAGTTTCATGAATATCCCCTATATTCCAACTCCCCCCAAAGAGGTAGGTGGCTGGACAGCCCATAAGCACAGAGTGCAAGCCAACAACTCTTCCTCTGCCTCTGCCCCAATCACACATGGTCCCTTCTGGCTCTGAGTGCCTGTATCTGCCCCACGTCCATCCCATTTCTACCTGCTGCTTTCCCATCATTTCCTCATCTCAGCCCAGCCTCTTTCCCTTGGTTTTTTCAAACATAGCAACTCACAGAAAGTAGTTGGCATTACTGGGACATAATTTATAGCCCAAACTTGGATACGAAAACGAAGTTTTTATGCTATGGCTACAGGTATATGGCTCCTTGGAAGAAAAGTTACGACCACCCTAGACAGCATATTAGAAAGCAGATACATTACTTTGCCAATAAAGGTCCATCTAGTCGAAGCTATGGTTTTTCCAATAGTCATGTATGGATGTGAGAGTTGGATTATAAAGAAAGCTGAGCACTGAAGAATTGATGCTTTTGAACTGTGGTGTTGGAAAAGACTCTTGAGTCCCTTGGACTGCAAGGAGATCCAACCAATCCATCCTAAAGGAAATCAGTCCTGAATATTCATTGGAAGGATTGATGCTGAAGCTGAAACTCCACTATTTGGCCACCTGATGTGAAGAACTGACTCATTGGAAAAGACCCTGATGCTGGGAAAGATTGAGGGCAGGAGGAGAAGGGGACAACAGAAGATGAGATGGTTGGATGGCATCGCAGACTCAATGGACGTAAGTTTGAGTAAGCTCGCTGCAGTCCATGGGGTCACAAACAGTCAGACACAACTAAGCAACTAAACTAACTGAACTGAGCAGGTGTGAACCACGAGATTGTCCTGGCAATCTGGCTCCATGGTGTGGGAGAGGTCTACTTCAGATTTAGGGCTCATCATACGCAGTTGTTTACATCAGAACCACAAGAAGGAAAAAAATGACAAAAACTGAAGATTAGACATACGGATTCTTAAGGCCCTTAGACAATTCCTGGTCCCAAGAATTACTCCTATAACAGGGGTCCCACTCTCCATCTCCACCTTAACTGCTCACACAGTGATTTAGCCAACCTCCGGTTTCATTCCTCACCCAATCTGCCTATGCCCTGAGAGCTATTGTTCCAACCCAAATGGCTCATCGGAGGTGCTTTTGCTAATCAGTTCTCTCCCCTGATAGGATCATTCCATCTGCTGGAGAATGAAACCAGGGGCAGTAACATGAATAATGACACGCGAATGTGCTAAACTCAGGGTGGCTTATCTCGCTCCATCCTTTCAGAGCCTTATGAGGTAACTGAAACGATGATGCCCATTTTAAAGATAGGCAGATTGAGATTCAGGGTATCAAATAAACCTGGAAAGCAATGGAGCCAATGATCCAAGCCGGATCCCTCAGACTGCGTGGGCGACCCTGGGGACCGCTACAGCGGGTCACCGTCAGCCTTGCCTTGTCCCAGGTGCCTAGCACAGTGGTCAGGCAAATATTTGCTGTCTGCCTGCCTACCTGCCTGTCTGATGTAACTGTTTAAACAACCAAATTAACTCAACAGCTCCCACCACATTCCCAAACTGCTTGAGCTCAAATAGTCAGTAAAGGTCAGTGTGAGCTAATGGGCGCAGAATCGAGGTCAAGAAAATGCTCCTGTTTTCAACTTCTCCTCAAGTGGAGATAACCTTGTTCAGAAGTTCGACGTTATTTCCCCTTTAGACACCAAGACCCAGACTTAACACCACACCAGGTGACTTCTCTATGACTTTACACCTGCGAACGTGAAACTGAAAATACGGATGAAGAATTCATGTTTTGTAATATTGTAAGTCAACTACATGTGGGTGTGCTGAGTCCCATTGGTCATGTCGAAGTCTTTGCAACCCCTTGGACTGCAGCTCACCAGATTCCTCTGTCCATGGGATTCTCCAGGCAAGAATATTGGAGTGGGTTGTCATCTCCTTCTCCAGGGGATCTTCCCAAACCAAGGATCAAACCCTCATTTCCTACATCTTCTGCATCTCAAGCGGATTCTTTACCCACCAAGCCACCTATTGTACATCGACTACAGTTCAATTTAAAAAAAAATAAAGATTCCAGATTTTGGTTAACCCACGGCATAAATATAAAACATTAGAAATATCCTCCAAGGCAGACAGGAAATTTCCATTTCAACCAAATGCTTGATTACAAGAAACTGCCATGGTTTTACATAACCAGTAGCCCTGTCTTTTCTAATGGATGTGTTGACAAGCCAAAGGGAGGAATTTTAGAAGCATTTTTCTCATGGACACATTGTGATAAATGGCAATTAGGTATCCAGAGACAGTTCCTCCTGTGAGTCCAGGGGTGGGAGAGCTGAACACAAGAGGAACAAGCTAAGAAAGCTTCATTCTTCTTTCCTGGACCAAAAACGAATAGGCCATCCGTTCTCATAAAATGCGTGAGTTTCTGGAATCCTCCCCACCTTTTCTGCTTCCTCTCAGAGATCCTAATGTTATTCCTGACAATTCCAGATTCTTGGCTTCGTCCTTTATTGACATGAGGACTCCAGAGTCTCCACGTCTCTGCCTCTATCTTCATCCCAATCAACTACATCTCCTTCAAAGCAAAATCTTATCCACCTTAGTGTGAGTGAGTTCTAATAAGTGCTCAGAAATGCTAACAGCAGCTCTTATTTAGTGCTAACCGTCTGCTGTTCTGGTGGTGGTGATGGTGATTTAGTTGCTAAGTCGTGTCTGACTCTTGTGATGTCCCCATGGACTATATCCTTCCAGGCTCCTCTGTGCACGGAATTATCCAGGCAAGAATACTGGACTGGGTTGCCATTCCCTTCTCCAGAGGATCTTCCCAACCCAGGGATCGAACCCATGGTTCTCCTGCATTGTGGGCAGATTCTTTACCCTCTGAGCCACCAGGGAAGCTCCGTATTAACTCATAGTAGTAGTAGTAGTAGCAATGTTAGTCGCTCAGTCATGTCTGACTCTTGCAACCCCACGGACTGAAGGCTGCCAGACTCCTTTGTCCATAGGATTCTCCAGGCAAGTATACTGAAGTGAGTTGCCATTCCCTTCTCCAGGGAATCTTCCTATCCAGGAATCCCACCTGGGTTTCCCACACTGCAGGCAGATTCTTTACTGTCTGATCTACTAGGTATATGGTGCTTATAATAATTCTGAAGATAAATACTGTTATTACTACCTTGCATGAAAGAGGAAGAGACTAGGAGTGTGGCTCCTTCAGGGCTAAAGCTGTGTGGCTTTGTCAGCCACGCTAGCCACACTCCTGCAGCCACGAAATCAAAAGACACTTGCTCCTTGGAAGAAAAGTTATGACCAACTGAGGCAGCATATTAAAAAACAGAGACATTACTTAGCCAACAAAGGCCATCTAGTCAAGAGGAAGGAATAGAGAGGGTAAGTATTTTGCCCAAAGGCACCCAGTTGGAAAGCAGCACAACTCAGCGATGCACCTAGACAGCCTGGCTCCAGTCAGTGAACTTGATCCTATGAACTTGACCCTTCCTAATACTTGGGAGGCATGGACCTGGTGCCAATCACCTGTATGTATTGAGGAGATAAGCCCTAAGACTTGCCAGCCTGCCAGTCACTGTGCTGGAGCTGGAACACAGGGCTGACAAAGCCACACAGCTTTAGCCCTGAAGAAACCCCACTCCTGGGAGGTCTCAGACAGTTAGCCCAGTAATGGCAACAGCAGAGTGGGGGAGGGAGGCAGTGAATGTTGTATTAGGAGAGGGCAGCCCATCTAGGAGCACGTGGGAGCTGTACCCCATCCTGACTTGGGGCTGAATAGATGTGGAGTGAGGCTTGGCAAATAGTTGGGGAAACAATGGAAACAGTGACAGATTTTATTTTTCGGGGGGAGGCTCCAAAATCACTGCAGATGGTGAATGTAGCCACGAAATTAAAAGACGCTTGCTCCTTGGAAGAAAAGTTATGAACAACCTAGACAGCATATTTTAAAAAAGAGACATTACTTAGCCAACAAAGGTCCATCTAGTCAAAGGTATGGTTTTTCCAATATGGAGAGTTGGACTATAAAGAAAGCTGAGCGCTGAAGAATTGATGCTTTTGAGCTGTGATATTGGAGAAGACTCTTGAAAGTCCCTTGGACTGCAAAGAGATCCATCCAGTCCATCCGAAAGGAAATCAGTCCTGAATATTCATTGGAAGGACTGATGCTGAAGCTGAAACTCCAATCCTCTGGCTACCTGATGTGAAGAACTGACTTATTGGAAAAGACCCTGATGCTGGGAAAGATTGAGGGTGGGAAGAGAAGGGGATGACAGAGGATGAGATGGTTGGATGGCATCACCGACTCAATGGACATGAGTTTGAGTAAGCTCCGGGAGTTGGTGATAGACAGGGAGGCCTGGCGTGCTGCAGTCCATGGGGTTGCAAAGAGCTGGACATGACTAAGCAACTGAACTAAATTGAACTGGAGGCTTGGCCAGGTGTAAGGTCCACCTGAAAAAAGAGCAGAAGTTTAACTGGCAAAAGCAAAGAAAAAAAAAAGAAGAGAAGAGAAAAAGGGAAAAAGAAAAGAGGGAGGTGTCACCTGCAGGAGGTGAGTGAGTGTGAAGGACATGGCTGAGGCCCAGGGGAAGGCCCTGGCTCTCACTCTCTACATCTCATGCAACTGCTTCCTGGAAAGTGGAGGGTCTGACCTCACAAAGTGCAGGACTCTGATGGCGGCCCCAGGCTCCACAGCAAAGAGTCACGGGGCAGGGGTGTGGCTCCTGCAGAGCAGCCACCCAACGGCAGGGTTGTGGCTTTCCAAGCAGTGGTTCCCCACGGGGGACATTCGGCCAAATCTGGAGGTATTGTGGTTGTGAAGGCTTGGGGGAGTGCCACCGGCATCTAGTGGATGGACCCAAGGGGTGCTGCTAGACATCCTACAAGACGCAGGACAGCACCCCAGGCCAGAGACTGGCCTGGCCCCAGATGCCAAATAGTGCCCACAATGAGACGCCACAGGCCAAACAGATGGCCCACACAGAGCAACTCATGAGCAATTCCCAAGTGTCCCGTGGGACAAAGATGGAGAAACAGGGCTCTCTGAAGTGGCTAACTTCAAAAGGAAATGAAACAAGGCTTTTGAGAAATTCCAACAGTGTTTTAAAAAAATAAACAAAATAAAATGGTAGGAAGCCCCTGTGCCAGGCTCGAAGTCCTGGTTTCAGCTTCCTAACTCCCTGGAGCAGGTCTGCATAGAGGCGGGGCCACGCCCTGGTCCAGCCGGTGCAGACTGGGCGGTCCTGCGCCCGCCAGGGAGCCTAGTCTGATAGGTGAGAGGCTGAACCCTGGGTCCAGCATGAAATGAGCTGACTGTGTGCTGGCCAATGACAGCTGGTCAGCTTCAGCCCTTCCCCACTTCCCTTGCCCCGTGAGTCTGGGACAGGAGAAGGCATCTGAGATGGGGATCTCTCATCTAACTCCCTCTCTCCCTCCAGGACCAGTGGTCCGCAAGAGGGTAGGGTATCTACACCCCAGAGTCAAAGGAATAAATAAAAGCACATATTCAGAGTTTTTTGGTATTAACACTCTTAATACTTGCTTTTCGTGTATGTTTTAAAGTATAATATTTTATAACTAATATATAAAATTTATTAGTAAAGCAAATATGCAAATATGTGGCTTATATCTGGAG
Organism: Capra hircus; assembly: GCF_001704415.2. Lineage (NCBI taxonomy): Eukaryota > Metazoa > Chordata > Mammalia > Artiodactyla > Bovidae > Capra > Capra hircus. The sequence continues at coordinate 41,138,765 of NC_030808.1, forward strand.
AAAAACCATAATCAAAAACATAATTGTATCCCATTGTTCTTGGGCTCCCCTAGTGCCTCAGCTGGTAAAGAATCTGTCTGCAGTGCTGGAGACCTGGGTTCGATCCCTGGGTTGGGAAGATCCCCTGGAGGAGGGCTTGGCAACCCATTCCAGTATTCTGATCTGGAGAATCCCCATGGACAGAAGAGCCTGGTGGGCTACCGTCCACGGGGTCACAAAGAATCAGAAATGGCGGAAAGACAAATATCATATGATATTGCTTATATGTGGAATCTAAAAACATGGGTTCAAATGAACTTATTTACGAAACAGACTCACAGACTTGGAAAACAAACTATGGTTACCAGAGGGTAAGGGGGGAGAAGGGATAAATTTGGAGATTGGGATTGACATAGAGATCCTACTATATATAAAACTGATAAGGACCTACTGTACAGCACAGGTAATTTTACTCAGTACTCTGAAATCCCCTATATGGGAAAATAATCTTAAAAAACGAGTAGATATGTGGTGAAGGACAGGGAAGTCTGGCCTGCTGCAGTTCATGGGGTCACAAAGAGTCAGACACAGCTGAGTGACTGATTAACAACAAAGTGTGTATGTATAACTGATTCACTTCTCTGTACAGCAGAAACTAACTCAACACTGTATATTAACTATACTCCAATAAAAATGAATTTCTAGCTAAGATAAATATGCAAATGCATGGCTATTTTTAGATTAATATGCTTACATGAATTAGGATATTGGGAGTACAAAAGTTCATAAAATGTTTGAGGTGCATCATGGAACACTTTTGCTTTGGCTGTGGTCTATTTGTTAGCATGGACTCTGAAATGGGGTGACTTGGGAAGTTGCTTTTCTTCTTTCAATGTTTTAAAAGTTTTTAAATTAATTTCTTTTTATTTTTCAGCCATGCCTTGTAGCACATGGGATCTTAGTTCCCCAAAGAGGGATTGAAGCCATGCTCCCTGCATTGGAAGGCAATTTTTTTTCTTAACCTAACAGAACACAAAATTTCATTCACATGGTTTCAGACTCCACTTTGCAACGACCTTTAGAAAAACTGCTGCTGCTGCTAAGTCACTTCAGTCGTGTCCGACTCTGTGTGACCCCATAGACGGAATTTCACAAGGCTCCTCTGTCCCTGGGACTCTCCAGGCAAGAACACTGGAGTGGGTTGCCATTTCCTTCTCCAATGCATGAAAGTGAAAAGTGAAAGTGAAGACACTCAGTCATGTCCGACTCTTAGCGACCCCATGGATGGCAGCCCACCAGGCTCCTCCATCCATGGGATTTTCCAGGCAAGAGTACTGGAGAAGGGTGCCATTGCCTTCTGTCAAATTTGGGTTTAGTGTCAAAGAAGAATATCCACAGTAAAGTAAAAAGGGTATGAAATTATTCTTCCTTTCTCTAACTATATAACTGTGGTGAGGCATGATTTCCTTCATAAACCTAAACAAAAATAGTATAGGGAGGCAGATTCTGAACTACTGGTCTGCCTGGGAAATCCTCAACATTTTTTTTAGACCAAAGGTTTCTACTTTCCTCAGATTGAAGTTCTTCTCTTGGGAACTTTTTCAGCAAAGTGGGCTTGAAGCGGCTGTGCACAGAAGGTAGGTTTCCAACAATCAGCCTGGGTCTACCTCTATCACGGCCTTAGGGACTCACTCTGCTTTGGCTGGAGTCTGTTCGGCAGACAGTGAGGGGATCCCTGTGCCCCTACCAGCGGAAGGGAGCCTGGATTAAAGATGCTGTCTCCTGGCCAGAGGTGGGAAGGATCCTTAGTTCATCGAGTTCTTCTCTTCTTTGCTTTCCCACATTCCCAGGGCTGGCTGGTGTCTCAGTGCAGGAAAAATAGCAATAGACAGTAACTAGACGAGGGCATCAGGGTGGAAGTGAGTTGTTTCTCTGAATATTTGCTTCATATGGCTTTGCTTGGACTTCCCAGTGGCTCACTAGGTAAAGAACCTGCCTGCAATGCAGGAGACGCCGGAGATATGAGTTTGATTCCTGGGTTGGGAAGATTCCCTGGAGGAGGGCATGGCAACCTACTCCAGTATGTCTGCCTGGAGAATCCGCATGGACAGAGGAGCCTGGCAGGCTACAGTCCACGGGGTCAGCAAAGAGTCAGACATGACTGAGCATGCATGCGTGGTTTTGACTATTGACTCCTCTATGTTCAATTTATTATATTTAAAATTGAAAATATTAAAAATTATTGTTGCCAATTCAGAAATTTTAAGTTAGTTTTTTAAAAAGAGATGAGCAATTCAGATTGCCAAATTTCTATCCCTTCTGGACTTTATTTGTAAACGCCAGGTTTTTCTGAAGACCGTTTTTCTTTTAATAAATCAGTGGCATCTTTCTCAAAATATCACGTGGGCTGATATTCCCTCCCTGTGAAATTTACACAGTGCATGTGCTCCAAATTTCTTGTAAAAGACTCAACCTTTGGCTCAATCTTTCTTTAAGCCAAATAGTGGTCTGGTTTCAGTGAATCTTGTTTTGTTCCAGGACTGACCTGTGAAACACATTTATTCTACAGGGAAGCTTTTGAATGAATCAATCACCTGATCCCTCCTGGGAAGCTTTTGAATGAATCAATCACCTGATCCCTCCTGGTACCCACAGGTGGCTGAGAGCTCAAGGCTCCCTGTTCCCTCCAATGTTGCCTCTGTCCCCTCCTACGCCTTTTTAGAGGCCACTGGCTCATTAGGAAGGTGGATCACGTATCTGAGCTGTGTAAGCCCTCCTTTCAGGACATGTTTACCTGTAAAGGGGATTTTGGCAGGTGTTCAACTCCCCAAAGGAATCTGAAGCCTCTACTTGCTGCCCAGATCACAGGGCCCAAACTCCCTGATGTGGAGGGGCAGCCCATGGAACTTATGATGCACCAGTTCGTATCAGACAGGCAGGCATGCCTCCACCACACCCAGGTAAAGGGAATAAAAACCCTCCCCAGAGTTTCAGAGGCTGGACCTCGGCTGGCTGTCTTTGGAGGTGATGTGAGCGAGGAGGACTCAGCGTGCTGGCTGGACCCATAGAAATAAGCACAGAGGGGAGCTGATGCAGAAGGGAGTTCAGTGTCCAGAGCAGGAGGGCATCTCCCTTTTGTGTAGGACCTGAGGGACACATAAGGGGACCAGGGACACTCTAGCACCAGCATCCTTCCCCCTGAGGACAGCATGAACTTTTTTTTGAAATAATTTCAGAGTATGATAGTTTTCATGATGCTGAGACTATCAGCCATTAATACTGGAGATATGGCATTAGGGCACCTTTGTAAGTACCTAACCAGGAAGTTGGAGAAGGCAATGGCACCCCACTCCAGCACTCTTGCCTGGAAAATCCCATGGACGGAGGAGCCTGGTAGGCTGCAGTCCATGAGGTCACTGAGGGTCAGACACGACTGAGCGACTTCACTTTCACTTTTCACTTTCATGCATTGGAGAAGGAAATGGCAACCCACTCCAGTGTTCTTGCCTGGAGAACCCCAGGGATGAGGGAGCCTGGTGGGCTGCTGTCTATGGGGTTGCATAGAATCGGACACGACTGAAGCGACTTAGCAGTAGCAGCAGCAACCAAGAAGTAGCCAAATTGGCTTGTTTTCATGCCTAGTAAAGACAATTCAAAGGGCTTCCCTGGTGGCTCAGTGGTAGAGAGTCTGCCTGCCAATGCAGAAGATGCGGGTTCAATCCCTGGGTCAGGAAGATCCCCTGGAGAAGGAAATGGCAACTCACTCCAGTCCTATTGCCTGACGAATCCCGTGGACAGAAGAGTCAGGTGGGCTACAGTCCATGGGGTCGCCAAGAGCTGGGCACGACTAAACAACAGCAACAAAGACGACTCAATGAACATGAATTTGAGCAAACTCCAGGAGATAGTGGAAGACCCGGGAGCCTGGTGTGCTGCAGTCCATGGGGTCACAAAGAATCAGACACAGCTGAGCAACTCAACAATAACAACCACAACAATCTCACAGACACGCTGAAAAAACCTTGTAATGGGAACTAAAAGCGTACTTCCATCGCATAATTTTTTTTCATTAAAGGGTGTGAAATAATACAAAGATACTGGTCTTTCACCCTGGTTCCTGCCTCGGAGCTCCTGAAACCCTTGTAATTTCCTGGGTGCTAAACATGTCTTTTGTTCTAATGAAGCAACTAATGAAAACGTTTAGGTGTAGACGATGCTGCTGGTGATACAACACTGTGCAATCACGTACTGCCAATGAATTGTGTAGTTGTTGCTGTTCAGTCACTAAGTCATGTCCAACTCTTTGCGACCCCATGGACTGTAGCTCACCAGTCTCCTCTGTCCTCCACTATCTCCTGGAATTTGCTCAGATTCACGTCCATTGAGTCAGTGATGCCATCCAACCAACTTGACCTCTGTCGTCCTCTTCTCCTTTCACCTTCAGTCTTTCCCAGCATCAGGGTCTTTTCTATTGCTTACTTATCCATTGTTAAAACAATAAATGTTACGGATATTTGACTGCAGTTATAAACACACAGAAATAGATTCTTTCAGAATTCTGGAGGCTAGAAATCCAAAATGAAGGTATTGAGGGGGAAAAAGGAAAAAAAGTAGGTCAGAAATTTTACTTTTTTAGTGAAGTTTATATAATCTACTTCCCTGATGACTCAGACAGTAAAGAATCTGCCTGCAATGAGAGAGGCCCAGGTTCGATCCCTGGATCTAGAAGATTCCCTGGAGAAGGGAATGGCTACCTACTCCAGTATTCTTGCCTGGAGAATTCTATGGACAGAGGAGCCTGGTGGGCTACTGTTCCTGGGGTTGCAAAGAGTCAGAAACGACAGAGCGACTTACACTTTCACTTTTTTTGGTGTACAATCTACTGTGACAGAGCCAACATCTTAAATCCCATTGGAAGAAAGTGGGGTGTAAATACATGCATATCACTTCCTCTAAGATATGGGATAGATAAGACGTTCTCTTCTGCATGCTGCTGTCTTCCCTTCACTGGCTCATCCTCTGCGCCACTGGGTCGTCAGGGACCACAGCACTGTGCAAGCACGCCCCTCTGCTCCATCCTGCCTCTGCTTCACTGGGTCACGCCTGGGTTCAGACACCAGGGCAGGCCCTTGGGACCTCTAGGTCTTGGGTAGCTGTTCATCTTCCCAGATCTCTTTTGGGCAAGTGGTGTGAGAGTCCCCATCTGTCTCAGCAGCGCTCCCTTGCAGTGGTAGGAACCAGGCTAGCTATTTTATGCAGAGATAGACCTATTAGCCAATTCATGTGCTTATAGAACTTTCAGAAGGGCTACAGAAGAGGCAGCAGGTGAGGCTCCCAGGAATGACTCAGAGAACTAACCCGCCAAGGGAGTTGCCTCTTTGGCATCCAGCAGAAGTCCCAGAATCAGGAGGATTGTCAGTCTGGGAACCTCTGCCTCCAGGGACAGAGCACCCTATAGATAAATAAACAGGTGCACCTGACTGCCGCCTCTCTGTGCCTTTAGTCCTGTTCAAAATTCAGCTCTCTCCCAGCCCCATCTAATCTGCACCTCATGAATCGTGTCCATAGCCCTGTTGGCAAAGCAGGCTGGCAAAGGCAGCTTTAGCCTCTGTAGCCTCTGCAGATGGAGAAGGAAATGGCAACCCACTCCAGTATCTTGCCTGGAAAATCCTATGGATGGAGGAGCCTGGTAGGCTACAGTCCATGGGGTTGCTAAGAGTCAGACACAACTGAGCAACTTCACTTTGACTTTTCACTTTCATGCATTGAAGAAGGAAATGGCAACCCACTCCAGTGTTCTTGCCTGGAGAATCCCAAGGATGGTGGAGCCTGATAGGCTGCCGTCTATGGGGTCGCACAGAGTCGGACACGACTGAAGCGACTTAGCAGCAGCAGCAGCCTCTGCAGAAAAGAAAAGCCCAGCAGAAGCAAGGTGGGATGAAAGAATAAGATCACACCTGCCACACCACTTCATGGAGGTGTTGGGGGCAGTCTAGCCAGCATATCCTGACATCCCCATCATTTCATTCATTATTTATTGCCATTTATTGTGCCAAGAGAGGCTTCCTAGGCAGTGCTAGTGGTAAAGAACCTGCCTGCCAATGCAGGAGCCATGGTTTTGATCCCTCAGTTGGGAAGATCCCCTGGAGGAGGGCTTGGCAACCCACTCCAGTATTCTTGCCTGGAGAATCCCAAGGACAGAGGATCCTGGTGGGCTACAGTCCGTAGGTTGCAGAGTTGGACATAACCAAAGCAAATTTCACTCCAATCCCAAAGAAAGGCGATGCCAAAGAATGCTCAAATTCCACACAATTGCACTCGTCTCACATGCTAGTAAAGTAATGTTCAACATTATCCAAGCCAGGCTTCAGCAATACGTGAACTGTGAACTTCCTGATGTGCAAGCTGGTTTTAGAAAAGGCAGAGAAACCAGAGATCAAATTGTCAACATCCGCTGGATCATGGAAAAAGCAAGAGAGTTCCAGAAAAACATCTATTTCTGCTTCATTGACTATGCCAAAGCCTTTGACTGTGTGGATCACAATAAACTGGAAAATTCTGACAGAGATGGGAATACCAGACCACCTGATCTGCCTCTTGAGAAATCTGTATGCAGGTCAGGAAGCAACAGTTAGAACTGGACATGGAACAACAGACTGGTTCCAAATAGGAAAAAGAGTACATCAAGGCTGTCACCCTGCTTATTTAACTTCTATGCAGAGTACATCATGAGAAACGCTGGGCTGGATGAAGCACAAGCTGGAATCAAGATTGCTGGGAGAAATATCAATAACCTCCGATATGCATATGACACCACTCTTATGGCAGAAAGTGAAGAGGAACTAAAAAGCCTCTTGATGAAAGTGAAAGAGGAGAGTGAAAAAGTTGGCTTAAAACTCAACATTCAGAAAATGAAGATCATGGCATCTGGTCCCATCACTTCATGGGAAATAGATGGGGAAACAGTGGAAACAGTGTCAGACTTTATTTTTGGGGGCTCCAAAATCACTGCAGATGGTGACTGCAGCCATGAAACTAAAAGACGCTTACTCCTTGGAACGAAAGTTATGACCAACCTAGACAGCACATTAAAAAACAGAGATATTACTTTGTCAACAAAGGTCCATCTAGTCAAGGCTATGGTTTTTCCTGTGGTCATGTATGGATGTGAGAGTTGGACTGTGAAGAAAGCTGAGCACCAAAGAACTGATGATTTGGACTGTGGTGTTGGAGAAGACTCTTGACAGTCCCTTGGACTGCAAAGAGATCCAACCAGTCCATCCTAAAGGAGACCAGTGCTGGGTGTTCATTGAAAGGACTGATGCTGAGGCTGAAACGCCAATACTTTGGCCACCTCATGCAAAGAGTTGACTCTTTGGAAAAGACCGTGATGCTGGGAGAGATTAGGGGCAGGAGGAGAAGGGGATGACAGAGGATGAGATGGCTGGATGGCATCACCGACTCGATGCACGTGAGTCTGAGTGAACTCCGGGAGTTGGTGATGGACAGGGAGGCCTGGTGTGCTGCGATTCATGGGATTGCAAAGAGTCGGACACGACTGAGTGACTGAACTGATGAACTGAACTGAAGCAACTTAGAACACACGCACACATTGTACCAAGAGCTCGGTGATGAGTAAAGCACAGGCCCTACCCTCAGAGTGCTTCCAGTCTGTGTTACGGACTGAACTGTGTCCCCACCCACCTTCAAATTCATACTGAAGCCCTTACCCGCAAGGTGACTTTTTTGAAGACAGGTCTTTTAGGAGATAATATAAAATAACTAGATCCCAGTAAAATGTCAAGCATATCAAAGTATGCATGTTTCCCAATAAAAACTCTCCTTTCTAATAGCTTGGGGTTGCTTCATGTCTGAAAATCTTCAGTGACAAGGGTTAAGGAGAACCTGCCAATCGTATTTTCTACATTGTATTAACCCAGTTTTTCTCTGTATACTGTTTTCAGATTTTTCAGGCCCTAGGAAAATGAAGGAGAGGTGAGAGGTAAGAAAGAGCTGATTGAAATTTAACCCAATTAAAATCTGGTTTTGATTAACTTTATTGTAGAATATGAGCTTCCCAAGTGGCTCAGTGGTAAAGAATCCACCTGCTGATGCAGAAGACATAAGAAACATAAGTTCAATCCCTGGGTCAAAGGAAATGGCAGTCAGCTCCAGTGTCCTTGCCTGGAAATCCCACGGACAGAGGAGCCTGGCGGGCTACGGTCCCTGGGGCCCCAAAGAGTCGGACACGACTGAGCGACTGAGCACAAAGTAGAATGAGGTCATGAGAACAGAGCCCTAACCTCCCAGAGTCAGATAGCATGATCCAGCCACCTCTTTTTCCCCAGCCTGAGGGGGACAACCATGCTGGTTATCAACGATGTAACGGGAAAACTGTACCACAGGCTGCAGACAAGCAGACTTTCAGCAGCTGGCCCTTGATTGGGACAGAAACAACTGAGCAGAGACCCTCCCTAACTTAAAGGAGCCCAAAGTCACGGACACACCGGACCAAATGCAGCTCTAGTGCACAGGGCAAGGATGTCATTCCTGGTGGACTGTTCTATAAGGCAACTCAGGCAGGGTGCTATGGAATGAAAGATGACCTGTTCCCTAAAAGCGCAGGTTGAAGTTCGAAGTCTCCTTCCCTGTGCGTGTGATCTTATTTTGGAAGGAAGGTCACATTTTGCAGGTGTAATCGAGTTAAGGCAAGGTCACATGGGATTAGGGGCTCCAACGCAATTAGCCAAGGCTGTGGCTTTCCCAGTGGTCGTGTATGCATGTGAGAGCTGGACTATAAAGAAAGCTGAGCGCTGAAGAATCGATGCTTTTGAACTGTGATGCTGGAGAAGACTCTTGAGAGTCCCTTGGACTGCAAGGAGATCCACCCAGTCCATCCTAAAGGAAATCAATCCTGAATGTTCATTGGAAAGACTGATGTTGAAACTGAAACTCCAATCCTTTGGCCACCTGATGCGAAAAACTGACTCATTTGAAAAGACCCTGATGCTGGGAAAGATTGAACGCGGGAGGAGAAGGGGATGACAGAGGATGAGATGGTTGGATGGCATCACTGACTCAATGGACATGAGTTTGAGCAAACTCCAGGAGTTGGTGATGGACAGGGAAGGCCTGGCATGGTGCAGTCCATGGGGTCACAAAGAGTCAGACACGACTGAGCGACTGAACTGAACTGAATGCAATGACTGATGCTGAATTGAAGCTCCAATACTTGGGCCACCTGATGTGAAGAGCCGACTTATTGGGAAAGACCCTGATGCTGGGAAAGACCCCTATGCTGGGAAAGATGAAAGGCAAAAGGAGAAGGGGGCGGCAGAGGATGAGACGGTTAGAGAGCATCACCAACTCAATGGACGTGAATCTGAACAAACTCTGGGAGAGAGTAAAGGACAGGGGAGCCTGGCACACGTGGGGCTTGGACACGACTTAGCAACTGTTGAACAGCAACAACAATGCAATGACATTTTTTTTCAGATAAAAATATTTATTTAATTTATTCAAATGGAAGGATCATTGCTTTACAGTATTGTGTTGGTTTTGGCCATACAGAACATGAATTAGCTACAGGTGTACATACATCACCTCCCTCTTGAACCAGCCTCCCGCCTCCCAGTCCATCCCCCACCTCTAGGTTATCCCAGAGCCCCACTGTGAGCTCCCTGCATCATACAGCAAACGCCTGCTGGCTACTCTACACATGGGACTGTATATGTTTCCATGCTGCTCCAAAAGGGAGATGCAGAGACAGACACTCAGAAGAGAAGGCCAGGTGAAGACGGAGGCAGAGCCTGGAGAGACACGGGCCGTCACCAAGGAGCGTCTGGAATCCCCAGTCGCTGGAAGAGGCAGGGAAGACAGTGCCCTTAGAGCTTTCAAAACAACACGGTCCTGCGAGAGCCTGATTTCTGGCCTTCAGAATGGTGAGAAAGCACATTGTTGGTGTCATAAGCTTTCATGTCAGCAGCCCTTGGAAATGGATACACAGGACAACCTGGAAAAGAGCAACAAAGGATGACACTCTGCCTGCGGTCCCTTCATAACAGGAGTTTTCCTCCACTAAAAGCCAGGTTGCCTAGAATCAGCCTCCCAATCTCCAGCTAAAATGTTTCACTGGGGCTGCTGAACTCTGCTGCCTGAAGCAAAGCCAGGGAGTGGCTGGCTCGGATTCGCACTGCCTTCCTGCTTCCTACCGTGTGGGTCTCCCCTGCCCCTGGTAACTGGGGTCCCTCTACACTTCCTCTTGGCCAGAAGTCCTGGTTCCCCTTCGTCCAGCTCCAGGGTCTGGTCCAGGGGGTGCTCAGTCGTGTCTGACTCTTGGCAACCCCCTGGACTGTAGCCCACAAGGCTCCTCTGTCCATGGGATTCTCCGGGCAAGAACACTGGAGTGGGTTGCCATTTCCTCCTCCATGGGAATAGTCCCGACCCGGGGATGGAACCTGGGTCTCCTGAGTCTTCTGCTTTGCAGGCAGATTCTTTACCACTGAGCCATCTGTAAGCCCAGCTCCAGAACGTCCCACCAAAATCTCCATTCCTGCTCTCTCTTTGGTAGTCAAAGGGACACATCTGTTGGCACCAGAAAGGTGCCTGCTTTCCGACGACACGGGACATCTGAGTTTAACATTCCCACCCCTAACAAGCCCACAAGTACCTGGTCCAGAATAGGAGTTCTAGAGATGCAGGTTTGATCCCTGGGTCAGGAAGATCTGCTGGAGGAGGGCATGGCAACCCACTCCAGTATTCTTGCCTGGAGAATTCCATGGACAGAGGAGCCTGGCGGGCTACAGTCCATGGGGTTGCAAAGAGTCAGGCACAACTGAAGTGACTCAGCACGCACACAGAGACCCACTGAATGAAGGGTGGCCCTGCCTCTTGGACTTCGGCACCCTGTGGGCATCAACATCAAGAGGTGCAGACAGCCAGGACTACGTGGCAGAGATGTTTTTAAGCAAGCAGATCCTGCAGTGCCTTTTAAATCACTCTTATCTGTGTAGGGCTTCCCTGGTGGTTCAGATGGTGAAGAATCCGCCCACAATGCAGGAGACCTGGGTTTGATCCCTGGGTTGGGAAGATCCCCTGGAGGAGGGCATGGCAACCTACTCCAGTGTTCTTACCTGGAGAATCCCATGGACTGAGGAGCCTGGCGGGCTACGGTCCATGGGGTCGCAAAGAGTTGGACATGGCTGACTAACACTTTTGATATCTGTGCAGGAGCCTCTGGGTTCCCCAGAACTGATCCTTCTGCCAGGCTTGATCAGCCTGATGGAAAACGCTAGGTACCTGACCAGGTGGGCAGCCCTGGAGGGCCTCTTTCTCCTTCACATTTGCTTTCTCCCGTCCCCCGTTTCTTCTCTCTCCCAGCTTTTATAAAGGGGTGTGGGCCCTTGCCCAGTCAGTGTTAGTGATATCATCGCAGAATCTGACCTTTGCAAAGCCCTTGGCCACGTTTTTTGCAAGTCCATAACATATCACTAGGTGGCAGTGTTTCCACAGCTTGCTGTCCCTTACACAGCCAGGCTCCTCTGTCCCTGGGATTCCCTAGGCAAGAAGACTGAAGTGGGTTGCCATTCGCTTCTCCAAGGGATCCTCTTGACCCAGGGATTGAACCTGGGTCTCCCGTACTGCAGGCAGATTCTTTACCGTTTGAAACACCAGGGAAGCCCCCTTCACCTTGAAACTTGCTAGAAACGCTCCCACAGACACAGGAGATTGTTTCCAGGTATTTAAGGAGGGAGAGAGTCCCCTCACAATTAGCTACTCTAAAACCAGATGATTCCTTTGACCTATGTTTTCCAATATTATCCCAGAGAAGTACAATTTGCAACTTGTGTTTTGGCCAGTTTACTTGACATTCTTGCTTTAAATCAGGTGCTTTGTGTCCATATTATTAGGCAATTAAAACAACAGAATGTTTTTTTAAGGTCAGTTTTACCTTTATAGAAAAGCTGATCAGAAAGAAAGGACAGAGAGTTCTCTCTTATCACTTAAAATCACCCCCACACAGCCCAGTCCCCCTATTGCTAACATCTTGCGCTGGTGAGGTACATTTGTTGCTACTGACAAGTCAATATTGACACATTATTATTAACTAAAATTTAATATGGCATGTAACAAAAATTTAACATGGCATGACAATTTCAACAGGAAAAGCAGACAGGACTTGGTGATTGGTCATCTGGAGTGGGGGATGGGTTAGGGATGTGAGTGTGTGTGTGTGTGTGTGTGTGTGTAACGCAGAGCAGGCAGCCTGTGGGTTCCTCCCTGGGTCCTCCCTGTGACTTCCTCCCTGGTCACCAGGAAGACTGCATGCAGGATGCAAATTAGAGCAGAGTGTGATGATCACATTCAAAGAGAAAGGGGAGGACTTAAGTTTTGGCCTTTTGAATTTGAAGTGTTTTGAAGACTAGCCTGTTTCTGACCCCCAGTGATGAGCTGGGAGGACGGGTGAGGGTGAAGGGAGCAAAACTCAGTAGTAAAGCCCAGTAAGCCCCATGATCAAAAGTCACAGGTCCTGGGTCACAGAGGCAGAGAGACAGTCCAGGTGGAAGGAGTCTTGTCCATTGTGTTGATTTGCCCTGCTGGTTCAAGACAACTCCCGGCGCTGAGTGAAAAATGTTAGAACTTTTGTTCTGTTGGTTTCTACTTGAAAGAAAGAGAAGAAGGAAGGAAGAAGAGAGAGGGAGGAAAGAGCAAGAAGAAAGGAGAGAAAAAGAAGTGTGCTCTGTCCATCTGCCATGTGGGCTGACTGAGGCGCACGTTCTCACTGCAGGAGCCAGACTGGCAGGTGTCGCGGGGCGCACCAGGCACCTGGATGGGACCTCCAGGTGGTGTGCATTGATGCCACTTCTCAGACCTTCCTTGTTTCAGAATTTTGCTTTTATTGCAGATTCCAAATTCCCATGAAGAGAATGTGCAGATTATATTATCTAGCTTTTAACTAAATGAATCCTCATGAAAATGGACAAAGACGTCCACTGAACAAGGGCGTGAAGGGGTTGCTAAGGCAGCACGCAGAGGTGGACAAGAAGGGGGAGGGCTGGCACTTCTCTACTCCAGGGATGAGCCACCGCCAGCCAACTTACAAAGTCTGAACCTTGGCAGGAGTTTTAAATAAATAAATGAATAGATTTAACCTGTACATTCAAGGTCAAGGTGACACTTCACTGTGAATGAGAAAGTAACCACTGCCAGAAACATGCGCTAGGATGAGAATGTTCTGAAAACAGAAGTTGGGAAAGGTTCCTATCATTAAGTGATTTTATTGCCGACAAATGACGTGTGAATCTATAAAAGCTCTCATATCTCACATTTTAAAACTTGGAAACACCACTTTCTAATATGTTAAAAAGCTCTTGAGGGATTCTCTGGGTTTTAAACACCATTTGTGAAACATAAAAACAGAAAGAGTTTCCTACTAAATTTGCAAGAACCATTCTCTGATAGCAAAGAGCATGGAAATATACTAACTGCACCTCAACAACAATAGTAATAAACTTTTGCGTACTTGGGAGATGGGGTTGAAAACAGTATTCTGAGTTAACAAGCAGAGCACGCAATACCAACTATGGTTTTCCAAAAGGATGAAGCATGTTCCATCCACTGAAATGAAGCAGGGCCCTGCAGTCCTTGACCCCCACACCATGTCTCCTGCCTGCCTTTTGTCTGTGCAAAGCTTTAGTCACAGAGCAAGTTTGATCAGAGGAGTGAGAAATGCGGGAACAAAGGAAACAGTCAAAGGAAACTAAATGATAATAATGTAGTCATTAAGCACAGTCAGGACCTTCAGTTCCTTCTCAAGGGCTGTAGATAACACTCTGCGCCACATTCTGGGAGCTGTCTTAGAGACACCAAAACACCAGGTGGAGGAGCTCACTGCATGACGTCCAGACGGTGCCCAGGACACGAGCTACCGCAATCGGAGAACTGATCGCATTGTAAAGAAACGGGGACAAGTGCGCCCTGGAACTGAAGACTCACTGCCCCTGAAACGAGCTGATGCTGGTGAGACCACTGATGACCAATGAAAGATGACTGCCAGAGACGACTGCGCTGTTTCTGCGCGTAGCCCCCTGCCCCCTCTGTCTATATGAGCTCCCGCTTCCTGCTTGTCAGGATGGGGGTGTGGGCCTTTGGACAGACATCCCCCTGCCTCAGTTGCCAGCATCTGAAGTAAAGCAAACCTTCCTTTCCACCAGCCTGGCCTGTTTATGGGCTTTTGAGCAGCAAGCAGCCTGACCCACACACTCCTTTTGCTAACAGATTTTGGTGCCCATCTCTTAGACTTTATTAAAAGTAACTGAGGATAATAGAAGATTTTTGAAAAAGCAAAATCATTTTGATTGTTGGTAAAGGCTTCGCCTTCATTTATCTTCCAAGCTAGAGGAGATGAAGATGAAAAAATGCAATAGACATTTAAACCTGTGTTTATTACTTCTTTTTACATACTTTTAAAATTTCTATTTCTGTGCATATTTTATGATATGCATAACACGTATCATGGGTTACAAATAAATGTTTTAAATGTGTATAACATACAGCTTTGTGCTGTTTAGCTGCTATATCAAGTCTGACTCTTGTGGCCCCGGGGGCTGCAGCCCGCCAGGCTCCTCTGTGCATGGGATTCTCCAGGCAAGAAGACTGGAGTGGGTTGCCATGCCCTCCTCCAGGGGGTCTTCCCGACCCAGGGGATCGAATCTGCATCTCCTGCGTCTCCTCTGCCGGCAGGTGGGTTTTTTACCGCCAGCGCCACCTGGGAAGTCCATACACAGCCCCGTAATACACTATTATGCACACTATCTGCATGTGTTTCTGTATGCATAGACGAAGAAGGAGCATACATTCATATACAGTATTTCATATAGTATATACTGGATATTGATTATGATAATTTTATATTACATGTTACATTATATATTAGATACAAATACTACATTTCTTTGTATTAACACATATTATAATTGTCCATATGTATTTACATACTGTAATTTACATTACACTACATCTGTGTGTATATGCAATCCTCCGACATTTTCCCAGTCCATTCACTCTCCCACCTAGAAGAATTCTCCACCTTTTCTTAACATGCCTTAAACTCTCCATGCTTCATCCTCATCCTCACTCTCAGCTGATGGCATTGCTTCCTATTTCACAGAGGAGATTGAAGCATCCACAGAGAACCCTCACCATCCCCGTCATCCTCACTGTATCACGTCACCAGCCACCAGCCGCCAGGCATCTGTGCTGAGCTTGCTGCCTTCTTTCCGCAACAATGAACAGAAGTGAGTCTTCCATCCAGGGCCTGCCTCTACTTTCCTGTTCCAGGTGCCCTCGCCTCTTATCTGCACAGAGAAAGCTTCAGAAACCCTCCCACCCCATGCGACCCAGTCAGCGTACAAACCTGTTTGTACTGCCATGTGTAAGCGTGCAACCACAACCTCTTCCCCTCCTCCCACTCCTTCCAGCTCCTGTCCCATTTCTCTGTGCCCCTCAACAGCACAGCCTCTTGAGTCACTTAAAGTCATTGCCTCCAACTCTCCTTCTCCCAATAGGGCATCTGTGTGTGCATGCTTGGTCGCTTCAGTCATGTCCAGCTGTTTGTGACCCATGGATTGTAGCCCGCCAGGCTCCTCCGTCCATGGGATTCTCCAGGCATGAATACTGGAGTGTGTTGCCATTTCCTTCTCCAGAGGATCTTCTAGACCCAGGGATCGAACCCTCTTCTCCTGCACCTCCTGCCTTGCAGGCGGATTCTTTACTGACTGAGCAACTGGGGAAGCCCATTTACTTCCCACTCTTTAGGGCATTTACTTCCCACTATTTTGCCAAAGTTTCTCTTGCTGAGATCAGTAATGACTTCCAAACTGTGAAATCCAAAGCTCACTTCCCAGGGGTTCTCAAGGTCAGCCAGCAAGCCAGCTTTGGACACGGAGGACCTTTCTCTGCTTGAAGCCCTCTCTGGCTTGGTTGCCAGGACACCCCATCTGTGGGCAGTTCCTGGATCTCTGACCAGCCTCCCTGGGCACCTGCTGACTGATGACTGAGCTCTCACTTCTCGCCTCACTCTGAGGCAGTCTCCCTGGACAGCCTCATCCTTTTACCTTCCACCTAGAGTTGCATTCCCTAGTGCAGGACCCAGGCCTTTCCCCCTGAACTCCAGACTCACTACCCAACTGCCTCCTTGACAACCTTCCCTTTCAGGCCTAAGTGGTCTCTCAAGGCTAAGTTGCCCCATTGTGAGCTCCTGATAAATGTTTCCCTCCCTAAGGTTGGCTAGTTCCCTGTTGGCTCAGATGGTAAAGAATCTGCCTGCAATGCAGGAGATCTGGGTTCAATCCCTGTGTTGGGAAGATCCCCTGAAGAAGGAAATGGCAACCTACTCCAGTATTCTTGAGCTTCCCTTGTGGCTCAGCTGGTAAAGAATCCACCTGCAGTGTGGGAGATCTGCGTTTGATCCCTGGGTTGGGAAGATCCCTTGGAGGAAGGCATGGCAACCCACTCCAATATTCTTGCCTGGGAAATCCCATGGACAGAGCAGCCTGATGGGTTACAGTCCATAGGGTTGCAAAGAGTTGGACGGGACTGAGCAACAAACACACTCGAGGGCTAGAGCTAGTTCCTTCCTGGTGGTTGGGCAATCCACAAGCCTTATGGTTGACCCTGACTCCCTCCTTTCTCCTAGTGTGGTAGATATAATAACGGTCCCCCTGAAAGATTTCCAGATGCACAAACCCGGAACCTGTGACTACGTTACCTTTCAGACAACAAGGACTTTGCAAATGTGATTAAAATTGGGAGAGGATCTGTATAGATCATTCAGGTGGACACCACAATGTTATCACAAGGGTCCTTGTAAGAGAGACCAAAGAGAGAAGGTCAGTGTGGGAGATGTGATGGTAGATATAGAACTTGGAGTGACGTGGGGTCAGAAGCCAAAAAATGGGGTCACCTCTAGAACTGGGAAAAATAAGAAAATGGATTTCCTTCTAGAACCTACAGAAGAAGCACTCATTTTAGAGGTCTGACCTCCAGAATGGTAAAATAATTTGGGGGTGTTGTTTACCCACCAAGTTTGTGGTGTTTTGTTACAGCATCAATAGGGAAAGAATAAACTAAGGAAATTCTGTTGTGGTATTGGAGAAGACTCTTGAGAGTCCCTTGGACTGCAAGGAGATCCAACCAGTCCATCATAAAGGAAATCAGTCCTGAATGTTCATTGGAAGGACTGATGCTGAAGCTGAAACTCCAATCCTTTGGACACCTGATGCAAAGAGCTGACTCATTTGAAAAGACCCTGATGCTGGGAAAGATTGAGGGCAGGAGGAGAAGGGGACAACAGAGGATGAGATGATTGGATGGCATCACCAACTCGATGGACATGAGTTTGAGTAAACTCTGGGAGTTGCTGATGGATAGGGAAGCCTGGCGTGCTGTGATCCATGGGGTCTCAAAGAATTGGACACGACTGAGTGACTGAACTGAACTGAAATTTTAAAATACAGAGAGAATCTTACTACTTTTTCACCACTTCAGGTCTCCTACCCTTATCCAAATCGCTATCACTTCTCACCTGGATTATTGCAGTAGCTTCCTGACTGGCCCCCAGTTTCCACCGTTCTCCCCACATGGGGAACTGGGCATGTAACTCCTGAGCAAGCCATCCTGACAGTCACAAGAAAGTCAGATCACGTTAGTTGTTTTCTGTTCAACTCTCCACCAGCTCTCTCTCTCAATGGGAGTGAAGGCCAGAATCTTCACTGTGCCCAGCAAAGCCCTTTAGGATCAGAGCCTTCTACCTCTCTGGCCCCAGCATTGCTCCTGCCCCGATCACTCGTTCCAGCCACACTGGCCTTTGAATGATCCCTTCAACAGGCTAAGCAGCCACTGCCCCAGGGCCTTTGCACTTGCCCCTCTGCCTGGCATGCTGTCTCCTAGAAGTGGGCATGGCATCTGTGGCAGCGAAAAGTAAAAAAAAAAAAATGAGTTTTTCTCTCTCCCTTTCCTAAGAACAAAGAAGACAAAGAGAAGAGTGAACAGGCCTGAACATTCCTAGTTTTTTTTTTGTTTTTAATTTTACTCTCAGTTCAGTTCAGTCACTCAATCGTGTCCGACTCTTGGCGACCCCATGAATCACAGCATGCCAGGTCACCCTGTCTATCACCAACTCCTGGAGTTCACCCAAACTCATGTGCATCGAGTCGGTGATGCCATAGAGCCATCTCATCCTCTGTCGTCCCCTTCTCCTCCTGCCCCCAATCCCTCCCAGTATCAGAGTCTTTTCCATTGAGTCAACTCTTCACATGAGGTGGCCAAAGTATTGGAGTTTCAGCTTTAGCATTAGTCCTTCCAAAGAACACCCAGCACTGACCTCCTTCAGAATGGACTGGTTGGATCTCTTTGCAGTCCAAGGGACTCTCAAGAGTCTTCTCCAACACCACAGTTCAAAAGCATCAATTCTTCAGCACTCAGCTTTTTTCACAGTCCAACTCTCACATCCATACATGACTACTGGAAAAATCATAGCCTTGACTAGACGGACCTTTGTTGGCAAAGTAATGTCTCTGCTTTTCAATATGCTATCTAGGTTGGTCATAACTTTCCTTCCAAGGAGTAAGTGTCTTTTAATTTCATGGCTGCAGTCACCATCTGCAGTGATTACGGAGCCCAGAAAAATAAAGTCTGACACTGTTTCCACTGTTTCCCCATCTATTTCCCATGAAGTGATGGGACCGGATGCCATGATCTTCGTTTTCTGAATGTTGAGCTTTAAGCCAACTTTTTCACTCTCCTCTTTCACTTTCATCAAGAGGCTTTTTAGTTCCTCTTCACTTTCTGCCATAAGAGTGGTGTCATCTGCATATCTGAGGTTATTGATATTTCTCCTGGCAATCTTGATTCCAGCTTGTGCTTCATCCAGTCCAGCGTTTCTCATGATATACTCTGCATGGAAGTTAAACAAGCAGGGTGACAATATACAGCCTTGATGTACTCCTTTTCCTATTTGGAACCAGTCTGTTGTTCCATGTCCAGTTCTAACTGTTGCTTCCTGACCTGCATACAGATTTCTCAAGAGGCAGGTCAGGTGGTCTGTTATTCCCATCTCTTTCAGAATTTTGCACAGTTTATTATGATCCACACAGTCAAAGGCTTTGGCATAGTCAATAAAGCAGAAATAGATGTTTTTCTAGAACTCTCTTGCTTTTTCCATGATCCAGCAGATGTTGACAATTTGATCTCTGGTTTCTCTGCCTTTTCTAAAACCAGCTTGAACATCTGGAAGTTCACGGATCATGTATTGCTGAAGCCTGGCTTGGAGAATTTTGAGCTAGTAAATTTACTTTGCTAGCGTGTGAGATGAGTGCAATTGTGTGGTAGTTTGAGAATTCTTTGGCATTGTCTTTCTTTGGGATTGGAATGAAAACTGACCTTTTTCAGTCCTGTGGCCACTGCTGAGTTTTCCAAATTTGCTAGCATATTGAGTGTGGCACTTTCACAGCATCATCTTTTAGGATTTGAAATAGCTCAACTGGAATTCCATCACCTCCACTAGCTTTGTTCGTAGTGATGCTTTCTAAGGCCCACTTGACTTCACATTCCAGGATGTCTGGCTCTAGATGAGTGATCACACCATCATGATTATCTGGGTCATGAAGATCTTTCTTGTACTTTTTTTTACTTTAACTGCTCCTAACTCAGCATGTCTGTAATGAAGTTTACTTTTCTGCCCCCTAACTCTGCAGGAGCTACACTTCACATCTATTTTCCTTTGACTCTATGCTAAATACATCCCCTGTCTGGTGTTTACCCTTACATCACCCTTCTCCTTGTAGTTACAGATCAGCAAGAAGGCTGCAGAGCCACTGAACTGCAAGACTCCATGACCAAGTTGCTGATGCCAGTCTATGACTGTCTTTGAAACTGTGCAGGAGGAAGAAATCAAGATCCTATCACCTTTGTTCCTCATCACCAACTCCTGACTGTGAGCCCTCTTTTTAAATAAGCCCCTAGACTCCTTATGGGCGGTGGGCGGCGGGGGTGGGGTGGGGGGGGAGGGGGAAGGGGGTAGCACCGTTCTTGAGGCATGAGCCTACTGGTATTCCCCTCTCTGCTGGCTGAGATTTAAAGTCACCTTTCTATTTCCTCCAAACTCTCTCTGAATTTTTTATTTTTCAATAGGCAGAGAAAGCCAAGATTCTGGCCAGCAACACACCTTCTCCCTTTCTTTACTCATGGTTTTCCCTGGCTTACCTAGCTGAGGTCCTTCCCCCGTCCCCCAACTCGACACACAGTTTCTGATCCCTCTTCCTGCTGCATTGTTCGCTTCTTAGTACTTATCATTGGACAGCTTACATGTTATATTTATAACCAACAACTACATGTTTCCTCTACACATCTTCTTTACTGCCCATCCCTCCCACTAAAAAAAAAAAAAAAAAAAGACCACCACTAGAAAGTAGATTTCTTGAGGGCAGAGGGGTTTTTTTGTCTGTCCTGTGTGCACCCCAATGAGAATGGGAGTCCCCAGAGTCAAAGTAAGGGTGGAACTGGGCCCGAACAAAGATGGCTTGGTGTTATCGCTCTCACCCTCCTCCTTGTGAGCTCCTGAATCCTGAACACTCAGTTGCTTTATGCTACACACCAGGCACTGTTAGATGTCACAGGCAAATATCACGTGGCTCCTACAGCACAGGGCGAAATCAAAGAAGGAACCCATCACAAGGGTAAAACTGTTGGGGGCGTTTGTAATTTCCTTGGTTCTGTCCCATCACAACAAAACTCTGAAGTGACGGACGGACCAGTGTTACAGCCCCGTGTTACAGCTCAGTTTTATTTAGAAAGTAAAGGAAAATACATTTTCAAGGTGAGAGGGTGGCTGACCCAAGAGCTGCAAAGAGAAGAGAAGTCCGCCCCCGCCCCCGCCCCCCAACTCCCCCACCCCTCCCACCTCCTCGCTCTCCTCCCACCCCCACCTCCCTCCCCACCCCACCCCCACGCCCCCCCCCCACCCATCCAATTTTGGCTCCTCTTCTTATTTGTTCTTTTCTTCTCTCCCTGGGCCTGTCCTGTGTAAATTGGGCTAGCCACGAGGCTGTTTGTTTTACCTGAGGTCCTTACTCCGGTCCTTGAACCTTCCTTTGTTCTATTTTCCCGGGCTTTTCCCTTCTTTGTCTTTTAGCCAAGCCATTCTGGACTCCTTTTTCTTATTCTAACTACCTTACAAGACCAGCCTGGAGGAAGGGCACTTGGGGAGAGGCACCAGTGATGTCCTACGCTCACCATTAAAGCAAATAATGATGACACCAGCTAGATCTCAGGACAGGCTTGCTCACACAGGTGGCTTCCCAGCGAGGCAGGAGGCAGGTGGGCTACAGGCGAGGCATTTACAATCAGCCTCCTGTTTACTTTTCCTGAGGAAGGAGGCAGGTGGGCTGGAGGCTGGATGTTTACAATCAGCTACCTGTTTTGCACTTCAAAATAGAAATAACAACAAGAACAGGGTGAATAGTCAGGCTTTGTCTCCTGAGGACACTTGACGATAACAGTCATAGCAGGGACAGAGAGGCTAAACCCTGTTTGAGTAGAAGCTCGAGTGGTCACATATTTCCCTTCCTTGGGGCAAGGGAGACACTGCACAGGTACAGGAAAGTCTCCTTGAGGGTCAAAAAGGAGGGGGCACCATCCCATAATATGTGATGCTAAGGCCGTCCCATAGGCCTCTGGGCTGGAATCCATCTCGGGAAAAAGTTGTACACGCATGTTGGGGAGGGTCCTAGGGTGAGCAGGTGTGGGAAAAGAAACCACAGAATTGGCCAAAGGTAAACAAAGAGCCAGAAAAACTGGCTCTTGTTTAAACGATTAATTGTTTCTATAAATGATCTAATAGCCTCTTTACTGCTCTCCTCATTAGGGGGGAGGCCCATACCCTCTGTCTCTGGGTGTGCATCTCTGTCTTGTTTCTGTCTTAACTGTTTCTCTCTGTGCTCTCCCACTTGTTGTGCTGTGTTTCTAATAATAAACTTTGTCCCTGCTTTTACAGTTTTTGCCTCCTTAAGAAATGCATTTTTCAATGCGGACAAGGGTCAGGGGCAGGCTGCTTCTAGCCTCTAACCCCAGGACTTCCCTGGTGGCTCAGATAGTAAAGTGTCTGCCTACAGTGCGGGAGACTTGGGTTCAATCCCTGGGTTCAGTTCCTGGGAAGGGAAGATCTTCTGGAGAAGGAAATGGCAACCCACTCCAATATTCTTGCTTGGAAAATCCCGTGGATGGAGGAGCCTGGTAGACTACTACAGTCCATGGGGTCGCAAAGAGTTTGACACGACTGAGCGAATTCACTCACTCACTCTAACCCCTGGTGGTCTAGTGGCTAGGATTCCTGGTTTTCATCCAGGCCACCCAGGTTCAAATTCTGAGCAGGGAATTAAGACCTCACTTCAAGCCACGGCTCATTGCTGCCTCTCCAAGATCACCAGGACAGGCTCTCGATAGACTGGGCACGAAGTGGAACAAATCGTTAATGTACCATCCAGTTCCATCCAGTTCACGGTCTAAAGAAGGACTGATAACAATCATAACAGGTAACTTGTCCCTAGACCCTGCCCCTGCCCTGATTTCATACCCTAGAAGCTGGCCAGAGAGGAAGAGTGATTTACCAGTTAGCCCTTTGTTAAAAGATTTTAACTCAGAAGACAAGGGGGTCTCCACGTGGGAGACCAAGAGTAAATCTTTCCATGTGTCAGGAAGAGGCTGCACAAGATTTCTAACCCATGCAACACTTCTGAAAGGAAGCAATTTCCATCACTTATCTAAACCAGAGAATTCAGACTCCAACAGGTCAAGTGACTTCCCCAGCACCACGGAGATAATAAATAAAGGACAGAACTGGAATTTAGACCAGATCTACCTGGTGTCTGGAGCTATAGAGGAGACTGTGTGGTATTATTACAGGAGTGATCATTTTACATCAACACAAAGGGAGACATTTTGAACCAAGAGCACTCACTGAAAGTACACAATCTGTGAACTTTCAAAAGTGGACACACATTTGCCTAAGTGTCCATCCCCCATCTCTGATGGCCTCAAGATGGCCCCCAGTGGTAGCCCGGTTACTGGATAACCACTGAGGTCTGGTTTCCAGGACCTTCCCAGGGCCTGGCTGCATTCTTGCCTTTGGCTACCCTGAGATGCCCAACATCCTGAATTTAAACCAGCTCCATGGGTTTTCGTTACCTGTGACCAGAAGAATCCTAATTCACATAAAAGTCACATGAGTGTCAATACTTCTGAAAGAGAACTTAGAGTAATGTAAAGGCCACTGAAATTTTTTTCTCAGCTTGGAAAGGCAAAGTAACCAAATTCCATTTAAAAGGCACTTAGAAGACCATTAAAAATAATAGGGATTTTTAAGGGATTAAGAAGTACAAACTATCCTGTACAAAATAAGCTACAAGGATATATTGTACAAACTAGGTGCACATAACCAATAATTTAACAGATTTTTAAGAAGGGATTTTAAGAATGAAACTTGAGTAGGAAAAACATTCATTTCTCTAAAATAAACAACAACAATGTGTGTATTTTCATTCATTTGACAAGACATAATAATAAAACAGACACTTTCAGTTGGGTTATTTAAAGTGTTTACTCGTTTGAGCAGTCTTTGGAAAAGTTTATTCTTTGTAAAAGCAAACACTCAGAAAGTCAGCTATTTGCCTGCTATCTTAAGTTTTGAAGGGCTGTCCTGGTGGCTCAGGTGGTAAAGAATCTGCCTGCAATGTGGGAGACCTGAATTCAATCACTGAGTTGGGAAGATCCCCTGGAGAAGGGAACAGCTACCCACTTCAGTATTCTGGCCTAGAGAATTCCATGGACAGAGGAGCCTGGCAGGCTATAGCCCATGGGGTAGCCAAGAGTCAGACATGATGGGGCAGCTTTCACCTTTACTTTTTTAAGTATCTGTCTGTAATTTCCCAGAATGTGCAGAAATGCCTTTGGTTCATTTAATAAGCATTCAGCAGGTGCCTCGTGCACAGAGCCCCCTTCAATTTCCAGAACAATATAGGAAGCCACCTCAAGCAAGTGTCCTACAGCTAAACTTTCCCACATGGCAAATGAATAGGCTGCTCTATCTGCCTATAAACACATGCATGTTTGCGTAACCAGTCTGCAATCGGAGGTAAGAGACAGGTACTAAGAACACAACCAAAAGAGGATTTTTCAGCACCTCCATCTTTTCTGTGTTTCGTAATTGTGAAGGCTGACATGAAGGAAGTGTGAGGGGAGGAACATGAGTGAGAGGCGGTAGGATACACTCATTGAAACATGCACCATTTCAAAAAGACAAAAATCACTAAAAACAACTCTTTACTCATAGTGTTCTCCTTGAGAAATGGAATATTGCCTGCCAGATCAGTAACCAAAGGATGTCACAGTTAGCAATGATTGCAGCCACGCCTGGACGAACTGGTGAGCCCTGAGGGAACTCAGGAAGAAGGAATACCTGCCATCTAGCGGCCATCAGACTGCAGCCACTCCTTATGGTGAGCTCTGATGAAAGTCAGGATGTGAAAACACAGGATGTTGGCTCTAGAGAGCTGAAGTGCTTATCAAAGGAGATTTCAGTGAGCCTGCACATAGAAAACTGCCCGATTCCTTAACTTGGGATATCTGGTTTTCTTTAATTCACAATCATCTTTTTGATGCTCAGACTACCTGCCATTTGTTGCAAAACTTCTATATAACCAGGCTCCTTTCCTCACGTCCTCGGAGCAGTTCTCTCAGGGTTACTTGAGATGCTGCCTCCCAGGCTTGAAGTCCTAAAAATTCCTGCCAAATGAAACAGAACTCAACTTTTCAGTTGTGAAAATACTTTTTAGTCGACACCTTCCTCTCTGGGTAACTGAAGATTTGAATCAAATCTGCTCCTTCTGTTGCAGGAAAGGGGCCCGAAAGGGGCCTCCTGATTAACACTCAGAAATGAATTGCCTGAGGAGACACACATGCTGACAAAGCAAGAGGCATTACTGGAAAGGGGCAGGAGGGAGAGCAGGAGGGTCAGGGAATCCAGGAGGACTGCTGTGCCGCATGGCTCACAGTCTTGGCTTTCATGGTGACAGGATTAGTTTCTGGTTTGCCTCTGGCCAATCATTCTGACTCAGGGTCCCTCCTGGTGGTGCGTGTATTGCTCAGCCAAAATGGGTGTCAGTGAGGAGGATTCTGGGAGGTGGTAGGACACTTGGTGTCTCCATTTGACATCTTCTGAACTATTCCAGTTGATGGTGGCTTGTTAGTTCTGTTTTCATTATCAGGACCTCCTGATGTATAACAACTCATGGGAATGGTTACTATGGTACATGGTCAGGGTGGGTGGTTTCAGTCAGTGTTTGCCCTAACACTTTGAACCAATGAGGAGGGAAGTCTCCCTAGTTACAATCCAAAGCAGGAAGCAAGGATAGATCCTAGATTCCACTGCCACTGCTCAAAAAAGAGGAACAGCATTGAATTCCCAAATGATGCGTTAGGAATTTCACACTGGCTTTATGGTGAAATAGCTTTTAAAAGATCACTCTCAGATTTACTTGATTTCATCCTTATAAACATCCACACTCATACGTAAGCAGCCTGTTTTGCTTAGTTTCTCCCTCTGCTGTTGGCAGCTCACTTTTTTTGTTTTTTTCCCTCCTTGGGCGACACCATTGATCACTGTTAATTTTTAGAGTTGATGGTGAAGGGACAGGCACAGTGTCCACCTTTCTTAAAGATGTAACATACTATAAATTTTTATTTTCTAGACAGAAAGAAGAAATTGACATTTTATTACTAAAGATGTCACCTGCAGTAGGGCAAGAACCTTGGATACCCAGATGTGGAAGGCATGACAGTAATCCTATTTGTGGAGAGTGTGAATGAAAAAAAGTTGCCTGTCATATCAGTAAACAAAGGATGCTGCAACCACCAAGCCATCAGCTGACAGTTGCCCCAAAGGTGAGCCCTGAGGAGACTCAGGATGAGAAAGCATAGTACACTGGCCCCAGTTAGCTAAAGTGTATATCAAAGGTATGATTTCAGGGAGCCCAGAGTCACTTGCATCTTCTCATACACAAAAAAGTGCTCAGCTCATTAACTTAAGAGGTCTGGTTTTCTTTCTTCAACAGCAGTAATCTTTTGATGTTTCAACTGAGGAAAGAGGTAGATGCCCCCACCCCCCTCCCCCCAACACTCCAGGGTAAAGCAATTGGAGAGTCCTTCCCTGTGGATCAAAACTCCAAGATGAGAATAGTAGGACAGTTAAGGCGAGAAGGCTGGGCCCTACTCAGATCACCTATTTCTTGTTCTCGAAGTCAGGAGACCTCCCTGACCACACATGGGCAGAAAAGGCTCCTTGCAGGTCAAAGGGAAGTTATGTCAAGGCGTGTTCTACTCAGATGCCTTTTCGGTAAAATCCATCTTGGCTAAGAGACATGTGTGCACACATGGAAGGATCCTAAGACATATCAAATATGGACTGTGAACCAGGTTAATCATAATGATTGACTAAAGGAAAACTTGGAAGAAATGCCCCTTGAGAGTAATCCAAACTGCCACAAGGGCAAGGCTCAACAACTCAGGAACTCGCCCTCTGAGTCTGCCCATGTGTCTATCCACATGTACTGTACTCTTTTTCTCTTAATAAATACTTTACCTGCTTCACTACTTTCTGTCTTTGTGGAAATTTTTTTCTGAAAAGTTGAAGGCCAGAACCTGAATCTGTGCTTTCCCATCTGTGACCCAGGTCACTCTCTGGCTGAGAACCCAAGCCCTGCTCCAAGTCATTGCAAGTGGAGGCCACTTGAGATCATGTCTCTCTGATCTTTTTTTTTTTCAAAGACTCCTTTATATTCTGGCTCCTCCCTTATCTCATCAAAGCAGTCTCTCAGAGCAGTCTGAGAGGCTGTCTCCCTGGCTGAAGTCCTTAGTATGTTCACTGAATAAAACATAATTCTCAAGTTTTAGGCTGTGCTTCCCTCCCTGCCCCCAACCCCGCCCCAGTAACAAGAGCTTCCATTATTTTGCTCTGATATATTAAGAGCTCTCTCAATGGACATGAGTTTGAGCCAACTCCAGGAGATAGTGAAGGACAGGGAAGCCTGGTGTGCTGCACTCAATGGGATCACAAAGAGGTCAGACATAACTTAGCAACTGAAAAACAACAAGAACAACTTCTTGCCTCAACCAGCTCTCCCAGTGCTGGCCCTGCATCTGTGAGAGTGGGCCCTGCCTGGCCAGCTCTCTCTGGCATCATTACTTTGAACTAACAGCACCTCTTACTTTCTACTCTCAATCTCCTTTCTTCTCTCTTTCCCCTTCTTTTTCTCTGTCCTCTTTATTTTCCATGTCTCCTACTTTTCTCCACCATGTTTCTTTGCTTCCTTTCCTTTTTCTGTTTCCTGTAGTCCCTACAGCACAAGCTGGAATCAAGATTGCTGGGAGAAATATCAATAACTTCAGACATGCAGATGACACCATCCTTATGGCAGAAAGAGAAGAAGAACTAATGAGCCTCTTGATGAAAGTGAAAGTGAAGAGTGAAGAAGCTGGCTTAAAGCTCAACATTCAGAAAACGAAGATCATGGCATCTGGTCCCATCACTTCATGGAAAATAGATGGGGAAACAGTGGAAACAGTGTCAGACTTTATTTTGGGGGGCTCCAAAATCACAGCAGATGGTGATTGCAGCCATGAAATTAAAAGACGCTTACTCCTTGGAAGAAAAGTTATGACCAACCTAGATAGTATATTCAAAAGCAGAGACATTACTTTGCTGACTAAGGTCCGTCTAGTCAAGGCTATGGTTTTTCCAGTGGTCATATATGGATGTGAGAGTTGGACTATAAAGAAAGCTGAGCACCAAAGAATTGATGCTTTTGAACTGTGGTATTGGAGAAGACTCTTGAGAGTCCCTTGGACAGCAAGGAGATCCAACCAGTCCATCCTAAAGGAAATCAGTCCTAAATATTCACTGGAAGGATTGATGCTGAAGCTGAAACTCTAGTACTTTGGCCACTGGATGGGAAGAACTGACTCATTGGAAAAGACCCTGATGCTGGGAAAGATTGAAGGTGGGAGGAGAAGGGGAGGACAGAGGATGAGATGGTTAGATGGCATCACTGACTCAAAGGACATGAGTTTGAGCAAGCTCTGGGAGTTGGTGATGGACAGGGAAGCCTGGTGTGCTGCAGTCCATGGGGTCGCAAAGAGTCAGACACAACTGAGCGACTGAACTGAACTGAAATGATAGTCCCAAAAGGCAGAGGCAGTGCTGGGATGGGAGAAAAGAAGCTTGTGTCCTGATTTGCCATTTGCTGTGTGTTTGCTTGTGGGAAGGTCATTCCATTTCTTTGAGCCCCAGTTCTACAAACCTGGGGTAATAAAAACTGTGAGAACCTGGTGGATTGGCTTAGGTTCACCTCATTAACTATTTAAGATCCACCCAAATAAAACTGATGTCATTACTGGAGTCATACAAACAACTCCACAGTGATACCCTCTTTACAAGGGAGAGGAGAGAGAGAAAGACAGGAATCTGAAATCACTGAAGGATTGGGTGACATCGTGTCTTAGTGATGATTCACCGCATTCCATAGTCAACTACAGGTAACTTTGTCTTCACCACTTGCCTAAGGCGGAACTTGCTCTTTTTGTAACAGGGAAGAGCGAAATCTGACTCCAGGTTGGTTCTATTTCTCTTACTTTAAACTTTGCTTTTCCTTGCGTTTATTATAATCAATGGAAGGATGCTGTCTATAGCTGCAAACACTCACAATGGCCTGTCTGGGTGGGAGGGAACCTGCCCACCTGTGAATGGCTACAGAAAAGAAGGAATTAACAGATCCTCATCTCAGTGCTGGCCAAGCCAGGAGATATTTTGCAAGACTAATGGTCTTTTTACTTTACTTCCTCACCTCCTTCTGCTCTCTGTTCTATAAAAGAAACTGGTATCCAGACCCCAATAAGATGGTACTCTTCTCAGACACCTGGCTTTCTAAATAAAGTGGCTATTCCTTGCCTCAATATCTAATCTCCCAATTATTGTGTGGTAAGCAGTCATAGCTTGAATTCAGTGATGTTTCTTCTTTTGGCTTCTTTCCTTTGCACTTGTTGTTCGACAGGTCCAGTTTGCTTGCTGTCAGTGGTCCAGGTAAGGCAGGCTTGAAAGAGCTTGCTGTCTTAAGGGAAATGACCACACAGACCTAATCACAACTTAGCTGGGTGTAACTTTTCAAAACTGGTGTCTCAGCCACGCTGTTACCTTTTTCCTAATATCTGGCTGAGTTTTCAGTGGGTTTTTCACTGTGATGTCACCCACTCTGCGACACTCCATCTCTTCCCTCATGGCCTATATCACAGTCTCATTTTGTAAATATCAGCTTTATTGAAATATAATTCATGTACCATAAAATTCTCCCTTTCAAGTATAATTCAGTGATGGGCGGTATATTCATGAAGTTGTGCACACATCACCACAATCCAACTCTGGAGCATTTTCTTCACTCCACAAAGAAAACTTGTGCCCTTTAGTAGACTTCTGTCGACTTCAAAAATATTCACAACTGAAAGTTATCCACAGCCTAAAAGTTGAGAATCTGTTTTATACAGAAGGAATTTTTACAACTTCGAGCCTGGGAGGCAGCATCTCATGTAATTCTGGGAGAACTCATCCAAGGAGGTGAAGTCGGGAAGCCAGGATATATATGGGTTTTACAACAAAGGGTAGGTAGTCTAAACATCAAAACATTACTGCTAATTAAAGAAAACCAGATATATCAAGTTAAGGAATTTAGCATTTTTTAATATATGAGAAGACACAAGAGTCTGGGCTCACTGAAATCATTCCTTTGACATGCACTTCAATTCTCCGAGGCCAGCCCCTTGTGTTTCCACACCCTGAGTTTCTCAGGGCTCAGTGTAGGGAGTGGCTGCAGTCTGGAGGCTGTTAGACAGCAGGTATTCTTTCTTTTCTGAGTCCCCTCAGTTCAGTTCAGTCGCTCAGTCATGTCCGACTCTTGGCAACCCCATGGACTGCAGCACACCAGGCCTCCCTGTCCATCATCAACTCCTGGAGCTTACTCAAACTCATGTCCATTGAGTCAGTGATACCATCCAACCGTCTCATCCTCTGTCCTCCCCTTCTCCTCCCACCTTCAATCTTTCCCTGAATCAGGGTCTTTTCCAGTGAGTCAGTTCTTCCCATCAGGTGGCCAAAATACTGGAATTTCAGCTTCAGCATCAGTCCTTCCAATGAATATTCAGGACTGATTTCCTTTAGGATGGACTGGTTGGATCTCCTTGCTGTCCAAGGGACTCTCAAGAGTCTTCTCCAACACCACAGTTCAAAAGCACCAATTCTTTGGTGCTCAGCTTTCTTTATAGTCCAACTCTCACATCCATACATGACTACTGAAAAAAAACACATCTTTGACTGGATGGACCTTTTGTTGGCAAAGTAATGTCTCTGCTTTTTAATATGCTTTCTAGATTGGTTGTAACTTTTCTTCCAAGGAGAAGCATCTTTTAATTTCATGGCTATAGTCACTATCTGCAGTGATTTTGGAACCCAAGAAAATAAAGCCTGTTACTGTTTCCACTGTTTCTCCATCTATTTGCCATGAAGTGATGGGACCAGATGCCATGATCTTAGTTTTCTCAGTTTTGAGTTTTAAGCCAACTTTTTCACTCTCCTCTTTCATCAAGAGGCTCTTTAGTTTTTCTCTTTCTGCCATAAGGATGGTGTCATCTGCATATCGGAGTTTATTGATATTTCTCCCGGCAATCTTGATTCCAGATTGTGCTTCATCCAGTCCAGCATTTCTCATGATGTACTCTGCATGGAAGTTAAATAAGCAGGGTGACAATATACAGCCTTGACGTACTTCTTTCTCAATTTGGAACCAGTCTGTTGTTCCTTGTCCAGTTCTAACTGTTGCTTCTTGACCTGCCTACAGATTGGTGGCAGGTCATGTGGTCTGGTTTCCCATCTCTTTCAAGTTTTTCACAGTTTGTTGTGATCCACACAGTCAAAGGCTTTGGCATAGTCAATAAAGCAGAAGAAGATGCTTTTCTGGAACTCTCTTGCTTTTTGACGATCCAACGGATGTTGGCAATTTGATCTCTGGTTCTTCTGCCTTTTCTAAATCCAGCTTGAACATCTGGAAGTTCACAGTTCACGTATTCCTGAAGCCTGGTTTGGAGAATTTTGAGCATTGCTTTGTTAGCATGGAGACGGGTGCAATTCTGTGGTAGTCTGAGCATTCTTTGGCATTGCCTTTCTTTGGGATTGGAATGAAAAATGACCTTTTCCAGTCCTGTGGTCACTGTTGAGTTTTCCAAATTTGCTGGCATATTTGAGTGCAGCACTTTCACACCATCATCTTTTAGGATTTGAAACAGCTCAACTGGAATTCCATCTCCTCCACTAGCTTTGTTCATAGTGACGCTTCCTAAGGTCCACTTGACTTTGCATTCTAGGATTTCTGGCTCTAGGTGAGTGATCACATCATCGTGATTATCCGGGTCGTGAAGATCTTTTTTGTATTCTGATGATGAAGATCTTCTGTGTATTCTTGCCACTGTTGTTAATATCTTCTGCTTCTGTTAGGTTCATACCATTTCTGTCCTTTATCGAGCCCATCTTTGCATGAAAAGTTCCCTTGGTCTCTCTAATTTTCTTGAAGAGATCTTTAGTTTTTCCCATTCTATTGTTTTCCTCTATTTCACACAGGACTCACCAATTCACTGTCAGGTGGTGGTTACATTCCTGATGACTGTGACATTCTTTGTTTACTAATCTGGCAGGTAATATTCTATTTATCACTTCCCCTTCTTTATTCCCCCATTCCCTGGCAACTGCTACCTACTTTCTGTCTCTGTCAATTAGGCTATTTTGAACATTTTACGGGCTTCCCTGGTGGTGCTAGTGGTAAAGAATCTGCCTGCCAATGCAGGAAACACGAGTTCAATCCCTGGGTTGGGAAAGTCCCCTGGAGAAGGAAATGGCAACCCATTCCAGCATTCTTGCCTGGAGAATCCCATGGACAGAGCAGCCTGGTGAGTCACAGTCCACAGGGTCGCAGAGTTGGACACCACTGAAGTGACTTAGTATGCACACATGGACATTTCATATTAAGGGAAAGATACAGTAGCTGGACTTTTGTGACTGGCTTATTTCATTATCATGTTTTCAATGTTCATGTACATGAATCAATATATCTCTTTTTATGGTTGAATATTATTCCATTGCATGGATCTACATCTGGTTTACCCAATTCATCATTTGATGAACATTCGGGTTATTTCTACTTTTTTGGCTATTGTGACTAATAGGGCTATGAACCTTCCTGTGTAAACTTTTGTGTGGACACATACTCTCATTTCTCATGGGTCTATACACAAGAGAGCAACTGCTTGGTCAGGTGACAACTGTGTGTTTAAGTTTTTGAGTAACTGACAAATTTTTTCTAAAATGGCTACATCATTTTATATTCTCACCAGCAATATGTGATCAGTCCAATTTCTCAAGACCTTCAAATGACATTCTGTTGTATGAGCTATCTCTGCATGCATATCCCTGTTCCTCTTGGATTTAAACTCCTAGAGGGCATGAACTGCACTGAGGCTGGAAAAAGCCTCAGGCCAGATTCTGAACAAATCTCACCTGTCAGTTGGATGACCGTTTTTTTTTTTGTTTTTTTTTTTTTTAAAGTAATCACTTACAGTTTCAAACTAGAGGGCAGGCTTGCTTTAGGAGAAAGTACAGGTCTAATGTCACACCTTCCAAAGACGCCTACACAGAAGCCCCACTTATTGTGCCCTTACAGGCTACTTACCACATATGATCTTATTTTTCAGATGAGGAAACTGAAATCCAGGCTACTCTTCCAAGTAATTAACGGCAAAGCTACACTTTAGACCCAAATTTTCACTGAACCACATTGCCCTTTACGGTGAAGATATTCTGCCTATTTTGTAATAAAGGGGGAAGGGGCGGGGGAAGAGGGAAAAAGAGACTTATTTAAAGACCTTTTTTCCCCGCATCCATAAACTCCCCAAAGGCAAGGACCAAGAATTTGTTCCTTTTATTATCTCCTACTGTACACCTAACAGAAGCAGAAGATATTAAGAAGAGGTGGCAAGAATACATGGGAGAACTGTACAAAAAGATCTTCACAACCCAGATAATCACGATGGTGTGATCACTCATCTAGAACCAGACATCCTGGAATGTGAAGTCAAGTGGGCCTTAGAAAGCATCACTACGAACAAAACTATTGGAGGTGATGGAATTCCAGTGGAGCTATTTCAAATCCTGAAAGATGATGCTGTGAAACTGCTGCACTCAATATGCCAGCAAATTTGGAAAACTCAGCAGTGGCCACAGGACTGAAACAGGTCAGTTTTCATTCCAATCCCAAACAAAGGCAACCCCAAAGAATGCTCAAACTACCACAGAATTGCACTCATCTCACATGCTAGTAAAGTAATGCTCAAAATTCTCAAAGCCAGGCTTCAGCAATATGTGAACCGTGAACTTCCTGATGTTCAAGTTGGTTTTACAAAAGGCAGAGGAACCAGAGATCAAATTGCCAACTTCCACTGGATTATGGAAAAAGCAAGAGAGTTCCAGAAACACATCTATTTCTGCTTTATTGACTATGCCAAAGCCTTTGACTGTGTGGATCACAATAAACTGTGGAAAATTCTGAAAGAGATTGGAATACCAGACCACCTGACCTGCCTCTTGAGAAATCTGTATGCAGGTCAGGAAGCAACAGTTAGAACTGGACATGGAACAACACACTGCTTACAAATAGGAAAAGGAGTACGTCAAGGCTGTATATTGTCACCCTGCTTATTTAACTTATATGCAGAGTACATCATGAGAAACGCTGGGCTGGAAGAAGCACAAGCTGGAATCAAGATTGCCAGGAGAAATATCAATAACCTCAGATATGCAGATGACACCACCCTTATGGCAGAAAGTGAAGAGGAACTAAAAAGCCTCTTGATGAAAGTGAAAGAGGAGAGTGAAAAAGTTGGCTTAAAGCTCAACATTCAGAAAATGAAGATCATGGCATCTGGTCCCATCACTTCATGGGAAATAGATGGGGAAATAGTGGCAACAAATGTCAGACTTTATTTTTTTGGGCTCCAAAATCACTGCAGATGGTGACTTCAGCCATGAAATTAAAAGACGCTTACTCCTTGGAAGAAAAGTTATGACCAACCTAGATAGCATATCCAAAAGCAGAGACATTACTTTGCTGACTAAGGTCCATCTAGTCAAGGCTATGGTTTTTCCTGTGGTCATGTATGGATGTGAGAGTTGGATTGTGAAGAAGGCTGAGCGCTGAAGAATTGATGCTTTTGAACTGTGGTGTTGGAGAAGACTCTTGAGAGTCCCTTGGACTGCAAGGAGATCCAACCAGTCCATTCTGAAGGAGATCAGCCCTAGGATTTCTTTGGAAGGAATGATGCTAAAGCTGAAACTCCAATACTTTGGCCACCTCATGTGAAGAGTTGACTCACTGGATAAGACCCTGATGCTGGGAGGGATTGGGGGCAGGAGGAGAAGGGGACGACAGAGGATGAGATGGCTGGATGGCATCACTGACTCGATGGACGTGAGTCTGAGTGAACTCCGGGAGATGGTGATGGACAGGGAGGCCTGGCGTGCTGCGGTTCATGGGGTCGCCAAGAGTCGGACACGACTGAGTGACTGAACTGAACTGAACTGAACTGTACACCTGGCTTCCCATGTGGCGCTAGCAGTAAAGAACCTGCCTGCCAATTCTGGAGATGCAAAGAGATGTGGGTTTCATCCCTGGGTGGGGAAGGTCCCCTGGAGGAGGGCAGGGCAACTTACTCCGGTATTCTTGCCTGGCCAATCCCTTGGACAGAGGAGGCTGGCAGTCCATAGGGTTGCAGTCAGACACCACTGAAGCGACTTAGCACGCACGCAGGAACTCAGTTCATAGCAGTAATTCAAAGACTACTTCTGTGAACCATGATATAATGACTAATAAGCTAAAAATCTAAAAGGAGGGTATTGTTTATCGGATCTGGTTCAATCCCTACTGTGCCTGTATCTGACAATATACGGTAAGCATTTAACCACTTGCCAACGGTGGCAGCCAGGGCTATATCTCGCTTAAATCCCCCAAAGTTGGCCTCTGTGCCTCAAAAACGTCACCACATGGGACCCACAGAAGCGTTGCCGCTCTAGCTATCATCCCTGCGCGCAAGACACTGCCCGGCTTCTTGGGCTGGTGTCCACTGTCAGAAAAGCGGAACCCGGGAAGGAGCTCTTTGCCCGTAACCAACATGGCCTCTCGGAGGCTTCAGACTGAGGGCGGCAGCCTACGGATCACGTGAGGGAAGTTGCACTCTTCTATTGGCTTCTTCTGCTGGACGGCCACGGGGGCAATAACCCACGTGGGCCGGCCTTAAAGGGCCCGCGGCTATCTCAGCCGTAGCTCTGCCCTCTGTGGCCGGCTGGGGCCCCCGAAAGGAAAGGCGGCGGGCGGGGCCCGGCGCTCTCCCGGAGCTGCGGTGACCGCCGCCGGGTGCAACGCGAGCCCCGAGGCGGCGGACCGGAGAGGGGCGCGAGGATCCCGCGTGGGGCCGCGCGGGCGCGGGGTCATGGAGGACAGCTCCGCCGGGCCCCGGCTCGGGGCGGCGGCCGAGGCGGCCGAGGCGCGAGCGCAGCCCGGGTACACGCTGCGGCCCTTCGCGCCGTTCTCGGGGGCGGCCGGGCCCGACGAGGGCGGCGGCGACTGGAGCTTCATCGACTGCGAGATGATGGAGGAGGTGGACCTGCAGGACCTGCCCAGCGCCACCATCGCCTGCCACCTGGACCCGCGCGTGTTCGTGGATGGCCTGTGCCGGGTGAGGGCCCGGGCGCGGCGGCCCGTCGGGCGGAGGGCGGACACTTGTTGCCGGGACGAGGTGGCGCCGAGGTCCGGGGCCGGCTCGGGGCAGCCTCTTCAAGCCGGGCCGCCGGCGGAGGAACGCAGCGATGTCCCCGGCCACCCTGCCTCGGTTCCCCTCTGTCCCGGCTGGGGTGGGAGCGCCCTCCCCGAGATCCCGGGTTCCCGAGCACCTGCCGGGCCGCGCGCTGCCCGCCCATGGTGGGGATCTTCAGAGGGACTTGCCTTTCACCTGGGCTAGCTGGTAACCACCTCCCAGAGATGCCCCTGCCCCCCCTCCCGCCCCCCCGGCCCCGGGTGTGAACTCGGGTGGCGTTAGAGGGGCCACATCGCAGGAGCCGATCGGAGCATGAATTAGCTGCCCAGATGGCCGGGGATGCGCGTACCCTCACCTTGAGGCTTGGGTCGTGCCGGGCACTTTACTTAACTCCTTTGAGGAGGGGTCGCTTCATTCATAGGGAGGAGGAAACAGACATTTGTCTGCGCGACGTTGACTCACTGTACATAAATAGGACGGTGTCTCCGCATTCTCAATCTGCACGCCTGGGAAGGAAAGCCAATGTTTGGGTGAGAAGCCGCGGTTGCTCTTTATCCAGCGCTTGGCCAGTTTTGGTCGAATGGTGTTGGGAGGAAGGGGCCATTTGCTAGGCCTTTGAGGATAGTTAGTCGGGAATCCCGCTCCCTGAAGAGGGGGTGGGGCAGGGGACACTCAGTAAAGGGGGAGTTGGATTTTGTTTTCTGTTTTTATTTTCCCCTCCAGATCCCCACATTTTAGACACGTTGGAGGGTGAGGGGGCAGGTATGAGTAACAGATGGTGGTGGGGAGGAGGGATTTATTTCTGATCTGCAATCAGTGTGCAGAGTGAAATGTGTACCTCCGCTGGCGTTGCAGGATAAAGCCTGCCTGTGAGAGAGATGCCCCATTAGGGGAGCAGCTATCAAAGAAAGTGCTGCTTTCGGATGCTTGGCTCTGAGTCCGCGGTTAAGTGTCAGTGAACTGGAGTTGAAGGCGGCTGCCAAGAGGGACAACATTGGAACAGAGAATGGTGCCCTTAAGACCCATGTGTTTATCAGGTACAGGCCCATCTACTCTCAGAAAGGATGTCCAGTGCTATGTGCTTAGATAAGGGTCCGTGCATGCTTTCTAAAGCTGCAGTTGGCACAAATACAGGGTCTAACTCCTTTCACTCTAAAACCTTTTCTCTTCTTGAGGCTGAGGTCTGTCAGCATATGGAGTTTCTTTCTTACTGGTCCTAGGCGGTCATGCCAAAGGAGCAAGATCAGATCATACAAGATGTCGCTTGTGTGCCTAGCAGTCTCATAGTTTTGCAGTCTTCCCTGTGTCAGAGACCATCCTGAAATTGCTGCATCTGAAATGTTTCCCGCCTTGCAAGCTCTTCACTTTAACAAATGGGTAGAGATTCTGCTTTGAGCCAGGCACTCACTGTTCCAGGCTCTGAGGGCACAGCAGTGAAGAAAAGAGCCTTTCTGCCTTCAGGACTGGCATTTTTGTTGGGGAAAACAAGACAATAAACAAATATATATGAAATAGGTCAGGAGGTGATGGTACTATAGGAAAGAAATTGGCCTTAGGAGATGGGGAGGGGAGGGGGACTGCTGTTTTACCAGAAGACGATCGGGGAAAGGCTTACTCACAAGGTACTGTTTTGAGCACAGACACCGTTCATTTATTCTTTTACTGTTTAGCGAATGCTTCCTGTGCTTCAGGTGCTGTTTTAGGCCCAGTGGACAGAGTGGTGAACACGATGAGCTTTCTGCTTATGTTCTAGCAGAGGCTGAGAAAGGGGGAGACAGTTTTTAAAAAGGAATGCACAGGTGGGAATCACGCTGGTGTGATAGGGAGTGGCCGAGGAGAGGACAGAGAGTAGGCTGTGCCAGCCAGGGCCTAGCAGGGATACTGCAGTGGTTCCGGAGGGGTAATGAAGAACCGGTTGGTGGGGGCAGGACTGAGGCAATCAACAGAGAGTGTTGGATGGAGGGAAGTCCTGTTGCTGGGACCCTAGGGGAGGAATCTTCTGGCAGGAGCTACAGACATGGAGGGATGGAACTGAGGTGCTGAAGCAGCGAGCTGCAAGTTAAGAAGTATCCCAGCTTGCCCCAGCTTTCTGATCTCATCATTGGCGGAACCAAGCTGGCAGCCAGGAAGCTGGGGACTCCAAGCAATGCAGCTGGTAGGTGGGGTCAGGGCTCAGAGAAGGTGGAGGGGGCAGAACACAGCTCTGGGATCAGTGCCGGTAAAGAGGACCTGCAGAGAGAGTCAGCCTGCAGGCCATTTTACACCAAGTGGCCCCAGAAGGCCACTCTGCACTGCTTGGGTGTGGCTGGCAGGAAGAAGCTCCCCATGTAGATGTTGTGTGGTGGGCCTCCAGGCAGAGGGCATAGCAGATGTGGAAGTTCCAGGGCAGGGATGAGCGAAGGCCTTTCTAGGGCCCAGTGAGGGAGGTGGTGGTGGCCAAGGTTGGATGCAGCCAGGGAACGGTTCCTTGGGAGCCTGGGAGGCCCTGGGAAGGATTCGGGTCCTGTACTAATTAAAAGCTAGCTGGAGAATGGCTTTGGGGAAAGAGGTTGAGTGGGCAGGAGAAGCAGCAAGGAGACCCCTTGTGAGGATCTTAGCTTGGGTTGTCAGGGGAGCTGGCCAGGTGTTTGCACTAGGCTTGTGGGGTTGGAAACCATGCTCTCTTCTCCATGCAGGGCTCAGGAGCCTCCGAATGCGGGCTGGGGGAGCTCTGTGCCTTGGTCGCCCATCTACAAGGTCCTTCAGACCACTGGAAAGCCTTCCAGGAGAAAGCTAGTCTCTCATTTAGCCAACACCACCCCTCCAGGTGGGAAGATGCGGCTTCTGAGATTTCAGTTGGACAACTTTATCGTTTTGGAGGCCATTTTTCCTAAAGCTGGAGTGTCGCCTTGGGGTGCTGTAGTGAAAATGTGATTCTACTTGCGGTCAGCGGTGTCTGACCCTTGAGTAGGCAGACTGTTAACTGTGTTGCCCACAGAGGTCCCCTTTGTGCTGGTAATCTGGCCATGTGGGTATCTTTACCTAGTGTGTTGGAGGGTCACCTGGATGAGTGACAGTGTCTTAACCCGTTAAAGCTACTGTAACAAAATACCACAGACCGATGG
This sequence comes from Capra hircus, assembly GCF_001704415.2. Taxonomy (NCBI): domain Eukaryota; kingdom Metazoa; phylum Chordata; class Mammalia; order Artiodactyla; family Bovidae; genus Capra; species Capra hircus. The sequence goes on from NC_030808.1 coordinate 41,177,857, forward strand.
CTTCTAAACTACAGGAACTTATTTCACGCAGTTGTGGAGGCCAGCATGGCTGGGTGAGGGCCCTCTTGTGGGTTATAGGCTCCTCTGTGCCCTCATGCAGTGGAAGGGATGAGAGAGCTCTGTGGGGGTCTCTTACAAGGGCACTAATCCCATTATGAGGGCCCCACCCTCATGATCCTTAATGACCTCTCAGTAGCTGATACCATCATCTTCGAGGGGGAGCACATCAGTCTATGAATTTGGGGGAAACAGGCATCCAGAGGGTGGCAGGTGATGTGAAGGAAAAAGGCCGTGTCAGTGTTCTTCCCATGTGTTCATGTCATCCTCTGACCTTCATCTTAAAGGAAAGAAAGAAATTGACCCGAACTATCGGTTCATTTCCTGCTGGCACAGACAGTAAAGAAACCGCCTGCGATGCAGAAGATCCAGGGTTCAATCCTTGGGTTGGGAAGGTCCCCTGAAGAAGGGAATGGCAACCCACTCCAGTATTCCTGCCTGGAAAATTCCCTGGACTGAGGAGACTGCAGGCGACAGTCCATGGGGTCGCAGAGTCAGACAGGACTGAGCAACTGACATCATTTCACTAGGGAGCTAATACTGGAAGCTCATTTTCTAACTATCACAGTTGGATCTGATATGTAAAATGTATTTTTGTTAGCTGGATCATCATCCAGTATTGTAAATTATTTATAATCAACATGTTCATTAATTGTTTATTTAAAAAATGAAGCCATATCATCATTAATTTCAAATAATATGAGTCATTTCATGTAATATATTAAGAGATTCACACCATTACAAATAAATGAAAACTTTTATTAAAATAAGATTATTTTTCTGTTGTACAAATGTTTGCTTAGCATATTCCACTGCCGTATTCTTTTTGTGAACCTTTTTGCTTTTTACTGAGAAAGTAGAGCTGTGCTTTGCACCAGTAATTACCTGTGCTTTGGATTGTTGGCAGCGGTTGGCTGGTTCCCTGGAATAAGAGTTCAGTTAGTTGTCACCAAGCTAACCAGAAGTTTAGAGTTCTCACATAATATTGTTAGTTTCCAGGCAGTAGAGATGGTTCCGTAGAGTAATGGAAACGAACACCATGTTTCTGTTGTCTGAGCCATGAATGTATATTTGATCGACAGGCTAATTTGGAAAATGCTAATCATAGAAAAATTCACTCTCCTAGTGAATAAACTCACCTTTCTTAAAACAAACGCCCATGTAAGATTTGTGATACTGCCATGCTGCTGCCGCTGCTAAGTCGCCTCAGTCGTGTCCGACTCTGTGCGACCCCATAGACGGTAGCCCGCCAGGCTCCCCCATCCCTGGGATTCTCCAGGCAAGAACACTGCAGTGGGTTGCCATTTCCTTCTCCAATGCATGAAAGTGAAAAGTCAAAGTGAAGTCGCTCAGTCATGTCTGACACCCAGCGACCCCATGGACTGCAGCCCACCAGGCTCCTCCGTCCATGGGATCTTCCTGGAAAGAGTACTGGACTGGGTTGTCATTGCCTTCTCCGGATACTGCCATAACTTTCCTTTAAAAACATGAAATATCCTGATGGTTGTGAAAGGAGTTGGAGCGGTCGGTATCCTTAAATTCTTTTTATCAGTGAAGGCCCGTGAGCAGTTCACGAAATGCCTGTGCCCAGGCCCCTCCAGACCAACTCCAGTCTCGTCCTGGGAGTCTTGGCCTGGGAGACTCCCCAGTGTGATTCTAATTGGGAGACAAGATTGAGGGCCACCATCTAGCCAAAAGGGGTCTAGCCTGACCAGAATCGTTGTCATATCATGAACATATACTTGGGTCATCGATCACTGGTTCCACTCTCAGCCAGATCTGTGCCTTGGTCTCCTCCAGTCCAAGATGAGAGTCAGGGCCATGCTCTGAGGCCTTCCTTCTCCTAAGCGCCATTTGACCTCGTGGCTGTAAAGCAGGGTGACTGGCCGTCATGCTGAGAGCCTAGCCTTTGGGACAAGAACAAGAACACCTCCTCGAGCGTGGGCTTGCCTCGCCTGCCCTCCGTGCTCATCCTCTTGTGCCGCTGCTTGCTCTCCTGCTGCTGCTAAGTCGCTTCAGTCGTGTCCGACTCCGTGCGACCCCGTAGAGGGCAGCCCACCAGGCTCCTCTGTCCACAGGATTCTCTCCACCAGACGTCAGATCCCAGACTTGTCCTCCCAAAGCCTGTAGTTTGATAGTAAACAAGTTATCACTCAGTAGTGATCTGATGATTGAAACGTTGGGGAGATCCCACGTGGCACAGCTGAAGTGCGTGCTTTCCACTTGCGCGGCTGTTATGTGCTTGGCCATGTGGCTGTCTGTGCCTGTCCCGAGTCAGCCTGTGGCAGCGTGCTGTCAAAGGTGACACTCCGGCAGCAGAGTTGACAGTTAGGCTCCGCTGCAGCGTGGCACCCCCGCCTGCCCGGACCATTGGCACTTCTCAGCCTAGTGTCGCCGGCTCTCTCGGACTTGAACCGGCCTCACCTTTGCCCGTAAACCTCAAGTGTGGAGAGATCTTAAGCCAATATGGTATGCTTTAGTTTATTTGGGAAAGTTCAGAATGTTCTAAGTTTAAGAAAAGCCCACCTATTACATACGTGCAAAGTTTACAGTTATCCGCCGTTTCCCTAAGTTCAGAATTTCTGGCTCATATACAAACAAACAGAGACTATATTAACGTCCATGAGGTTCTTTTGATCTCTCCTCCCTGTTCCTCTCCCTCACAAGCATTCAATCCCCTTTCCAGCTCAACCCATCAGCACCCTTCATTCATTGCTCAAAGCACGTCTTCTTCGGTGCAGTCGTTTTCAGGACTCTTGTCAGCAACTACAGACATTTCAAGCCCCAAGACAATTACGTAAAGGAACCGGGAAAAAAAAAAGGCTTTGTGATAGAACAGCTAAAGCAGAGGCTGTTTGATTGCAGTGTTTATATTTCAAGCCCTACTCCTTTCTAAAAAGGCCAGCAGGTGACACGGTCCATTCTTTTTGCCGACAGGCCAGCCCCTGTTCTGTGCCGGCCCCGCTCCTGTCACGGCGATGGTGCTGTGCACGTCAGTGTGTGTTGGGGGTGGGCTGGGGAGTCGCCTCCTCGGTGCATGTTTTCTGCACACAATTGTTTGGACCCGTTTCAAGGGCTGAGGAGTGCTAGTCGTTCAAAATACAATTCAGTTGCGACAGAGAATTTTTTCCTTTGTAAATACTAATCAGCACATGGAGACGCTGGCACTTAATGAAACTATAAGTGACTCTGCTCTGTTCTCTGAGCTGCTGCTGCTAAGTCACTTCAGTTGCGTCCAACTCTGTGACCCCATAGACGGCAGCCCACCAGGCTCCCCCGTCCCTGGGATTCTCCAGGCAAAAACGCTGGAGTGGGTTGCCATTTCCTTCTTCAATGCATGAAGGTGAAAAGTGAAAGGGAAATCGCTCTGAGCAGTGATGGGCTATACCATGGCCATACCGGGATGGGTTACCATTCCCTTCTTCAGGGGAATCTTCCTGATCCAGGGATCGAACCTATAACACTATAAAAGAATGTGATTTTAGACTCCACTACTTAATGTAAGTAAAATACCTGGTTGATAGGTTTACAGCAAAAGCTGTCAGTCTATATACTTCTGAACTGAAAGTTCAGGAAACAAAAGCTTTTTTTTTTTTTAACGTTGGGAAGGTTCAGTACTTTTCCTTTCATTACTAATTTCAGCAGGTGCAATATGTAGTTCCCATGTGTAATCATAATTAACACCAGAGAAAAAGGTGTTGAGGTTGGCCTGAATTCAGAATTGAAAGACAAAAATGTTATTGGATTCAGAAAGCTAATATTGGAGTTTTTTTTTTCATTCAACAATAGCTTGTTTTACTTTGTCACCTTTATCATTTTTGTTAAATTTTCTGCTTTACCTTACTGATAATAAAATAGTTTCTGTTCATTTACATGAGTTGCTTTCTGTGTAATATATACCATTTCATCATTTTACAAGAACTCTAAGAAATTGGTACTGTTATTCCCATTCTACAGATGTGAAAACTGAGGCCAGGAGAGGCCAAGAAACCTGTCCCAGGTCACATAGTAAGTGCTGGCCCTATGATGCAAACCTGCTTTCGTGTTAATTGCTCAATCATTTCTGACTCTTTGCGACCCCATGGACCGTAGCTCACCAAACTCCTGTCCATGAAATTCTCCAGGCAAGAATACTGGAATGGATAACCATTTCCTTTTCCAGGGGATCTTCCTGGCCCAGGGATCAAACCCCACTCTCCTACATTGCACAAAACTGGTTTTAGCCAACTCCAAAGCCTGTTCTGGAATCATCTTACAGTATGCAGTAATGCATGTGAATTTTTCGTATCTTTCACATCTTATTTCAGCCCTAGGATAGCTCTATGAATAAAGTTCTTTTATCCACAGGAAACTGAGGTTCAGATGAATTACAACTCTGTTATTCTCTCAGCCATTTATTTATCTTTAACAGATATATTTGAGTGCTTTTGGGACATCAGTTGCAGCCCTGATGACATTCTTGGGTTCAAGCAGAAGGCAGTACCTGGGTGCTGGAGCCAGACAGACCTGGACCTAAATCCTGGCTCCATCACTTCACTCATTTATTCATTCATTCAACTCAGTCACTCCTTCCTTCAGTCATTCATTCATTCACTCATTCAACAAGTGTTTTTTAAGATAATGTTTGAATTTTATTTTTATTATTGTCATTGAATTTATGCATTTTGATACATTTTTTAATTTAATTTTTTAAAATATAGTAATACATTCACATTGTTCAAAACCCAGAAAGTATTAAAAGGTATATAGTGAAAAGTCTTTCTCCAATCCTTGATAGTCCGTCCTCTCAAAAGTAACTATGATTTTTGGTAAACTTTCTGCTTCCGGAGTTTCTATATGCATATTTGAATATAACATGGGTATTTCACTAGACTTTCATCTCTTTGCCCTTGACACACTAAAGTTGCATATTTGTTTACTGTTCTGTATCTTGATGTTTTCCCCACATAACGGTATAGCTTGGAGATGTTTCTATAATGGTACACAGAAAGGTCTCATTTTTTCCTGCTGTATAGTATTCCATTGCACACATACTATGCTTTGTTTAACCAGCCCCTATTGGTAGATATTTGGTTTGTTTCCTAATTTTTCCTGTTACACATAACTTTTCCATGAGTCAGTTCAGATGGGTGGCAGAGAATTCGTCTAGTCAAAGGGCATATTCATTTTAACACGTGTTTCTCAGGGCCTGCTGTGTTCTGAGCACTGTGCTGGTGGCAAGGCCCTCTGTAGGACCCCAGATGAGTCAGTCAACCTCCCCAGGCCCCCAGTCTGCCAGTTGCAGAAGGAGGACAGTAATCCCACCCCCACAGTCTCGGTGAGGTCATTGTGAGAGGTCACAGCCCTTGGTGAATGACAGACAGCAGCCCTCCTCCTGGTGCTGACAGGCCAGCAGGGAAGACACGTGATTTGTTTTTTAATTGTGTATGCTATGTAAATACAGCCTAAGGGCTTCCTGGGTTTCACAGATGACTCAGTAGTAAAGAACTTGCCTTCCAGTGCAGGAGATATGGGTTCGATCCCTGGGTCAGGAAGATGCCCTGGAGAAGGAAATGGCAACCCACTCCAGTATCTTTGCCTGGAGAATCCCACGGAGAGAGGAGCATGGCGGGCTACAGCCCATGTACTTGCAAAGAGCTGGACACAACTGAGCACATATACACACACACACATGCAAGGGCTTAACAGATCCATAACAAACCACCTGTCCTTGGGCAAGATGTCCACCCAGACCTCTGCCGCTTCATCTATGAAGTGAGCAGGTTGAGCTGGATCAGCTCAGTGGGGTTGCTTCTGGCTCTTCCATTGGTGGAGTGCGGCCCCTTTGCCCCTTGCTACCCCAAAGGATTTCCCCAGCAGGAACTGGCTCAGCAACAGAATGTTCCCTAGTGTAACCGTGACTCTAGTTCTCTTCCATCCGGCTTTCCAGCCTCGCACCTGTAGGGGAGACAGAACCCTGCCTCTGCCTGTCCTAGGTTTTCAGCTGTGACTCTTTCAGAAAAAGATGGATCACAAGAGAAAAACAGTTATTAACGCATGCAGCATGCATCAGGGGGGAGAACCCTCAGCACGACAACGTGGAGACTTAGAACTTGGCTTGTACAGCCTCTTCAACAAAGAATAAATTGATAAGAGAAAGGGTAGGAGGGAGGGAAGCCATTTCAGGCTTCCAGCTCGCTGCAGGGAAGTCAGTTCGTGGGAGGAAGCTGATGGGCACTTTGGGACACTCCTCCATGAGATTCTGGAACGTCTCCATTAAGAGGGTCATTTATATCCTACCTTCAGGCAGGAAAGAGAGGGAAGATGGAGGTTTCCTGCATATGTGCTTTGTAACTGCCTTCAGCTCCAAATAACTTTTATGTTGAAGAGGCATACTTGGGGGGCGGGTGACATTCTGGCTTCCCCATCCCCACACTCCTGCCTTACCCTGCAGTGGTCCCTGGGAAGCCTGTCTGCCGGTTTATGGAAGAGAGAAGGTCAATTTCGGTCACTTAACGCTTGTGTCTGTAATTGGTCTTGGAAGTTTCATTGCTCCAAGAGGAACATGTGTCAGAGACACTCTACTTGACCCCACAGCCGATTCTGTCCAGTTGCCATTTGAGAGTTTGCCAGAGGTTTATCCTTACAAAGCCAGAACATTTGAGTGCATCTTTTCTTTTTTTTTAAAGTTTGTCCATTACTAGGGGCTTTTACAGATCTCCTGATACTCATTTATTATTGACAGGGTGACTGTATGCTCCATTTGCCCATCTCGTCCCACAAAGGTAGTAGTCCCCTCTTTCATCTGAAGTTTGAGTGATCACTTATATACGTACTTAGTATTTATACAGTTCATGATAAACACCCTATTAGTGCTTACTGTTGGCCAAATATTTTATGTACATTGTTAGATTTCATCCTTCTTGTGCTTAGTTGCTCAGCTGTGTCTGACTCTTTGCAGCGCTATGCCCTGTAGCCTTCCAGGCTTCTCTGTTCGTGGGATTCTCCAGGCAAGAATGCTGGACTGGGTAGCCATCCCCTTCTCCAGGGGAATCTTCCCAATCCAACATTGCAGGCGAATTCTTTACTGTCTGAGCCACCAGGGAAGCCTACTCATCCTTCTTAACAACCTTCTGTGATAGATACTGTATTTGCCCATTTTATAGATGACAATGTCTTTCTGCTGCCTTTGCAAAGCTAATCAGCACATAGAATCCTGTGGCAACTGGGCATCAGATTCTGGGTGCAGCTACAGAACGATGGCAGACAGGACCTTGGGCTCAAGCCTTCTTCATTTCTGCAGGGAGGAATCAAGGCTCAGAGCGGTGCTGAGGTTTCCTGAGGGGGAATTCACTACATACTAGCAGAACTAGAATTTTCTCCCAGCCCACTAGTTACACTGCTTGTCTGATTTCCTGTGCAGTGATGTCCTCCCCTGCCCCATCCCCCAGCCCTCGCTGAGCACGCAGAGCTGTAGTTTAGTCAGCTGAGTCGTGTCAGAATCTTTTGTGACCCCCTGGACTGTAGCCCGCCAGGCTTCTCTGTTCCATGGGATTTTCCAGGCACAAATACGGGAGTAGGTTGCCATCTCCTGCTCCAGGGGGCACCCAGGGCATGTGGATAGTGAGGTGGACATCCAGAGTCTCATTGGCAGGAACAAGAAGAACTGTCACCACGCTACCGTTAGGGGCCCCCAAAGAGCAAGGTATCTGTGGCCGGTCCTGGTGGAGGGGCAGAGGAGATGGTGTCCTGAGAGCTAGTCCCTGGGCTGTTTGAACACCAGCACCCGCCACCAGGGGGAGGTCACTTCACATAAGTTCTGCCATAGAGACTGGTGGTTGCCTTAGACTTTATTTCTGGCATTAAAGACAGAAAGTGCATTTTCAGAGGGGGAACTCCCTCCTTGTGCTGCAGAAGAAGCTATCATAATCATTGGTGTGTAATTGAAACTCGTGAGAGGAGAGACACCCCCTCCCCCCCAGAAAGCTGGCCAAGGGAGGGGACCCTCGCTGCTGCTGGGCAATGGGACCCACTTTGGTTCCAACAGGGAACAAGGATGCTGTGCCTCAAGGAGTGACCCTCCTCTTCCAGCTGCCCCTAGTGAAGGCTGTGACATCCTCCACCCCCTGCTCTGATCTGTGTTTACTTGTTCAGACGGTGACTCAAACTATCAGGTGACTAAAACTATTGGCATAAAGAAATACAAAGAGAGCTCACTCAGAGGAAGCAGGCACTTCACTGCAGAGATAAGGGCAATTTTCTGAGCTGGCTTCTGCCATTAGGTTGCTACAGAGATTAGTTTTCAAAGGCAAAGCTCATGCTGCTGCATAGGTTGCCAGACCCCTGTGGTGACCCCTGTTCTCCGAGGAACTATCTGCTGCCCAGGCGACAGGGTAACAGTGTTGTTCTGGGCTGAAGTCAGGATTTGGGACAGTTCGGGTAGGTCTCAGCTCTGCTCACACAGCCACCTTTCCATCCTAAGGTGCAGATCTCAGACGGTGATGGAGAACCCTCAGGTCGGGGTGAGCTGACTGTTGTTGCTCAGGCGCTCAGTCGTGTCCGACTCTTTGTGACCCCGTGGACTGTGGCACGCCACGCTTCCCTGTCTTTCACCATCTCCCAGAGTTTGCTCAGACTCACGTCCATTGAGTCTGTGATGCCATCCAACCACCTCATCCTCTATCACCCGGTTCTCCTGCCCTCAATCTTTCCCAGCATCAGGGTCTTTTCCAGTGAGTCGGCTCTTCCCGGCAGGTGGCCAGAGTATTGGAGTTTCAGTTTCAGCATCAATCCTTCCAGTGAGTATTCAGGGTTGATTTCCCTTTGGGTTGACTGGTTTGATCTCCTTGCTGTCCAAGGGACTCTCAAGAATCGTCTCCAGCACCACAGTTCGAAAGCATCAATTCTTCAGCACTCAGCCTTCTTTATGTTCCAGCTGACTATAAAATCCTAAAAACAGACCACTCACCAGCAATACTCGCTGGCTTACAGTTTATGAACTGGCCAGGAAGCCCTTGCAGACATCTGGCAACACCTCTCCCTCTCTGGAGCAGCCCCACTGTAGGTGTATCCTTCAGACTCAACCACGTGCTTGACCCTGACACAGCATTTCCAGAGCTGTTCTCATTTTTCACATCAACTCTGAATTTGTGTATTTCTTCCCAGTGACTTATAAGTTTTCAGGGCACACTTGGACTCCAGTGTGTTCTGTTACTTGTTATTTCCTTGATATACCTTGGGAAATACCATCACCGAATGGTCAGATAGTCTATAACCTCCACATTCAGAGTATTCCCGTTACTTGGAACACATTTAAGATAATGACCTAGTTCTCACGACTGTGAACATGCCTGAGACGGTGGCATAGATGAGTTGGGTGGGCGTAGAGAGGTTATATGTTTGGGGGGTGACTTCCTGCATTTATTGGAGGGTAGCTGTGCAGAGGCCCAAATAGAGTCCAATGTGCTATATCCGTGGCTTGGAATGAAGCAGCAACAGCCAACCTGTGGCTGAGATCGTGAGCACATTCTTTATCTTATATCATAAAACAAGGGCTGGGTGGTCCTTTACCCTACTAGGATACGGCGAGAATGAAATACAGCAAGGCCATGTTTATGATAATGCTTGAAGGCAGAACATACCCTGAAATTATCTGCTTAGTCTTTATCAAGGACTTTATTACTTACTTTATGATCAGAGGTTTTGTATTGAATCAGTTCAGTTCAGTTCAGTTCAGTTGCTCAGTCATGTCCAACTCTTTGCCACCCCATGGACTGCAGCACACCAGGCTTCCCTGTCCATCACCAATTCTCGGAGCTTACTCAAACTCACGTGCATGGAGTCGGGGATGCCAATGTATTGAATAGCCATTTCATTTTTATTTCATTTTCCTTTATTTTCCTCCTCTGTTTTCTCTCCTAGATAGCACAGGGACCACACTGGGAGGATTACTTACTTGCGGGCTTTTTCTTGCCTGTTGTTCACTTTATTTTAATGGCTTAGCCAAGAGTGAAAGTGTGCAAAAGAGAACGCAGGCATTACCCCAAGAACGCCCACCTTCTTTATGGATAAATGCCTGCGTTCCTTTAGGGCTTCTCGGGTGAAGAATCCTCCTGCCAATGCAGGAGACACAGGTTCAATCCCTGGGTCGGGAAGATCCCCTGGAGAAAGAAATGACAACCCACTCCAATATTCTTGCCTGGGAAGTCCCATGGACAGAAGAGCCTGCTGGGCTTCAGTCCATGGGGTCGCAAAAGAGTTGGGCATGACAACAACCTACTTTGGTATTGTGTGTGTTAAAAAAAAAAAGCACAGAGTCAGACAGTTGAGCGACTGAGCACAGCACAGACATGTTACAGGAGCAGTAACATGCAGTAGTTACGAGGGTGGACTCCAGAGTCAAGTCGGTCTGCACTGTGAGACCTTGGTCAAGGACGTTATCTTCCCTGTGCTTCAGTCCCTTTGTAAAATGGGGTAATAAAAGTACAAGATGAAAAGAGCATATAAATACAGAGCTAAGAATAATACCTTCCAACTGTGAGCAGTTTTATTTCAGTGGTTACTAAAATGCAAAGACTGTTGTATCTGAGATTGCTCGCTGCGTAATCCTGTGCCCAGGACAGTGTCTGCCACCAGGTCTCCCACATTGCAGGCAGACGCTTTACCTTCTGAGCCACCAGGGAAGCCCCAATAAATATTTGTGCAGCAGTGAAAATAAAGCATTGACATTATAAGGAAAGCATTGCTCTCTTAAGTTCGTTAAATGTTAAGCCTTATTTTCCCAGGAGTAATTTTAGGCACCTCCAGATGCTGCCTACATTATCTTAGCCCAGTAGGTTCTGCTGGGCTTCCCAGGTGGCTCAGTGGTAAAAAATCTGCCTTCCATGCAGGAGACTCGAGTTCGCTCCCTGGGTCAGGAAGATCCCCTGGAGTAGGAAATGGCAATGCACTCCAGTATTCTTGCCTGGAAAATTCCATGGAGAGAGGAGCCTGGCGGGCTACCATCCACAGGGTCACAGAGAGTCACACATGACTGAGCACACAGAGGCTCTGCAGCTTTAAAATTGTTGCATGCGCACATGTGTGTGTGCATGTGTGTGTGCGCACACACCCACACCTGTATGAAATTGACAGGCTTAGATTTTCCTCAACATTTAGGCTACTGTTGTGAAACGTATTATACCAGAAGACTGCCCTGGCTTGTTATCACTTGTAATGCTTAGAAAACCATGTTTTAACGTGATTGAGTGTTGCCACAATGTTGAAAACAAAGAAAACTATAAACACTTAAAAAAATAAGTCAGTAAGATAATGGACATAAAAACCATCAATTTTATCTGAAACAAAATCATTATTGCTGATGAAAAGAAATCCTAGGCTTCTCCACACACACACATACAATCCTGTATTTGAAAAATATACTGTCATCTTTGCTGGTGAGGTTTTCCCCCCTCCCTCCATCCCTCCCTTCTTCTTTCTCTCTCTCTCCGCTTCCCTCCCCTCCCTTCCCTCTCCTTTTCCTTAGAATGCCTTTTTGAGGACACATAGATCTTTTCAGAAATGCATTGTCACCTGCTGAATCCCACATGCTAGCTAGCCTCTGGCCTCCTTGATAGAAGGGAGCAGGTCATTCTTTGCCAAATCTCGTCCGAAGGGGGCAAAGTCAACTTGTGAGCTTCTTATCTCTGAACACTGCTGCCCTGGTTTCCATCAGATTGTGCCAGGAAAGATGACCTTCCTTAATGAAATGTATGCTGTCTGCTTAGTACTCAGTAGCCTGCTGTGCTTTTAATTACATGAACCAGTCTTTAAAAACTTGAGTCTTATCCCTGGAGCAGCATGGCACCCACAGTCTGTCCCCAGGTCAGCCATTCCAGATGGTTACATCAGAGAGCGGCACCCGTGGGGGCTGAAGATTGGATCGAAGGGCTTTAGCACAGTGTGGTCTGGGCTCGTAGTTCTTGGAACGCTTTCTTTTTTTTTTTTTAGAATTCCAATTTTATTAGAGAATGTATCTAAAATACAATATTTATTAAGTTATATTATTTGAATGGAAATATACTCTGTATCACAACTATAACAATTTTTATAGATAATTCATTTATATCTCTATAGTTCAAAAGTCACTAAATCATAGTGTAATTAAGATACCATTGCTACAAATATATACGAATTTAAAGTTTTTCTTTATTATACCATCTTGGAATCACAAACATTTATCTGATTTACATTACATAGATCAAGACTATTTTGCCTGATTTATATTCCACAGTTCAATTTATCCTCATATATAGATTTGCACTCAATAATCCTACCTTCTTATATTTTAAAAATAGCATTTTACTGAACCATCGTGAGTGCTCATTACCCCACATTCTGTGAGCAAAATCAAGGTTCTTATATTCTCTGTCACATAAAGGCTACTATCATAAGCAAAGCACCAGTCACAGCAAATCTGTCAATCATGACAGTTGGTCTAGGTTTTCACATTTTAGTAGTAAGCACGTCAGGTGAGATATGAAGGGTCTAGAAAGCCAGATGCAAAGCAGCGAGGGCCCAGTTCACCAAGGTGGGCTTGTGCTAAGCTAAAGAGAGGCCCAAAGGCTCTCCCCTGGACGCCACCCCGGGGCCGCCTTATTTGGGGAAAACTCTGACTTGTCTGTTTTTCAGCGGCTGAGCCGGATACCAGTTGGCCAACATCAGGAGTTCAGGCTCACCCTCCACGTTGAAGTTAAGAGTACGGAATTTCAGCATCTGCTGACTGCTAACAGAGATGGGTTTGGAGTGCTTTCTTTGTGCTTTCAGTCCAGGATAACTCAGCCTTCATCCAGCCTTCCAGTCAGACTTTAGCAAGAAGTTACTCACCGTTGTATTTACGTCTACACTGTGCCCGGGTGTTGCTGTTCAGTCGCTAAGGCGTGTCTCACTCTTTGCCCCCGCCCCCTGCCCCCATGGACTGCAGAACGTCAGGCTTCCCTGTCCTTCACCATCTCCTGGAGCTTGCTCAGACTCATGTCCATCGAGTCAGTGGTGCCATCCAACCATATCATCCTCTGTCGTCCCCTTCTCTTCCCACCTTCAATCTTTCCCAGCATCAGGGTCTTTTCCAATGAGTCAGTTCTTTGTATCAGTTCTTCTTTGTGCTTTGAAGATTAATTCTTTATAAAATTTACATTTGGTCATTAAAATAAAAGCACTGATTGAAAATATCTCATCCTTTTCTCTCATTCTGTTTCTTAGAAATAACCTCTAGGTTTTATTGTACTCTTTCATATATAGTCTATATACACCATGTGTATGTATTTATAAATATCATATTATATACACTCTTTTGCTACTTGCTTTCTTAAAATATTGGACATCTTTCAATAGACTCAATGCATGTCTTTTGATAACTGCCTTGCATTTCTTAATAAGAATGCAATGTAATTTAACCAGCAATTCTTTTTTCCGTTTTTGTTAGACGTTTGGCCATGCCATGTGGCCTGACCAGGGATCAAACCCATGCCCTCTGCAGTGAGAGTTCAGAGTCTGAGCCGCTAGACCCCTAAGGAAGTCCCAGCAGTTCCTACTGGTGAACATTTATTTTGTTTCTAGGTTGGGTATTTTGGTTTTGTTTTTTCTTATTATGAGGAGCATCCTTACACAGACCTCCCTGAGTGTCCATGGGGGACCATTCCAGGACGGACGGTTACCAAAATCTACAGAAGCTCGAGTCTTTTATGGTAAATGACGTCATATTTGCACATAACCTTTGCAGTGTAAACACTCTGCATGTGTGCATACTTAGTCGCTCAGTTGTGTCCAACTCTTTGCAACCCTTTGGACTGTAGCTCGCCAGGCTCCTCATTCCATGAGATTCTGATGAGAATGAGGAGAATACTGGGGTGGGTTGCTCTTTTCTTCTTCAGGGGATCTTCCAACCCAGGGATCGAACCTGGGTCTCCTGCACTGGCAGGAGGATTCTTTACCCTCTGAGCCACCAGGAAAGCCCCTACAAAGAGTGAAAGCAAAACGCAACGACCAAACCTTGTTGATATTTTGAGTGAGATTCCTTTGGGTTGATAGTTACTTTGGGATAATTGACATCTTTATATATTATGTTGTTATAATGTTGTTCTGGGCTTCACTGATGGCTCAGATGGTAAAGAATCTGCCTGCAATGCGGGAGACCCAGGTTCGATCCCTGGATTGGGAAGATCCCCTGGAGGATGAAATGGCACCCCACTCCAGTATTCTTGCCTAGAGAATTCCATGGACAGGAAGCCTGGCAGGCTACAGTCCATGGGGTTGACAGAGTGGCTAACACACAGTGTTGTTCTACTCACTTAAGCCATCTTTTATGCCATTTGTGCAGGTTTGGCATCTTCCGTACGCATGTATATATTCTTCACATAGATCGCCTATATATTTCTTTAGTTTGTTTTTATGTTTTAGATTTTCCAGTGAAAATATTTCCATGTAAGCTTAAGAAATATATTAAAATATGAGATCTCCGTTTCCATTATATGTCCTTCTCCTTTCATGTAAAGGGATTGTTGTTTCCTGCATATTGATTTTGTAACCCTCTGCCATACTAAAGCCTCTTATGGTTTCTTCTGCATTTTGCAGGTGTTAAATCACATCATCTGCAAATAGTGACAGTCTTGCCATCCTCTTTATAATACTTCTGTTTTCTTCTCTTATCCACACGGCACTTGGACACTAGATTACAGGAGCAGCAGGTGTCATCTTTGTTGTGGCCTGCCTTGAGGGCAATGTGCTGGTGTTCCACCATTGACCTTAACCTTGGCCAGGCAGTGTGGTGTTTTAACTCACCTCTGGTATCTCTGACAAATACTTGCCTGTCCTAGACCCGGTTATCCACAACAGATACACCCAGCTGTCTCATTGCTTTTCTCTTGCGTAGCACTCAGTTCTCCTTCTAAGGAAGTGACTTCAGCCTTTTGGCCAAAGTCATCATTTTCCAGTAGTTCACCAGACTGACCAACAACGCAAAGGAAAAGAGGAAAGGCACTGGCTTTGTGTTCTCTAGGTCTCTTAGAAAACACGGATCCATTCCTTTGGCCACACATGCGAATCTACAAAAAAGGTAATATTGTAGACGTCAGGGAACTTGATACTTGTGGGCACTGTTGACAATGGGATGCCCCCAAATGTTCCCACGGCAAGACTGGAAGAGCCCACCGTGTGACCTGGCGTACTGTTGGGATTGTGGCAAACAAGCAATTTAAGGGTATGATTCCTACCAGGACAATTAATGACCACACTGAGCATATTAGGCTTTCTAAGAGTCTAGATAGCTTCCTGAAACATGGGAAGGGAAATGATTGGGAAAAGAAAGCCAAAGGGCAAGATACTTGGGTTTAATTGAAGCTCCAGCTGGTTCCACCCAGAGAAACACACTTTATAGAAACCTGCAAAAAAGGAGCTTGAGCTGCTGGAACCCATTCGCTATGAATTCATTACATAATAGGTGTGAAAAAATAAAAGTTCTCTGGACTATAAAAAACAAAGAAAAAGAAGTGACCTCAAGAACGTTAAAAGCATTTTTATTGTAGTATTGTTGATGTACAATATTATATAAGTGTACAATGTAGTGATTCACAATTTTTGATGATTATACTCCAATTGTACTTATTATAAAGTATTGGCTATATTGCTCATGTTATAAAATATATCCTCATAGCTTATTACTTTTATACATGATAGTTTGTACCTCTCAATCCCCTATACCTTTACTGCTTCTGCCTCTGTCCCTCTCCCCACTGGCAACCGCTAGTTTGTTCTCTGTATCTGGGATTGGTTTCCGTTCTGTTATATTCACTAGTTTAACTTTCAGATTCCACATGTAAGTGATACACAGTATTTCTGTCTGACTTAATTCACTTAGTGTTAAGTGACTTACCCTGCAAGTTCATCTGTGTGGTTGCAGATGGCAAAAATGTCCTTCCTTTTTGTGGCTGAGTAGTATTCCATGGTATACACACGCACCGCATCTTTCAAGAACACTTTCTGGACCTTGTGTCTTTGTCCGCACAGTCTGGATGCTGCTGATGGAGCGCCCTGTGTTGATGGAAATCTTCTGTGTCTGCTCTGTCCCACATGATCGCCGCTGAGCATCTGAGACGTGGCTGTGCCTGTGAAGCTAAATTTTATTTCATTTAAATTAATTAATTTAATTAAAATTAATTTAAATCATGATCAACTATTGAGCACTTAAAATGCAGCTAGTGCTGCTAAGGAACTGAGTTCTTAATTTTGTATAAGTTTATTTTTTTTATTTTTTCATGTTATGTTATGCTGCGTGGCACATGGGTTCCCAGTTCCTCAACCAGAGATTGAACCTGTGCTCCTTGCAGTGGGAGCATGGAGTCTTAATGACAGGACCGCCGGGAAGTCCCTTAGTTTAGCTGAAAGAGCCACATGTGGCTGTTAGGTCCAGCACTGGGCAGCACTGGCTCTTCAGCCCTAAACAGCATGAAAGCCTAGGACGTGAGCACAGAAAGGACCTGGCGGCTCCCGCTGTGCCCCGAGAGGTGGGGGCTGGCCTCAGATCCTCGCACGGCAAGTTCATGATTAAACAGAAGAAGCCAGGCTCCCCGTTCTTGTCTCTGGCTTTTCTCACTGTGCTTGACCCTCCTCTTAACTCCTCACTTCCCACGTCCCTTCTTCCTATGACAGCCGAAGTCCCGGTGTGTACCGACTTACACACCTTTGATAAACACATCTTAACCCACTGACTTCTCCACTAAGTCTGGAGGAGTCTGGCTTCCGGGCTGGTGCAGATATAGAATTTTCAGCTCTGTGGTCTTTCCCTGCAGGGCCAAGGCTCTCTCGTGAGAAGGGCAGGTGCAGTGGGTCCAGGCGCTGTGTCTGGCCTCTCTGCCGGTGGGATCAGAACATCCTTAAACTACCTGAGGATGTCTGAGATGCTCCGGCATCCTCAGGAACACCCGTTCTGTGCCCTTTCAGTTCACGTTGTCTTCTGGTCCCGTCCTTAAAAGATTGTAAACCTCAGTGCTTCCAGCATGACAGCAGGGCATTGCTTCTTGCCCCTTGGCTAATCTAAACCCTAAGAGAACTCAGGTCCTGCAAGTCAGGGAGCGGGATAACGAAAGCAGAGCCTTCGAGAAGGCCCTCAACCGGGGACTCCAGGGCAGAGGGAGGACCTCTGAGTCTTGAAGGGCCCCGCGGCCTTGCTGTTGGGGCACTTGTAATTCTTCCCGCCTCTGCCAGCCCTTTCTTTTCCCTGGGGGTTCCTGGTCAGTCACTCAGGGTCACTGCTGGGGTCCTCCTTAGCTGGCTCCTCTAGCCACTCATTCAATGGAGGCAGGAGGGACCCACCCAGGAAGGAACTCTTTAAAAAAAAAAAATTGTTGACATACAGTTGATTTACAGTGATGTGTTAGTTTCAGGTGCATAGCAAAGTGAATCAGCTCTATATATTATATACATACATGGAGGTGGCAGTTTAGTCATTAAATCACGTCTGACTCTTGCAACCCCTTAGACTATAGCCTACCAGGTTCCTCTGTCCATGGGATTTCCCAGGCAAGAATCTTGGAGTGGGTTACCATTTCCTCCTCCAGGGGATCTTCCCGACCCAGAGATCAAACCCCATGTCTCCTACATTACAGGCAGATTCTTTTTTTTTTAGGAAAGTTTGTTCACTCATTTATTCTTGTAGATCGTAAAATGCCACTATTTTAAAACTATCTGATTAGGTTTCCAAGAAAAATCTGAGACATCCCATGTATCACAACCTTTCCTAAATATAGCACAGAGACTTCAATTTCTTGTAAAACAATGGTTCACCAAAAGGAACCATCAAGTGTCCATTTAACTAAATTTTGCTTTACTATATTAAAACATACCAGAATTTTTATACTTTTTTCATTCTGTTGGGAAGGTTTATATGCAGATATGGATGCAGATTCTGATAGGGATGCTTTAAAAAATTACCCAATTTAAACTCCTTAATTTGTCTAATTAATTACAAAATTACTTAACTTGAAAGGTTAAGACTTAAATTTTCAATCTAAGTTAAAGTTATTTCTTATATTGTTCAAAATGATGTAATTCCAGAACATGGACTTATCCATGTATTTACCAAAACAAAAACCACTACAAAAAATTAACTCCCAATCCATTTACATATGTCTCTTATGTATACACATATAAAAAACTTAGAATGGTCCTCAGGCATATATGAGTTAAATGCAAATTCTAAATTCTGATTGAGTAATGACTATGGAGATTTCCTCCAACATTTAGAAAAACTGTTCTGTAATGCTGAGGAAATAATATACCATGGTATCAAATTCTTTTCCTATTGAAGGAGGCAACTACAGAAAGCTTTTATTTGTTCAAAGTAACCAGTGCTACAGATGAAAAAAAAAAAAAACCCAATGTAACTTCCCCAATATTACTTCAAAACAAACATATCAAACCTGATTTTCATTAGAATGTTATTTATTCACACTAATAAATAAAAAACCAAGACCCACATTTATATATATATATATATATATATATATAAATATATATAAAAGGCAATGCAGATAATTATTGAGCCTCATCTTCTGGACAAGAATGCCGAGTTAGTCTCTCTTCATAAAAAGCAATTACAGCTTGAGGACGCTTCATATTTGCCTCTTTAGCCAGTGCCAACTCCGCCTCCTCGGAATCTTTCCATTTCAGGAGGAGTGAATTCTCCACTGCTGTCTGTGGCACCAATTACTTGTTCTGGATCAAGACCTCTGGCAAAACCTCTCGGTTTATCAGCAGCATCTCTTTTCTTCTTTGGTTTGCTATCATCAGGTTCACTGTCGGACAAAGATTTTCTTTTTGTTCCATCTTTTTCTTTACCAGCTTTTTGAGAATTAGATGCTTCAGTTAACTCTGGACAATCTAAATTTTCTTCAGGTTCCCAAGTACTGTCTGCATCTGTAAACCCCTTCCACTTCAGGAAATACTCCGCCTTCCCATTCACTACATGGCGGTCCAGTACTTTTTCTACTACAAATTCTTCAGGTTCTGCCTCTTCAACTTTTTTACTCTTTCCATTTTGCTTCTTTCCCATGTTTTGCAATGTAGTTTTATTGGAGGCCATTTTTTTTTTAATTTTTATTTTTACTTTATTTTACTTTACAATACTGTATTGGTTTTGCCATACATTGACATGAATCCGCTACGGGTGTACATGAGTTCCCAATCCTGAACCCCGCTCCCACCTCCCACCCCATATCATCTCTCTGGATCATCCCCATGCACCAGCCCCAAGCATCCTGTATCCTGTATCGAACATAGACTGGCGATTCGTTTCTTACCTGATAGTATACATGTTTCAGTGCCGTTCTCCCAAATCATCCCACCCTCTCCCTCTCCCTCAGAGTCCAAAAGTCCGCTCTACACATCTGTGTCTCTTTTGCTGTTGGAGGCCATTTTTTATTGCAGACTTGAAGAGCTATTATTCACCACCTCTGAGCTGCTCCGGGTCCTGGGTCTGCGGTGTCTCCGGCCCTGGCGCCTCAAGCTCCAATCACACGCGAGGGGCTACAGGCAGATTCTTTACCGCTGAGCCCCCAGGGAAGCCCATACATACACATATATCTACTCTTTTTTTTTTCTTAGATTCTTTTCTCATATAGGCCATTAGAGTGTTGAGTAGCGTTCCGTGTGCCCTACAGCAGGTCCTTATTAGGTACCTCCTTTATTTGTGGTAGTGTGTATGTGTTGATCCCAAATATTCCAATTTATTCCTCCCTGCCCCTTTACTGGGCTTCCCCCTGGGGGCTCAGACAGTAAAGAATCACCTGCAGTGTGGGAGACCTGGGTTTGATCTCTGGGTTAGGAAGATCCCCTGGAGAAGGGAAAGGCTACCCACTCCAGTCTTCTGACCTGGAGAATTTCATGGACTGTGTATAGTCCACGGGGTCGCAAAGAGTCGGACACAACTGAGGGACTTTCACTTCACATGTATATATATTATCATCTTAGAAAGGCTTCCCTGGTGGCTCAGCTGGTAAAGAATCCTCCTGCAAATGAGGGAGACCTGGGTTCGATCCCTGGGTTGGGAAGATCCCCTGGAGAATGGAAAGGCCACCTTCTCCAATATTCTGGCCTGGAGAGTTCCATGGACTGTATAGTCTTGGGGTCACTGGAAGGAATTCTCCCCTTTCTCTGGTCACGGTCAGCTTAGCTGTTAAGAGTACAGGACTGCCTGGGGTCCAGCCCAGCTCTGCCCCTCCTTCCACGAGGCTGGGCCACGCTCCACCTGGTCTGTGCCTCGACTTGCCTGCCTGGAAAATGGGGTGATCACCCTCAGGGCCCCTCCCAGGGCTCCCAGTGAGAAGCGTGTGAGTCCCTAGATGGAGCGAACTTAGAGGGCCTGCCTTGCCAGGACACCCTCCACAGAAAGACATGATGACTGTCCCCATTATGAGGGCAGGTAACACACCCCCAGGCCCAGTCCCCCTCTGCCCTTCCAGGGAAGCTCTAGATGCTGACAGATTTGGGGAGCACTGCCTGGAAGTACATGGATGGCTGAACCCCCTGGCCCCAGAGAGTCTCCTTTCCCAGTTGCATCACACATACAACCCAGCTTGGCAGAGGGGTGGCTGGTGTATCTGACCGTGGGTCCCAGGCCCCTTGGGGTGGTTTGTCCTGCCCCTATGACCCCCGTTGGAGTTGTTGGGGTGTCAGCTCCTCAGGCGGGAGGAGGGCCTGCCTCCCAGAAGCCTGATCACACCCCCCACCATGTTTCTCTTTCTTGGCCCAGGCTTCCACGTGGCTCTGATGACGGTACCCGCCCGCAGAGCCTGGCCCCCATGAGCTGGAATTTGCGATGAATACATGGCTTGTGTACACTCATCGCAGAGTCAGTAATCTGCTAAAAGGTCAAACTCAGCTTGATCAGAACACAGCACATCTAGGATTCTAGTCCTTCTGTGGATGTTGCTCCATTTTTCCCCCCCATGATCAGGGAAAAATCTTGGAGAACTCTCTTAAAAACTGGGTAACTTTTCCTCCCCAATGATCTTTTCCCCTGCCTCTCAGCACCATCCAAAGAAGGGAAATGGAGCCCCGGTGACTTGACCCACTGTCTACGCAGCACCTACTCTGTGCCAATGCCCAGAGCAAGGGACGCACTGGGGGGCGCTGAAGCAAATGTTTATGTGGTGTGTATTCCATGCCAGGCACTGTCGTACATGCTTAGCAATGTGGATGGATTTCATCCTCACACAGACCCAGACCGGAGATGCTGTTCTTGTTCCCATTTGATGGATGCAGTCCCTGAGGCCAAGGAGCCTGCTCATCACTGCACAGCTAAGTTGGGGTGGGGGCAGGACTTGAACCCAGAGTTTGGGTTCTTAACCACTCTCCCCTTACCCCGACCGCCTCTCTGCTCTGGTTCCTCACTTTGCCTGAAGCCAGCATCTCTGGGAAGTACTCACTTGCTGTGTGAAGATGCTGAGGCCTGGAGAGTCAGTGTACAGGCCAGTAGCCTGCCTGGGGTTTGGACGCCACACCCAAGGCCCTGACTGCAAACCCCGCTCCTCCCTGGCACCTAGAGGCTTTGCCAGTCCCAGCCCCTGGACCCTGCCCTCCTCTCCCCTCACATCACCCATCAAGTTGAGTGACTTTAAGGGGCTCCAGGCTCCCCTAAAGGGAGTGCCTCTCTGCTCCTCTCTCCCACAGAACATTCTCATATTCTTTCTTTTTCTCTTTAGCCGCATCTCTGACTACAAAATTGTTCTGTCTTCCCACACACGTGTTGACTGGCCTTGTTTCCTCTGGCTTACTTCTTCTGGACAGTTCTTATCGTTTGCCTGTTCAGCTGCTGGACTGTTTGTTTTAGGCAGGTCCACTGTCCGACTCAAGGGTCAGGACCGAAATTCACCTGAGTCCATCAGTCGATACATAACATCTCTGCCCCTCTTCTGGCCTGCAGTGACTGAAAACAATCATGTGTCCTTGGCGCTGAGTAAGGGGATGAGAAGGTAGATGGTGTCCATCCCCCAGCCTTCCAGCCTCAATCAGAAACCAAGGGTAGGAACTTCTCTGGTAGTGCGGTGGTTAAGACTGCATGCTTCTACTGTAGGGAGTGCGGGTTCAGTCGCTGGTCAGGGAGCTAAGATTCTGTATGCCGCGTGGTGCAGCCAAAAAGAAAAAGGCAACAACATAAACAAAAGACCAAGTGTAGAGTGGCAGTGTTTTCCTTGCATGGAGGGCGAGGCTGCACCTGGTTCCTCCTGTCTGGGTCTGGCATGCAGGAACCTTCCACAGGCATCCATCAAGGGGACAACTGGGCAGCTCCCATGTATTAGATGGGAAGACCCAGGAAGGCAGAAACTGGCCCAGAACTTCCACGAAGGAGAACACCCACAGCAGTTTTCTTCTCAGTTTCCCAGATGTTTCCCCATTTCTGTATTCACCGAACCCTATCTCCTGTTCTGAAAACCATGCACACCTGTTCTCTGGCTACATCTCACTGAGGCCCAGTTCCCCAGCCTCTGGGAGGCTCTGTGTCCACGCCTACAAAACCCACACAGTTATTCCAGTTCAGGCTGCCTCTCCCCCCATCCCTTGTCTAAGAGAGAAGCCGAGTGGGTTCACGCACGAGGACCTTCCCATCCTTACAAGACAGCAGTAACACCAGCCTGCTTAGCATCCCTTCATAACTTCCCTAAAAGGAAGCTTGTGATTTGAGGTCGCACCTCAGCCCATGTCATCAGCCAAATATTATTCGTAATAAGTGTTTTATAATCTGTGATGATGCATCCGGGGATCTGTCCAGCGATGGTGAGCTTTGCATGTGGTAAACACAGGTTGTGCCTTGTCCAGCACTCTGCAAGCACACAGTTGATGGGTGGGAGAGTTCATTTGCTTTGTGTCGAAACACACAAAATTGCCAGTATCTGAGCATTTGTTTTTAATCTAAAATTGTTGATGCTTCACTCTCACACCTCCCTCCAGGATCAGGTTTCTTGTATGAAACTGTCTCAGTGACCTTCTCTGCAACTGGAGCAGGATTGAGGTCCTCATATGAAGACCCGGTCCATGTAAACTTGAGTTAACGTTTTATTGAAATCTAAGTGAAGGAAAATTTAGCTCATTTTGGAGAGAAGCCCAGCCCATCCAGCCCTGTCACGTGACTGCTTGTGGACCCCCTGTGTGCCGAAGGCCCCTCTGCTGAGAACCTGGGGCTCGATCCTGTCTTCATGCCCCTGTGAGTGTGTGCTCAGTCCTTCAGTCTGTCTGACTCTCTCCAGCCCCATGGATGGTAGCCCACCAGGCTCCTCTGTCCACGGCATTCTCCAGGCAAGAATACTGGAGTCGGTTGTCGTTTCCTTCTCCAGGGGATCTTCCTGGCCCAGGGATCGAACCTGCATCTCCTGCATTGGCAGCCGGGTTCTTTAACCACTAGGGCCACCAGGGAAGCCACTTTTCATGCTCCCAGATGCCCTTAAAAGGAGCAGCACCACAGCCCCTTCCCAGGTCCTCCTGGCTCCCAGTCAAGTCAGGCCAGTGAGGTTTTCCTGTGATTGAAGATTGACGTCGCCTAGTGATCACTAAGTGCATAGAAGTCACATAGGAAAAACTGGTCAGGGACAAGACGGCCTCAGCCCAGAGAACGTTCCTTCTTGGGATCAGGAAACAAAAGGAAGAGACGATTGGGTTGGGTTCTGTTCGCTTTTTAAGGCTCCAGATGGCCCCAGAAAGACAGCTCAAATAGAAAAAGCTGGTTGGGGATCTGGTGGATGGGTGCAGGAACAAACTGTCCCACTGTGTTGAAAGTGAAGACGCTCAGTCGTGTCTGACTCTTTGCGACCCCACAGACTGCATTCCGTGGGATTCTCCAGGCAAGACTACTGGGATAGGTTGCCATTTCCTTCTCCAGGGGATCTTCCCGACCTGGGTCTCTTGCACTGCAGGCAGATTTTTTACCATCTGCGCCACCCTGCCTCCCCCAGCATTGTGTTGACCTGCCAACTAATCCCGGAGCTGGGAAAATAGGATGTGCCCCTCCCTCACCCCAACCCAAATGTTCGCCCCAACCCAAATGTTCGTCACCTTCTGATGTGGTGTTGTATTCAGAAGAACAGCAGCCTAAAGACTGATCCTTGGGTTTTATCAAATCTTTTTTTAGCCCCTCAATCGGGGGACAGTGCCAGCCGGGTGTGGCCATGTGCTTGGGTATTATCAGTTCAGTTCAGTTCAGTCGCTCAGTTGCTACCCCATGGACTGCAGCACACCAGTCCTCCCTGTCCATCACCAACGCCCGGAGCTTGCGCAAACTCATGTCTCTTGAGTTGGTGGTGTCATCCAACCATCTTATCCTCTGTCATCCCCTTCTCCTCCCACCTTTAATCTTTCCCAGCATCAGGGTCTTTTCAAATGAGTCAGCTCTTCACATCAGGTGGCCAAAGTATTGGA